>NC_056725.1:569666256-569848756 GCF_019279795.1 Protopterus annectens
CCAAAACTCATAACACTGAGAAGAAAAGGCCAACAGCACCAGCACACCAATGTCCCAAAACACTGACTTACCACCCCAGGTAAGTAACCGCTTGGCAATCCTAAACAAAAACGTAAATGAAACAAAACCAAACTCACTCATGTGGGGGCTTCACCCCACCATCCCCCTAACTAAATATACCAACTCCAAGATCACACTACCAGGGGTCTAAGGGGCAAAGTTCAACAGGATAACCAAGTGGTTACATACCTGGTGTGGGAAATTGGTATTCTGGGATGTCAGTGTTGTGCCGTCATCGGCCTTTTTCTCTCAGCATTTTAAAAGTCGGGTAAGTAAACATTCAGATTTCTTAAGGGGACCCGATAGTTGAGTCTGTTGGGAAAAAATTAATCCTGTAGAGAGAACCAGGTTTTGGTTGCTTGCTTTATGGCATTTTGAATATAGATGTCAGATTTCAGGTTATCATCAAAATGTACACCAAGTTGCTTTGAGTTTTGGACGATTTCTATCCTAGTATTATCTGAGAGCAGCATGGTGAAGTAGATTTGGTGAGAGTTGTGTTGTTTAGGGGTAAATAGGAGAAGTTTTGATTTTTTTTGGGGGGGGGTTCAGAGGTAGCTGGACAAACATTAGCCAGGTTTCTATTGATAAGAAGGACTCTTGGGTTATTGTTTGTAGCTCTGTTAGGTTTTTGAGGAGCAGATGAGGGTGAATTCATGAGTTTAAGAATATGTTAAAGAGAATAGGACCTATGATGGATCCCTGGGGACTACCAACTGAAACAGGTAGGAATGTAGAGGTGGAGCTGTGCCATCTAACTACCTGAGATCTGTTAGATAGATATCTGCTGAACCAAGAGTTGGATGAGCTACTGAGACTGAACTCAGTCAGTTTACATTATAGGTTGGGGTGGGACAAAAGCATCAAAGGCTTGGAGAGATCTAGAAAGGGGGCTGATACATGGTGACCTGAGTTTCTATGTTAGTTTATAGTATATGTAAAGGTTAGGAGGGCTGTGAAGGTACTGCAGTGATGGCAGAACTTGTTTTTGGATGGAATGATGAGAGAGCATAGGGAGAAACATTAAACAGGTTAAAACTGAACACATTTTTCCAGAATTTTTAAGAGAGGGGGGAGAATTATTCTTTTCTATGGAGTTAACTTCTTTATTAAGGAGAAGAATGTAGGATTCTAGGAGGAGGTAAAGTGAGTTTTAAACAGTAAGAGACAGACTAAGATTCTGTGATTGATCAATTTATAACTTACACAGGATAAGCAACAGCTTCAGCAGCAATTTTAAGATGCTCAGGGGAATGGTTGTCAGGAGCAACCGTTGTTATTTTTAGTCTGATATGGTGACTTTTTATTATATGGCTGAAGAGAAAAAGTCTGTGTTAGGTTAAGTGAGTTAGGATGAGGAAATGGGTTGGTGATGTGGTTATTGTTTAATAAGGATTGGATTGACTGAATGACGTGAGTGTTAGAACTAGTGTCAATGCTTTATGGGCTGTGAGGATTGGGAAGTGTAGGTGTAGGCTGGAAGCTACATCCTGGGTTTAGGAGGTTATTTTCATATCTCCAGAATTCTTTGGGCTTGTTGTGGTTTTGATGTTGGTAATTAGTGAAATAAACCTTTTTGTCACCTATGATATGATACTTAGTCTGTTTTTTAAGATGGTAAAATTTCTGGTAATTTAGAGTAGTTTTGCCTTTTGACCAAGTTTTTCAAGCCTTGTCATATTTTAGCATAATTTTTTGGGTTTCTTTGGATAGCCATGGAGTTGTAATTGGTTTCAGGCATTTAGTTCTTACTGGGGCCAGTTCATTTAGTATGGATGGGAAGGTGTGGTTGAACACAGATACAGCTTCATCAAATGGAAGGGATTGAGTGGGGAGCAGGTTTTTTTTTGTAAGTTAGAGGTGAAAGTGTGTGGGTTAAAGGCTGTAGGATTATGGGTTTGTTTGAGAAGATGCTGTTTTTTGATGATTATGGGTTTGTTTGAGAAGATGCTGTTTTTTTTATATTTGATTGTTGTCTTATGAGGATGGGGAGGTAGTCACTTAGAGAGTCTGATATGGGCACATCCAAGATAATAAAAGCTTCTTTATTTCTCTAGCGCTTCGGCCACAGTAAGCCTTCAAGGAGTAATAAACCACATATAGAAGCAGTTTAAATCTGGGCGAGAGACAGAACTGCTAGTACGACTAGCGTTGACTTGCTGGTTAATGTACAAGATAGACATTATGGTGAGAACGATGCCAATGATTTTCCACCTTTGCCATCTCCAGTAGATGACCGGTATTTTTCTGAGCATTTTCGTCCACTGCGAGACTATGGTAGACAACAGAAAAGAAGTTATGCTGAACAAGAACATAATAGAGAAGGGCCTCAATGCCAGTGGCGTGACAACAAAAGGACTAAATGGTACTAACATATGTCTTAATCTTAATAATCTGGTTAATTTATCTGGTTGTTTTATTAACTACAGTATTATTACTGTGTTAAATCATGGATTAAAATTTGTACCGACTGTATTACCTAAATTATATGAATGCAAAATAGAGTTGTTTAGATTTGTTAGGAAATTGCATTTATGTTATTATTTTCAGTATTTGACCTCTGAGAGGGTTGCTGAAACTGAGTTAGATAACACATGTAGCATTGATGAAAATGTAGTAGATATTGACACAAATGATTCGTGTATATCTTGTTCAAGTGACTTTAATGCTTATTGTGGTATAGATACTTCATCGGTGGCTACAAAAAGTGACTTTATGCCTCCTTGTTCTCGTGAAGGCATCAAAGGATTTCAAGCTATGGTTGAATTTGAAGTAGATTTGTTGTTAAAGAATTATGATAAGAAACAGGTGGATTATAATTTAACTAAGAATGAATGGTTAGAATTAGTTAATTTTTCTAAACAGAAAGAGTTGGTTGTAAAGCCCTCTGATAAGGGGAATAAAATAATCATGCATTATACACAGTACTTAAACATGTGTTTAGATTTATTAAAGGATGAAACAGTTTATTGTATAGTAAGTAATGATGTTGTTGAACGAGCTAAAGATAGTTACATATGTTTAATACAGAGAGGTCTGAGGTTAGGTTACCGGTCTGAAACAGATGTTAGGAAAAAGCTGATAACTATAGATACATGTCCAGCTTATTTTTATTGCTTACCTAAAATTCATAAAAAATATTAATAATCCTCCTGGTAGACCTATAGTTTCAGCCAGTAAATATTTTTTACATAATCTGGGAGTCATATTACATCAGGTATTATTAAAAGAAGCACAAAAGCTTCCTTCTTATATACAAGACTCCTTTGATTTTTTAAATAAAATAAAAGATGTTATATGGAAGGACAATACGTACTGGATTACATTAGATGTGAAGAGTCCCTACACTAATATTAAACATGTGTTTGGATTGGAAGCATTATACAAACGAATGGGTGATTATCCTCTTACACATTATGTTTTGGATTTAGTGAAACTTTGTTTGGAAAATAATTATTTTTATTTTGAAAATCAGATTTTTCATCAAATACAGGGTACAGCGATGGGTACTCCATTTGCACCCATGTATGCTAACATTTTTATGGGATTGGTTGAACAAGAATGTATTTATACTAATTTATTTGTTAAAAAGTATGTGAAATTTTATTTTAGATATATTGATGATTTGATTTTTTTATGTGAAGAGGGTATACATCTGGTATCAAATTTTGTACGGGAAATTCAACACAATAGGTTTGATATATCTTTTGATGGGTTACAATATGGACAAACAGTTTCTTCTTTGGATATTCATTTGCAAGGTATTGTTGGAAAACATGTTGGCACAAGAATTTACAGGAAATTTGGTTTGCCACATGATTTTTTGATGGGTACTAGTTGTCACCCGAAACATACCATTGAAGCCTTACCGTATGGTGAATTTTTGAGAATTTCCCGTTTATGTAATGATGATGATATATTTATGAAGGAAATACAGCATACTAGAACTATGTTTATAAAAAGACAGTATGATGTTAAATTGATTGATTTGGATATCCAACAGGTACTGAATATTAGATATAATACTAGATCTTTACTAAAAAATAGAGGCATAGTTATATTGGTTGTAGTATAAAAAAAGAGAATTTATTTTTAGTCTCTACTTATAATGTTTGTAGTGATAGTATTAAAAAATATATAGTACATTTTTGGGAATTTTTAAAGAATTTTGGTGAACTTAATAATTTAATGGATAAAAAATTAGTTTTTTTCTTACAAAACGGGTAGAAATATTAAGGATATGGTTGTACATACAAAATTTTTTAGACCTGAGTTGAAATTATATCATCATATTGCTAGTGGAGGCATGTTATCATGTGGCAAATGTAGTGGCTGCCCATATATAATTAATTGTTTTCCTTATATTAACCATATTAGTTTTAGACCTAATGGGACATATAACTGTAGGACTGAGAGAGTTATTTATGCCATAAAATGTGGATGTGATAAGTTTGATATCGGTCAAACTAAGAGAATGTTTAAGATTAGGTTACTTGAACATTTGAGAGATATTAGGGTAAACAAGTTAGAGAGCCCTTTAGCTCAACATTTTTATGAATATCATGGTGGCCAATGTGATAGTCTAAAAGCGACTATTTTGCAACAAGTGGTTGTAAGTGATTTTGATGTAAATATGATCAAGAAATTGCTTCTAAAAAAAGAAACTATTTATTTTAAAATATAACACCTTAATATCTAAAGGTCTGAATATAGACTGTTGTTGGAGAAGTGTGGTTTATAACAGTTCTATACAGTTTTAAGTTTGTAGTATCTTTTTAAATTGTTTAATTGTTTGATTGCTTGATTGACTGATTAATGAATAATGATTGTAGCTGGTATTATTTAAACTGCTTCTATATGTGGTTTGTTACTCCTTGAAGGCTTACTGTGGCCGAGGCGCTAGAGAAATAAAGAAGCTTTTATTATCTTGGTTGTGTCATTTTGCGGTGTAGCAATTTGGGTCCAGCTGTTGTTCATTGGTAGAGTCTGATAAGGGGCCTGAAGAGAGGATTTTGTTAGGTAAGCAGGTAAGGATCCAGTCACTGACAAAGGAATTGTTTAAATTTTTGTTACTGTGGGTGGTAGAGCTAATTAGTTGTGTGAGACCATATAGATTGATGAATTTAGTGGAATTCTGACTTCTGGAGTCCCACGGGTCTTAGTCCTGCATCCTGTCTTTTTTATCTGTACTAATTTTGTGATTGTGCTTGAATATTAAAGCACCTCTAGCTATACAGTATGCTGCTGGTTTGATTTGGCTGAGACTTGAACAAAATAGACACTTTATTATAGAGACCATTGTAAACAGACTGTAATAAGAGGGCATTAGTTTATTGCCAGCAGGTTTATAGTTAATTCAAGAAAACACATTCCGTACGATCTGAGAACAAGAAAAGGATTCTTAATACACCTCCTCTGACTTTTCATAATCCTCCTATTACCACCCAGGTAGCACGCTACATGTTTGAAGATATTTGACTTGACACTTGTCTGTCCTTCTGTCATCACTCAAAACAAAAATCTACTAAAGTTCTCACTCTGTTGAAAATTACTTGAAACTATGATGTAGGCATGCTAGACTCTATACTTTCCAAGCTAGAATATGTAAACAATTCTAATTTGCAGTAAAAACTGTATTTCCAGTTGCTTTAGTGGTATTATATCATTTTATATTATATTATATTATATTATATTATATTATATTATATTATATTATATTATATTATATTATGTTATATTATATTATATTATATTATACAATGACGGACCATTAGCATTCAAAAATGAGCATGCTGACTGGCCAGCCCAACAAGCGGGCCTGTTGTAAATCTGAGAATAGGCTTCCTATTAAATGATCAAAGATGCATTCTTTCAAATGCGTCTGGATCGAACTTGAAAGCATGAAAAGGCAAAATAGCGAAACAGCATATAAGAGAATTCTTTCCCTGGGAAAGAAATTGCTTGGCCACTTCCGTTACTTTGCCATTTTTGTGACTGTAGTGCAATCTTGGAGTTGGTAGATTTAAGTAGGGGGTGTGGAGGATACAGCCCTCCATATCAGGGATTGGGGGGCAAACCCCTCCCACTTATGTAATGTTTTACAATTTTTTTTTTTTTTTTTTTTTTGTGGAACAGTGATTTTTTTTCCAAACATTGCTGTTCTAAGCATTCGAGATTGTAAGCTTTCGCATACATGGGTTCAAAAAAATAATTGTTCGCTTTTTTAAGCGTTCGATGATTTAACATAGACCCCGAGAATATACCAATGGGAAAAGGTCCGGTCGCCCTGACTTTTTCCCGTTAGTATATCTCGTATTATTATTATTTTTTTTTTAATAGCAAACACAACTAAAGACATTTTATATTCGGGAGATGGCACAGACAGAAATAAAAGGATAATCAGGTACGTTCTACAAAACTTAAAAAGCTTACCTGATTGTCCTTTTATTTTTGTCTGTCCCGACTCTCCCTAACATTAAAAGTCTCCCGGGTTCTTCTTCTTTTATTTTATTTATTTTTTTTTTATTGATTATAACAAAGAAGAAGAAGCAACGGAGATCTTTCTCTCTCCATTGCTACCTCTTCACAGCCATGATGTACTGCGTAAGCATGGGAGCACAAGTCCCATACGCATGCGCAATACATCAAAAACAGCCCCAGGATACCACATAAAAGCAGAAGGGCAGCATGGAGGCATTATATAAAGACATTATTTAAGAAAAGTAAGTATTTTTTTTTCTTAAATAATGTCATTGTATAAAAGCAATAACCGACTCCATACCTGTGGTATATTGAAATTTGCCCATGGTTGGCTTTATTTAATCACTCGGGCTTTGCCCTTGTGATTAAACCATGCCAACTGTGGGTAAATCTTCAATATACCACACCGACAACATCGGTTATTGCTATATTATATTATATTATATTATATTATATTATATTATATTATATTATATTATATTATATTACATTATTGAATGATATACATATAAAATAAATTCATTTGTAAGACTGAGTATTTATTACTTCTTATACCTTTGGTTTATTGTATATTATATGTCATTTAAAAAAGTGAGCCTCAGTAATGCATGTCTATATGTTTATTTGAGATACCATTGATATTCTGAGTGCCAGAACTGTAAACGCAAATTGGGAAGACTATATATTAAGTCTAAGCATGTCCTACAGATTCCTATTACCTAATCAAACTTCCAGAAGGTCAAACACCAGAAGTTCGAACCTGGAAGTTCGAAAGGTGAAAATGTCGAAGCCATGGAAGTCCGAATTCTTTCCCAGGGAAAGAATTCAGTTGGACGTTTCTGTGGCTTCGACATTTTCTCCACTGTGGTGCAAAGGTTATGGAACGGGTTAAGGTAAGTGTGTGATTGTGACGGATGTTGGGGTCAAGTTGTGGGTAAGGTAAGTGTGCGAAAGTGATGGACTTTAGGGTTAGGGTGCGGGTAAAGTAAGTGTGTGATAGTGACGGACTTTAGGGTTAGGGTGCGGGTAAGGTAAGTGTGCAATAGTGACGGACCTTAGGGTTAGAGTTTGGGTTAAAGTTAGTGCATAGGTAGTTGTGTATGTAAGGTTTAGTGTAGTTTTATAAGGTTTTTGGTGTGCTTGTGTTGTGTATGTGTTTTTCAGAACAGCAAATTTTTTCCCTGGGAAAAAATTTGCTGTATTGATGTTTCAATGTTATTACATTTCGATCTTCAAGTTTGAACATCTGGTGTTCGGCCTTCTGGAAGTTCAATAATGTAATATGAACCTGTCATACAATGGAGTATTCATCCTTCGGTTTAATTTCTCCAAGTCTTTTGGGTTTCTAATACTACAATGGGAATGTATCCCATTCCTAAGTCAAAGTTCATAAAATTAGTTTTGTTTCAATCTTTAATATTAGCCAAAAGTGTTCTTTGCAGCATCCGTTATGTGCCCAGAAGTGACTCTTGCAATTCATATGGAGTTATATGTATTGGTAGTATATCTAAATAAGAGTGTAAATTCTTTTTTTATAAGACCCGTTGCTCTTATTACTATTGGAACTATCTGGGCATCCTTCTTCCACAGTGCCCTCATTTCTGCCTGCAAATCCTGGTATTTTATGACATTGTGTCTCTCTGTATGTAAGACACTGTAATCACCTGGTGTGAAAATTTCAATGACCAATGCTACTTTTATCTTCTTTTTATAGACTACTATATCTGTTTTTTCGCATCTGTTTTTGAACTATTGTCACTGGGTAATCCCATGTGATATAAATGTCATCATTCTCTATAATGCTTTGTGGCTCAAGTTTCCAGTGCTTCTCAGCTACTTCAATACTGCAATGTTTGCAGAATCCCCAATGCAGTCATCTTACCGCATTATTATGCCTTTCAGTATACAGGCCCTCTGCCATTAGTGTATTACACCCAGCAACAAGATGTGTGACTATTTCCAATTCTGTTTTACAGAACCTGCATTTGTCTGTTTCTCCCACATACTCAATGGACTTTGTAAACCAACTTATATGTAATCTACTATCCTGGGCTGCTAATAATAACCTTTCATCTTTTGATTTAAATTCACCTCTCCTTAACCATTTCTGTGTCAGATCCTGAATGACTTGAGGTTGTTCCAAGAGCTTTCTGTACTTGCAATTATATTTATACCTTTTCTACATTTCTTGTTTTCTCATCTGGCACTTCTCATTATGTTCTTTCTTTTGATTTTTTGTTATATTAAGTTACTGCCCGATTTCTGTCTACTTCTGGTTTCGTTTCCCTTCCCACTTAACACAGATATGTTTCTGCTAGACTAAGCTGGGAAATCATCTTAGATTTGTTCTCTTCATGTTTCAAACCTTTCACGATGTTTGGATCTGGATCTGATGAGGTCAACAGATATTCATGCAGTTCTACGATTGCAGATCTATATATAGGTCCATACCTCCTTCAGAATGAGGTATATATGATCTTAGTATGTACTGATTTTTATATATCATTTGGTAGGCATGAATCATTTTTTTATTTTCCTATCCAACTTATCCAATATCTTTTGGGGACAGTCAATCACACCAAAACTGTAAGTTAGAACAGTAAGGGCAAATTAGTTTATAGCTTGGACTTTGTTCTTAGATGCCCAGACTGTTTTCAGTATTCATTTTAGTCTTCTAAAATATTCCTTACTGAGTTTTGTTTGCATTTGTTTATGTTTTATTGCCAATCCTTCATCAGTTCCCAAATATTTATACACTTCCTCCTCCTCAAGTTCCTTTATATCACATTCCTGTCCAGTTCTGATATTTTCTTGGTGCTGCAGTTTCTTGCTTTAAATGTTGCTTTTACATTCTTATGTCATCTGAGAAAGTTTTAACCACTTCCAGTTGTGCTTCCAGCTCCTTATCCAATGAACTATTCAGTTTTAAACCCTCCACTAAAAGAAGATGAAAAGTATTTTTACCTCATTGCTGTCTGGCAACCAAATTGTAACCATAACCTAATCTTTTAAGTAGATAGCTTAATGGGTTTAGGGCAAGACAAAAGAATAACTGTGACAAAGAGTCACCCTAGAATACCCCTCTTTGAATTTTTATCCCTGGGATAATAATTTGTCCTTTATCACGGTTCAGCTGCAAAGTAGTTTGCCACTGTTTCATGATCACATTAATGAAATTGGTCAGTGTAGAGTGTACCTTAAACATCTGCAAGCACTCCTTCATTCATGAATGTAGGATGCTGTCAAACACCTTTTTTTGTTATATTTCCATGCCATACTTAGATTCTTCCCCTTTTTTTACAATTCTCCATTATGACTTTATTTAACAACAAATTATCTTTTGTTCCATATGACTTTCTTTTGTTGCAGTTTTGTTTTATTGTTATAACCGAGTTTTCTTCTGAATGACTATAAACTCTGTCAGCATCAATTCCAGCATATAGTTTATACATCAGTCAAAGGCAAGTTATTGGTCTATAGTTTTTAGGGTAGCTTGCAAGTTCACTCTTAAAATGGATTATAGTCTTTCTTGTTGTTAAGGAGGTTGGGGTCTGTTGGGGATACGCATATAAGTAGTTCTTACTCATGGCTAAATCTTCACGTAACTTTTAGCTAGAAGTTAGGAACTGCATCTGGGCCTGTTTTTTTCCCTTCAGGAGTTTTTCTTAATTTCGCTTCAGTTTCTGTGGCTGTTACTTCATCCCATTTTATATCCTTTACATTTGAACTTCTTACTGTTTCTTTTACTTCTTCTATCCAGTCAGCATCTTTGTTATGTTCCACAGGGTCTTCATAGAAATTTCTCAAAAATGTGCCCGTTTCTTTCTTTTTTTTAATATGTATTCCTTTTGCTTTGTTGCACAATTCTCTAAAAAACATTTTTGGATCATCGATGAATTGTTTATTAAGCATGTTTCCTTTTTATTTATCTGCATATCTTCTATGTTTTTCTGCCTGTGATGATATCTTTAGCTTATTCTTTGCAATAGTGTATGAGTGTGGTATGTCTAATATTGCATGTAGCTTTTATTACGTCTATCTTTTCTAAGTATTTTTATTGATTTGTTCCCTCTTCTGTATTCCTCTAACAGTGTCACTTCTCGTCTTAATTGCTTTATAGTTTTCTCTATTGATACCTCCATGATGGCATTTGATTTCTTCCCTTCCTTTCCCTTATTGCCTTGTATTTTTGTGGTAAGACTTTATCTGTTATTACTTTAGCTGCACAGTAATATATCCTATTTACTTCTGTTATATCACATGAATTTCTGTTAATAGTCTTGATTACTGTGTTCATTTGTTTTATCAGACCTAACATTTTGGGCCTTATTGATTTTTTGTAATCTAATTATTTCATTGAACTTAATATTTTTATCCCTCTCCATTAAATCAAGCAACTCTTCCCTTAGATCATTTTCTTCTTAACTGAGAACTCATTCTTTATTCTCCATTTCCTGTGGGCATTTTACAGAAAGTTCCTGTGACATATTTTCTTCAGCTGTATCCTTCGTCATCTGTTACTTCTCTTCCATATGAGAACTCACTGGCTTATCAGTCTACAACATTGACAGTGTCAAAGTTGGCACCATTTCCTGCTCCTTCCATTGCTATGCAACTCCAACTGAACTTTTATACTAGCTTCCTACTGAAGGCTCCAGAGTATCTTCATATGGTAACTAATCAGATACTTCCTGTTCCACCTGTTTCTCTTTAATTTGGGGACCCGTTATTCTATCATGCTGTGATGTTACCAGGGTTGGATTTTCTGCACTAAATTCTTCACTTCACAGGTAATCCATAATTTCAGTTTCTATTTCTTTAACTTCTCCATTACTAATCCTCTTTTCTTATTTCCCCTATGTTTTCTTATCTTTCGTATTGTTAAATTTACCTTTGTCTGTATTTCTCTTCAAATATCTTTGGTGTTTCTTTTTTGTATTAATTAGTTTTGCTTTCTCCTTTGCATAAATATCGCACCATATTCAATGTATTTTTCTTTCTATGTCCATATTTCTTCTTCAGATGTCTCCTGATCCTCCTCTTTCTCCTTACTTTTTTCATAGATTCATAGATTAGTACTAAGCTAACTGCTCTTGAGAGTCATTGTAAGCCTAGCCAATTATCCCTTGTGAGACTCAAACCCTACACCTTGTGTTTGTAAGGCAAACACCTTAACCATTAGGCCACCCTCCCAACCCCTTTGGGGACTCATTGTTCCATCATGCTGTGAAATGACTTGTGTTAGTCTTGCTACACTAAATCCTTAACTTCACATGTATTCCATAACTTCAGCTTCCATTTGTTTAACTTTTATTTTACTAATCTTTTGTTCCACATCCCCCTTTGTGATCTTATTTTTTGTACTGTGAAATTTTCCATATCTGGGTGCCTTTGCCTGTATTTCTCTTCAAATATCTTTGGAGCTGCTTTTTTGCATTGATTAATTTGGCTTTCTCCTTTGCATAAATATTGTACCTTATTAGATCTTTTTTTCTTTTTCATGTCCATGTTTCTTTTTTATACCTTTCAAAAATTTCTAGATTTTATTCTTTACCTTTTTCACTTACTCAGTCACTTCTTTGTCTATATTTATTTATTTATTTTTATTTTACATTTGTTTACCTGGCTAGTCCAACTGGATACATTTCCATTTTCAGCAGAGGCCCGGGGAGAAAAGCTCCACATTGAAGTTAATACAAACAAGTCATTTACATAAAGAAAGTAAGAAGTTAATAAAATACCAACAGAAATTAGGTTTAATCTAGATTATAGTAGTTGAAAATATATATTAGGAAGGACACTTACTCTAATTTTCTTTACAGTACAAGATAGGGGAGTTATACTTTAGTAAAACATTCATGAAGAGTCTAATTGATTAACTAAGTATAAACCATAGAGAGTTCTATATAAATTCATAACAGAGGCTGATTAACAAGGTTGATTTAGAGAATGTCTACTCAAGGAGAGTGAGTAGAGAGAGGTGAGAGAGTGTGATTCAGAGAAGAGTAATTAGTAGAATCATAAGATTAGTCAGGATTGATGCATGGGCATAACCAGAGTGTTTTTAGATGTTGCTTGAGCTTTTGTTTAAAGAGGAAGGGTGACGAGGTAGAAGTTAGAGTGGTCGGTAGAAGATTCCAGTATTTACCTATAGTGTTGGCGAAAAGTGTGTCACCTGCTATGTTATTGGACTTGCTTAACTTCACAAGAAGTTTATTAGAGGAGCGTAAAGAATTTAGGTTAGAATAGGGAGAAATAAGGTCAGAAAGTATAGGGGTATTTTTTGGTTGGTAAAATATCCTATGGACAAAGGTAAGTTGGGAGAGTAATAGTGTATTTTTTAGTTCTAGCCAGTCTAGTTGTTGTAGATTCTGACAGTGGTGAGTTCTAAATTGGTTTCCGGTGGCAAATCTAGCAATGCTATAGTATGCATTTGCTAGTTTAGTGAGGTTATTTTTCTTTAGGTTAGTGTATATGGATGAAGCATAAAGAAGAGTAGAAATAAGATGAGAGTGAGCAAGTGTGATTTTGGCCTGTGGAGTTAAAAGGTTTTAATTCTATATAAGGAGCCGAGTTTTCTATTTACGGTTTTAATAGTGTTATTAATGTGATTATCAAAAGTGAGGTTATTGTCAATTATAATACCTAATAGCTTAGTGGTAGAGTCAGGGGCTATATGTATGCCATTGTTGGAAGTAATAGAGAAGTCTATGAGGGGAGACTTAATATTAGGCCTAAAGAGCAGGAGTTTGGTTTTATTGGCATTCAAAAGGAGGCAGTGTTTCAAGAACCATGCCTCAACTGTGCTAAATACATTCTGTGTTAGGGTTTGTAGTTCAGGGGAGGTGTTAGCAGAGCATATGAGTGTTGAGTCATCTGCATATTGAATACATGTAGCTTGAGGTATTGCTGCATGTAAGTCATTTATGAATAAAGAGAAGAGGAGAGGTCCTAGGATGGACCCCTGTGGGACTCCAAGAGAGACTGGCAGAAGGGATGAAAGTGTGTCATCCCAGAGAACTGCCTGTTGACTGTTATTAAGGTAGGAAGTGAACCATTGAATAGCTTTGGTATCTAGAGAGAGGGATTCAAGGGTTTTTATGAGCATATTATGGTTTACCATATCAAAGGCGTTTGACAGGTCTATAAAGAGTGCTGATGACAGAATACTATTATTGCGGTTTCTATTTATACACTCGGTAAAAGATAGGAGAGCTGTTGTAGTACTATGAAATGGCCTAAAGCCATGTTGGCAGTTGGCTAGTAAGTTATACTGAGTTAAGTGGTGCATTAGCTGATGATGAATACATTTCTTTTTTTAAAAAACCCTTGCCCAGACTGCTGCCAGTGCCTGACTGGGAGAAACGCTCCTATCTTCTGCCCCATAGTCTCCCTTGGGATCTCGCCTGGGTGGACATATACATACTACCAAGGTCACCTACTCCATCATCAGTTGTACTTAAGAGACACACTGCTCTGCTGCATCAATCCCAACCTTGGAAACTGGAAAAGTGTCTCCCAGAGGACACTGTGAATTTCTGCCCCATAGTCTCCCTTGGGATCTCGCCTGGGTGGACATATACATACTACCAAGGTCACTACTCCATCATCAGTTGTACTTAAGAGACACACTGCTCTGCTGCATCAATCCCAACCTTGGAAACTGGAAAAGTGTCTCCCAGAGGACACTGTGAATGTATGTACATCTGCTGGAACTTGTTCTACCATTGTAACTCCTGCTATATGATACCATTGTATGCTATCCCCCAGTCAGGTCAGCCAGCAGCCTAAACACTTTTCATTTTCTTCCTCTCATCTTTAACTGAGTCTTTCTCTGCTCCTCTTTACTTCATCCTACCTAGTCCAAGACCTTCCTAGTTGACCCAGTGCAACTCTCCACTAGGCCACTAGAGGGCGTCCCCTCCCTACTATACACTACTGTTCCTCACTCATTCTCTACTCAATCTCACTTTTGTCCCCTCTACCTATTAGGTACAGGAACCCTGATTACCCTGCTACTACTTACTCTCCTGTATCCTATGCTCCACTGATTGACTCTCGGTCCTCTCCTGGTCTTCTACACCCCTGTCTCCCACTGTGCCTTGCCTTCCATTTCTGGATCTATCCTTTCCCCCCCCCTACATTCTGAATACCTTATTGCCCACCTCCATTTTGCTCTGCCTATCAGCCTCCATCCACCAAGGTATATTCAGTAAGTTACCTCTATCCTACACCCTCTACCTTTCTATTATCTTATCTCCTTCCCTCCCCCTTAACTGTGCGATCATTCATACGTCCCTTATCTTTTATATTGCAGGGCTATAGACCTTCCGGTCTGTCTCTGCTAGCTTCTATTCTCTGTTTCCCCTCCCCTCCCTCTACTTCCGCCTAAGGGTAATATATTCTCCTCTTCCCCTCTGGCGCCATTTTTAAAAACCCTTGCCCAGACTGCTGCCAGTGCCTGACTGGGAGAAACGCTCCTATCGTAAGTAGCTTTGCTCAGCCTGAATTGCATCTACCAGGGCTTATCCCTCTAAGTACCTGCTGAGGACTTTATATTGTTATATTTCGTCAGTATTTTCATGTGTATGCTGCCGTTGGTTGTTTAGAGCATTCCTACCTTGCAATTTGTGTAATGCGACTACTGCTCTGCTAACTGCATCTGTATTTAACGATAGTTTTACTCTTGTATCCTGTCGTTCGTTATGAAATAGTGAATGTAATGCAGTTATTGTTCAATCTGAATGCTGTTTTGCTTCCTGCCTGTGGAAAAGTACCGAATGGTACAACTATTTAATTACTACGTCCTACATGCAGATTCTCCGTTAAACAGAGGATACTGATAGCTTATCTGGTAGAACCGCTAAATTTACTATTTTCACACCGCTAAGCTTAGGGGTTTGAACTGACTGTCCCTGTCTTTAGAAACTGCTACTGAACGTAGCGCGAATATTACTCGTACTCTATTAGCTAGACTAATGTTGAAAGCGTATGGGTTTTACTGGTGAATTTACTATTTTTTATGTCGCTAAGCTCAGGGGTTTGGTTTTGTCCTTCCTGCCCCTTTGAAGCTATTGACCATAGTGCGACATTGCTATCTCACTCCTAATCTGGCCATACCTTAATCCCCCATTCATGTCTGTTTGTATTTTGGTCTTCACATGGTAAATCCCATCAAGGGATTGGGATATGGTATACATTCGCTGGGTGAGTTACTTGGGCCTGGTGAGGCTGTCGCTAGTATAACACGCCAACCCCACGTGGTTTGTGCTACATCTTAAACGCTTGGCTGTTTTATAGATGTATGTGCTGCAGGAACTCTATACTGCTATAGTATCCTGCATACTACAGATTATTCAGTATTCTGGAAATGCTTGTCTATACATATAGTAGTACTATAAGCTATTTTAGCCTGGTTTGTTTAGTTGAATATTGCTTTGAATAGTGTATAAACTGCTGATACCTCTGTTTTGTATAAACTGCTGCTACTTCTGCTCTGACACTGCATATTTAGGCTTTATAGTGTTACTGTAATCCTGAATTGTGTTTGAGTCTCCTGAGTTTTGCCTATATACTTTCTTGACATAATTGCTACCTTAACACAATGTTTTGCTCTGTTTAACTGTTTTGATGAAGCCTTTTGCTCATTAGTTTGCTAGATAACCTACTGGGCTCTGAATATTGTATTTCTGTCTGTTTTTGTCACTGCATTTCTGATGTTTCACTGAATATATGATGCCTTTAGCTCTTCCTTATCTGCCTACTACCTTCTAAGTGATTTAGTGTTGTCATTAATATACTGTAACTAACACATCTCATCTCTTCCTCCCATCTCCAGTTCTGCCCCATAGACTCCCTTGGGATCTCGCCTGGGTGGACATATACATACTACCAAGGTCACTACTCCATCATCAGTTGTACTTAAGAGACACACTGCTCTGCTGCATCAATCCCAACCTTGGAAACTGGAAAAGTGTCTCCCAGAGGACACTGTGAATGTATGTACATCTGCTGCCACTTGTTCTACCATTGTAACTCCTGCTATATGATACCATTGTATGCTATCCCCCAGTCAGGTCAGCCAGCAGCCTAAACACTTTTCATTTTCTTCCTCTCATCTTTAACTGAGTCTTTCTCTGCTCCTCTTTACTTCATCCTACCTAGTCCAAGACCTTCCTAGTTGACCCAGTGCAACTCTTCATTAGGCCACTAGAGGGCGTCCCCTCCCTACTATACACTACTGTTCCTCACTCATTCTCTACTCAATCTCACTTTTGTCCCCTCTATCTATTAGGTACAGGAACCCTGCTTACCCTGCTACTACTTACTCTCCTGTATCCTATGCTCCACTGATTGACTCTCGGTCCTCTCCTGGTCTTCTACACCCCTGTCTCCCACTGTGCCTTGCCTTCCATTTCTGGATCTATCCTCCCCCCCCCCTACATTCTGAATACCTTATTGCCCACCTCCATTTTGCTCTGCCTATCAGCCTCCATCCACCAAGGTATATTCAGTAAGTTACCTCTATCCTACACCCTCTACCTTTCTATTATCTTATCTCCT
The DNA here is from genome assembly GCF_019279795.1 of Protopterus annectens. NCBI lineage: Eukaryota > Metazoa > Chordata > Ceratodontiformes > Protopteridae > Protopterus > Protopterus annectens. The sequence goes on from NC_056725.1 coordinate 569,683,360, forward strand.
TCCCTCCCCCTTAACTGTGCGATCATTCATACGTCCCTTATCTTTTATATTGCAGGGCTATAGACCTTCCGGTCTGTCTCTGCTAGCTTCTATTCTCTGTTTCCCCTCCCCTCCCTCTACTTCCGCCTAAAGGTATTATATTCTCCTCTTCCCCTCTGGCGCCATTTTTAAAAACCCTTGCCCAGACTGCTGCCAGTGCCTGACTGGGAGAAACGCTCCTATCGTAAGTAGCTTTGCTCAGCCTGAATTGCATCTACCAGGGCTTATCCCTCTAAGTACCTGCTGAGGACTTTATATTGTTATATTTCGTCAGTATTTTCATGTGTATGCTGTCGTTGGTTGTTTAGAGCATTCCTACCTTGCTATTTGTGTAATGCGACTACTGCTCTGCTAACTGTATCTGTATTTAACGATAGTTTTACTCTTGTATCCTGTCGTTCGTTATGAAATAGTGAATGTAATGCAGTTATTGTTCAATCTGAATGCTGTTTTGCTTCCTGCCTGTGGAAAAGTACCGAATGGTACAACTATTTCATTACTATGTCCTACATGCAGATTCTCCGTTAAACAGAGGATACTGATAGCTTATCTGGTAGAACCGCTAAATTTACTATTTTCACACCGCTAAGCTTAGGGGTTTGAACTGACTGTCCCTGTCTTTAGAAACTGCTACTGAACGTAGCGCGAATATTACTCGTACTCTATTAGCTAGACTAATGTTGAAAGCGTATGGGTTTTACTGGTGAATTTACTATTTTTTATGTCGCTAAGCTCAGGGGTTTGGTTTTGTCCTTCCTGCCCCTTTGAAGCTACTGACCATAGTGCGACATTGCTATCTCACTCCTAATCTGGCCATACCTTAATCCCCCATTCATGTCTATTTGTATTTTGATCTTCACATGGTAAATCCCATCAAGGGATTGGGATATGGTATACAGTCACTGGGTGAGTTACTTGGGCCTGCTGAGGCTGTCGCTAGTATAACACGCCAACCCCACGTGGTTTGTGCAACATCTTAAACGCTTGGCTGTTTTATAGATGTATGTGCTGCAGGAACTCTATACTGCTATAGTATCCTGCATACTACAGATTATTCAGTATTCTGGAAATGCTTGTCTATACATATAGTAGTACTATAAGCTATTTTAGCCAGGTTTGTTTAGTTGAATATTGCTTTGAATAGTGTATAAACTGCTGATACCTCTGTTTTGTATAAACTGCTGCTACTTCTGCTCTGACACTGCATATTTAGGCTTTATAGTGTTACTGTAATCCTGAATTGTGTTTGAGTCTCCTGAGTTTTGCCTATATACTTTCTTGACATAATTGCTACCTTAACACAATGTTTTGCTCTGTTTAACTGTTTTGATGAAGCCTTTTGCTCATTAGTTTGCTAGATAACCTACTGGGCTCTGAATATTGTATTTCTGTCTGTTTTTGTCACTGCATTTCTGATGTTTCACTGAATATATGATGCCTTTAGCTCTTCCTTATCTGCCTACTACCTTCTAAGTGATTTAGTGTTGTCACTAATATACTGTAACTAACACATCTCATCTCTTCCTCCCATCTCCAGTTCTGCCCCATAGTCTCCCTTGGGATCTCGCCTGGGTGGACATATACATACTAGCAAGGTCACCTACTCCATCATCAGTTGTACTTAAGAGACACACTGCTCTGCTGCATCAATCTCAACCTTGGAAACTGGAAAAGTGTCTCCCAGAGGACACTGTGAATGTATGTACATCTGCCGCCACTTGTTCTACCATTGTAACTCCTGCTATATGATACCATTGTATGCTATCCCCCAGTCAGGTCAGCCAGCAGCCTAAACACTTTTCATTTTCTTCCTCTCATCTTTAACTGAGTCTTTCTCTGCTCCTCTTTACTTCATCCTACCTAGTCCAAGACCTTCCTAGTTGACCCAGTGCAACTCTCCACTAGGCCACTAGAGGGCGTCCCCTCCCTACTATACACTACTGTTCCTCACTCATTCTCTACTCAATCTCACTTTTGTCCCCTCTACCTATTACGTACAGGAACCCTGCTTACCCTGCTACTACTTACTCTCCTGTATCCTATACTCCACTGATTGACTCTCGGTCCTCTCCTGGTTTGGTTCTTCCCGCTCCGTTCGCCCTGCAGGCTCACTCCGCTCCCCTACCCTGCCCCCAAATCCCACCCGCCCCCAGTGCATCTAGCTATATCCCTCTTGTTTCCACACCCACTTTCTCACTACACCAATCAACCATCAACACCTTAGACACACCCCCATCAGCCTATTATCTAATTTGCAACCACTCCCACAGGTACTACATTTCATTACATCCCACTTCTAATACACTCACTCACCTACCTATCTTAACTACATCCAGCTCTATTCCCACAACTCTTTTTACTCTACCTTAGCTAAACATTCTTATCCCCTGCACAATAAACTTATCATACATATTAGACAATTACAACACTCAATACTAAGCAACGTTCTCAACATGCCTCTAAACCCTTATTCCATCCTATGTCTTCTATCACTTTCTCTTAAACTATCATATCTTTATCACCTCAGCCAACCTGAAACTTCTTACCATCTACAACTTTACCACACAACCTACCATCTGAATACTCCACTCTCACAATCACACTTTCCCATCTCTCCCCATCTTCACCCAATAACACAGCTCCTCACCTTCTCTTTCAAACTCTTCACCCCTCAGAAATACTCTATCCCCATAGCAAATAAACACCCCTTAATCATCTCAGCAGACCCAAACCATTTTTATACTCTAATCAACTATCTTTCAAACCCCATCTTCCATCTCTTTACCTGCCTTTTATCTGGTGATATCCATCCCAACCCCGGCCCCTCCTCCTCTTCCTCCTCACACAAGCCTATATTCTTTACTTCTCTAAACTCACAAAGTATAGTGAATAAAGTCCCTACCCTCCATGCATGGCTTACACATAACAAACCTGATATACTATCTATTTCAGAAACTTGGTTAAAGCCCTCCATAAAAGACTCTGAAATAACTCCACCCAACTACTCAATCATTAGAAAAGACAGGACCCAAAAGAAAGGCGGTAGAGTTGCCCTCCTTTACTCCTCTTCCTTGCTAGTTACCCCATATAACAAACCTACTCCCACATTTAACAACGCTGAATTACTCCTCTCTCTCCTTCAAGTTAATAAGCACAAACACATTTGCCTAGCATCCCTCTACATCCCCCCAGGGGACAATATTTCAACACTTGAAAATATCCTCTCTTGGCTCTCTGACAATATTAGCAATGAAACCATAATTCTAGGAGATGTCAATATTAACTGGGCCTCCATCCAGTCTCCAACCAACCCTCTTAACATCAATCTATATAACTTCTCCCAGCTAATCAACACCATAACTCACCCTTCTAAAGACCCCTCCAGTGGCACCATCCTTGACTGGGTTCTAGTGTCACACCCCCACTATTTTTCAAGCAGCGGTACCCTTCCCGACCCTCTTGGTGATCATCTGCCCACTTTCACCCACCGACTCCCCTGCATCTCTAATCGCACCCACAACTACATCACTACCCGCAATGACAAAAGCTTTAACACTTCAATTTTCATAGATTCCCTGAAAGCAATTAACTGGAACAATTTGAAGACACTGCCCCTAGAAGAAGCAGTTGCCCACTTTAACTCCACATTTCTAGGAATACTTGATTCCCAAGCCCCTCTACGAACAAAAAGAATAAAAACTAACTCAGCCCCCTGGCTAACCAAAACTACTCTCTCTACCATGCGGCTTAGAGACAAAGCCTGGGGACTCTATCTGAGAAATAAGACACCAGACAAACATATTGCATATAAAACCCTACGAAATAAAGTAAAAAAGCTAATAACCTCTGATAGACAAACATACTTCTTCACACTCCAGAACAATAATAAAACCAACCCCCAAAGATTCTGGAAAGGAATTTCCACCCTCCTCAACCCCAGCAAACCACACACCCCAACCCCAGACCCAAACATCCAAGACTTGGACTTAGCTATTCAGTTCAACTCCTTTTTCATCGACTCTATTAGCAAACTCACCTCCTCCTTCTCATGCTCCCCCTCGCCAACTAACACACCCCCTCCTCCTACCATAATCAACCCTAACCCCATTTCTACTTCACACAGCCCATCTTCCACCTCTTCCACTACTCTTATTTCCCCGCCAACTGAACCCTCCACAAATTCTCCCTCTCTACTTCCCTCTCTATTCACTTTAAAACCTGTATCTACTACCACTATTAAGAAACTCCTCCAGAAACTAAAGCCATGTCCTAATGCCCCTGATAACATTCCCTCTTATTTCCTACACATAGCTGCAGATGCCATTGCCTATCCCATTAGCATTCTAATAAACCGTTCCATCCATGAATGTACTGTGCCTCAACTGTGGAAGCAAGCATTCATTATCCCCCTGCATAAAGGAGGCAACAATTGCAACGTCAATAATTTTCGTCCTATTGCTATTCTATCCCCCATTTCTAAACTTCTGGAAAAATGTATTCACCTCCAACTCTTGCCACATCTCTTAGATAACAACCTGCTAACCCCTACTCAACATGGATTCAGGCCAAACCACAGTACTATGACTGCCCTCTTATCCTTTCTTGAGACTGTCAATATTGCACGTGATTCTGGCCATATTGTCTCTACCCTACTTCTTGACCTATCCAAGGCCTTTGACACCATCTCACACAATCTGCTTTTAACTAAACTGTCAAAACTTAACCTCTCTCCCTCTTCCATAAATTGGTTTTCTAGCTATCTGTCAAATAGACACCAAGCAGTTTTATGGAAGAAGGCCACTTCCCCATTCCTTAGTACCCCCACTGGAGTTCCCCAAGGATCTATTCTTGGCCCCCTCCTCTTCAATATATTTGTCAATGACTTTCATAAATCTATCCCATTTGCAAACATCATCCAATATGCAGATGATTCCACCATTATCTGCTCTGCCACCTCCCCCTCACTGCTCCAAAAACTTACTCAGCAAGCCTTTTCAATAACTGAACATTGGATGAAAATAAACCACTTAGCACTCAATGCATCCAAAACAAAACTTATGGTATTCACCCCTTCCAAATCTACCTCCTTTAACACCAACTCCTTCCCAATTACCAACCTAAATAACTCACCCCTAGAACTAGTGTCTGAAACTAAGCTACTAGGTGTACTAATTGACAATCGGCTTAGTTACACTTCCCATCTACTACTAAATATTAAAAAAACCCATCAGAAACTAGGTATGCTCTACCGTCAGAACCAATAACTTACAAGCTCCTCCAAAATCACACTCGCTTCCTCTTTTCTCATCCCCTCCCTTCTCTATGGGGCTCCATTACTGACTAATCTTCAGGCCTCCCGAAAAAAACAACTTTCTTCTTGCTATAACAAAATAGCCAAATTCGCCAACAGCCACAGGTCCTCTACCCACCATTGTTCTTCTCTTCAAAAATTAAATTGGCTTGAATTACCAAATCAGCTTACATATATTCAGCTGACTTTCGCTCATAAGCTCATTCTCAGCCCCTCTCTTTGTCCCTCCCTGTCTTCTGCCTTCAAAATGCACCTACCAAACAGAGTCCTAAGGTCTAACAATCAAAACCTACTAGTAGTACACAAACCATGTCATCCCCCAGGCAAACACTTACTATCTTTTAACCTTGCCCGTCTCTGGAACTCACTTCCTCCATCCATTCGTACGATCACTAACAAATTCATGTTCAAAAAATCACTTCATATATATCTACGATCCCAATGGGATTGTTCTTGCTCCCTCCCCTCATAGATCTATAATATTCCATCCCCCTCACACTTATGACACATAACTCATCCTATTAAAGCTTATGTTCCCTCACCATAGTTACTCAATGATGAAATATTGTGTTTCTTCCTCAACAACTTCTCTGAAGGCATATCTCAATACTGTTGTTATATTTTGAATGTTTCTCAAATTTAAGCCTAAATGTATTAATGTTTTATCTCTACTCTGTATAATTATCTTGTAGTTACTGCACATACCTAATTTTGTCTATATCGGAGATTTTCTCCACATTTTTTTGAATGTTTCTCAAATTTAAGCCTAAATGTATTAAGGTTTTATCTCTACTCTGTATAATTATCTTGTAGTTATTGTATGTACCCAATTTTGTCTATATTGGAGCTTTTCTCCCCAGGACTCCATTGAAAACGGGTTCTTTTGGCCCAATGGACTATCCTGGTAAACCAACTGCAAATAAAATAAATAAATAAATAAAAATTTCTCCATAATTTTTGCTAAGGGTGATAAGAGTGCAATAGGCTTATAGTTAGAATAGTCATTTGAGCTACCTCCTTTATGTAAAGGAATTATGTGGGAAATTTTCCAGATAGCAGGGATGGTACCTTCACTGATGGTTCTATTTATAAGGAGAGATATGGGATAGGCAACTTCTTCAGCTGCTTTTTGAAGGTATTCAGATGGTAACTGATCTGCAGATGGGGTACAAGGTTTGAGTTTTTGGATGAGTTTTAGGATGTAAGAAGTAGAGATGGGTTGTAGCTGGAATACAGGGAGATTAGTAGATGTACCAGTAGGAAGGTTAGATTTGTCTATTGTGAGATGACTTGTTAGTGAATTAATAGTGTTTGTGAAAAAGGAGTTGAAGGCATTGGCAGTTTGATGTGAGGTATTCTTTTCGGGCCCTGAAGGTGAAGGTGTACTAGAGTGGCCTGGGTATAGGAGTGAATTCAGGGTTGACCAGAACCTTTTGGGGTTGTTATGATGAGTTTGCTGTAGTTTACAGTAATAGTTCTTTTTATCTGTAAAAACAGCTTTTTTAGTGCTATTTCTTAACTGTCTAAAGGCTTGTTGGTCTGAAGTAGTTTTTGTACTTCTCCATTTAGCCCAAGATTTATTCCTAAGTAGTATTTTTTGTTTTGTCTCTTTGGACAGCCAGGGGGCAGGTTTAGATTTAACTCTGATAGATCGTTTTGGAGCATGTTGGTCAAGGATTGATAGGAATTTGGTATTGAAATATGCGATAGCATCTTCCAGGGTTAGGGTTTTTAGAAGATTCCATTTACAGGCTTTTAATTCATTTTTGAATAATAATGGGTTGAAGTGTTTCTTGCTACGTGAAACCCTGTAGGTAGGGATGTAATTAATGTCACTCTTTTGTCTTATGATGTGTTAGGAATGATCACTTACATCATCAGGCAAAGTTCCTATTGTATATGTTTGTTACTGTTTGTTAATAAGAATCCAATCTAAAATACTTTCTTTGTTATTGGGTTTATTGATTCTTGTGGGATTGTTGATTAGCTGAGTAAAGCCATGAAGATTAATGTGAGATGAAGGATTATTTGTATTAATAGAGGACCAATCACAGTTAAAGTCTCCTAAAATGATTGTTTCTTGTGGGTAGGAAGAAGATATCCAACTTAAGATATTCTCAGTTGTAGTGTAATTATTACCAGGGGGTAGGTAGATACAGATGATATAAATAGATTTATTAGGGTTAAGTTGTAGTTTAGAGGTAAGGATCTCAGCTTTAACATCTTTTAGTGGGTTGGAAGGTTGTGCAGTGATTTTTAGTCCATTTTTAAACAGAAGTGCTACTCCTCCACCCTTACGTTTTATGCGATTCATTCTCAATATGTTATATCCAGGGGGAAGTATTGCATTATCTTTAGTACCAGGTTTCAGCCAAGTTTCAGTGAGACAGAGAATGTCAAAGGAGTGAGTATCAAGGAGGGCATATCAATGGTTCCAAAACATTGCAAGCTGGAGGACCCCTTTTATAAAGAAAAAAAAATGTGACGGACCCCTGTCAGCGGCGGTACACATACATTACATTTGGATCAACTCCCAAACCCCCCACCCAATCAGCCCCCACTACCACCATCATGAAGCCATTTCAGTGTCCCATTACTTGGCTAATTCTCCCCAATTGCCATAAACACTGTTTAAAATTCTCAGTGTGCATACTGTTTTCTGCTTTACTTCTACAGTGATTACAGATGTTTAGAGTTAATTTAAAGCTAAACAGACATTTGCTAAATCTAAACAAAGCAATATAGTCTCAATGAAAACAGACTTAACATTACAACTTCTCTGCCTTTGAAAATCACATTCACTGAAACAGCATTGGAACCCACATTCAAAGAAAATGCATCTGGTCAGTGGCGGATTAAGTTTACCTTTGGGCTGTTTTCAAAGCATAGGTCCCTTGCGAACATTTTTAGGAGCATGCAAAAGTTCTTTGATTCACCTTCCTGACTGTATAATTAAATTTTAATACACAATAATTAAATTATATCCCTTGTATAATACAGCACCACTTGGTAGTATGAGTTTTAAAAGTATAGTTCTGCACATTTTTCCAATAAGCAGTGAAAAAACATATGAGCCTATAATGACAAAATCGTCCAATTGAGAACATTTCAATGATAAAGAGCCATTCAAACTTCTGTCATTACAATCCACCAATATCAGTCAATATGCATAGTCTCTGCAGAAGTATGTCATCTGAATAATTCTACCTTAAAGAAATCTGTAACTAATGAAAAGGTTGCTGCTAGCAAACAACTTTATTTCAGTGTTTCATCTACAAATTCAGTGCCTACTGCCCTTGAAGAATAAATTGCCTACTTAAAAAATGGTAAGCTGGTAATATTCAACAAAATAATCCAGTGATTAAGCACTTATGACATTCATTAGGCTTCTTCAGAGTCATTGGATAGTACACAAACTTTTTTTTTTGTTGAAATTTTATTGAAAACTTTTTCATTTGGTATTGTTTAAAGATAAAGAGGGACCGTGCAGTTTATGCATACATTTATTAGTTGACTTTAGGAATTGTTCTGGATTTGCATTTTTATATACATATATATTTTATACACACTTTTTTTTATTTGATGACATCTTAACCTGCACTTCTATGATTGGTTAATTACTTGATTAATTGAGTTATATAACTGATGGTTTGTGTACTATCCAGTGACTCTGAAGAAGCCTAATGAATGGCGAAAGCAATTAGTCACTGGATTATTTTGTTGAAAATAAAGTTGGTGTGACCTGGTCACTCATTAGGATTATCTGTTTTTTTTCTTAGTTATTTATCCTTTTGGGTCAGTTTGTTAAGTTGGTAATATTGCATGGATGGCAAACTGAAAACAGGTTCATAGGCATCTCATCCAAAAGAGGACATATTCAGTGCTTCAGTACCCACCCCCTAAAAATTAAAACTGTATCAACAATCCACAATATGCTGCAGGAGTTAGAACCCACAGCCTTCTGCATTAAAATGCAAGCATGCTACCTGTTGTGCTGATAACAGAGCCTTAAAAAGCTGCACCACAATAGTGATACTATTTGCTGACTACCTAAACAAATCTGTTGCACATTGTAAACAGACTTAGGATGAGCAGCAGTAAACTTCTCTTCTCTTGAAGCTCACAATTCCTTGAAAATGCACTTGAAACTAAATGTCTTGAAAAATGCACCTGCCATAATGGGGGGGAGGGGACAGAGAGCCAAAACTTAGGATACATTTTAATATTTGGTCTTGTAAATTTAGAAAGTTAATAAAACAACAAGTTTTGCATTAGTACAAATTTTCTGAAGGCTATGAAGTGTGATGCTCAAATGTCTGCCATTATTTCTGACTTCAATCATCAATGATTTGCCAGGGATTTTCCAGAAAAACACAATTTTATTATAAACAGACTGAAAATATGAGGCAAAAATATGGGCATTCTGCAAAAACCTGGAAGGGTATGCTGCCTATCTCTTACACACACCTCTTTCCCTGTTACACACACACACACACACACACACACACACACACACACACACACACACACACACACACACACACACACACACACACACACACACACACACACACACACACACACACACAAAATACCTCTCAATCTCTTCAGCGCAAGACATATGGACAAACCCTGTTGTAATGTGGGGAACAAAGGCAAAGCTAAGGATACATTCTAAATATTGCTCTTATAAACTTAGAAAGTTGAGAGAACAAGTTTTGAATTAATGCAAATTTTCTAAAACATGAAATCTAAAGCTCAAAAGTATCCCATTATTTTCTTCAGTCCTCAATGATTTGCCAGAGAAACCCCATTTTATGCGAAACAGACCAAATAAGGCAAAAATCTGGCACACTGCGAATATCTAGTCAACTGACAGCTGCACTCAGGCACCGCTTCTTATTAAAGCCTTGATAAAAAATATCTTCAAGTTCTGTCAACAAGATCATCCGGATCAATCATCAGCTCTGCATTAATTTCTATTTGCTGGCAAAAGGGGAGAGAGCAGACCCATACCCATACAGCGACCAACATAAATACGGGACCTGTCTTACTTGGAGGGAACAGAACAGTTGTTTAAATTTAAATTAAATTTCCCTCCAAGTTCTAACTGCTAGCAGAAAACACAGGGTAGATGAGGTGCTCAGTGTCAGCCGCAAACACGGAAGTTGTTCCTTCTTATCCTCTAAAAACTAAGGGCAAGCAGCTGCTTAGCCACTGCTCAGCTGCAAACAGGGAAGTTTCTTTCTTGTTTTTTTTTTTTTTTTAAATAAATTGTGGATGAGCGGCGCAACTTTTCTTTCTCTATTTACAGGGTCGGGTCATGGATGATGCCCGAAAGCCAGGTGGGTGCAAGTGAGCTCACAGACCCCTTGCGTTTATCGTACTGACTCCCAGGGGTCTGTGGACTCCAGTTTTGGAAACGCTGGTCTATGTAATGTTTTTCATGAATCTGTTGTATTAATGAACAGAAATTTGCATTTGAACTTTTTGACAGTTTATTTTTTTGTGCAAGTATTTTTCTTTGCTCTGATTTCTGTTTTAATCTTTTTGTATATCTTCTATCCAGAAATTCTGGGCTCCTTGTATAGTAACAATACATAATATCTTTCTTATCTTCAATAGTCCACTCATCATCTTTATGACTCTTTTTGGCCTGACAGTTTTTGTGTTTTTTTGTAGATTACTACTTCCTTCTACAATAGGGGGGGGGTGCATCCTCCCCCTGAGCCTGGCCCTAACTCCTTTATTGAAATGTTCCCATGTCTTGAGGATTCTATATTGTCATTTTTCCCATTCCTAGCAGCAATGTACCTACCAGGATTGTGCACTTTTATATCCATGGACTTGTGCACCCAACTGTCTTTATTTTTTAAATTACTTTTATCTATTATATATGCAATATAAAATACAGTCTATATATCAATGTTGTTTTGATCAGATTTTGTAAAAAAAAGGGTCCACCTTGTAAAGGTACTTACCAAGATTTCAGGATGAATTCAGCTCCTGTACTACTACTCTCCTTTTTTTGCTGATTTTATCATCTCATCATTCAACCCCCAGTAATATTTGATTCATTGTATAATATATCTTATTCTAAAAAATGAGCTCAGTGTTTCCGAAATGAGCCTCAGAAACATATGCATATATGTTTATTTGAGAAGCCTGTTGATATTTTGAGTACCATAACTCAGAATACCAGAACTGCAAGTGCAAATTGGGAAGACTAAGTCTAAAGTCTAAGCATATCATTCTATAGCATATCCATCCTTCTCAGAAGTGGGCTGTCTTTTCTGAACACATGGATCTAGTGGATACTCAAAATGTACCCAAGGAGTTAGATGACTGTTTATTGGACATGGTCACAGACATTTCCTTATATATGTAAAGTTTTCTATAAAGGGAATTTCTCAAGTTTTCCATTTTTTTGGTATTCTACAAGAGACACCTTTTGGACTTGTAATAGCAGCAAGAAATTCAAAACCTGATTCACTTGGCAATGCTCATAGATCAAGTCTAAAACAGTTAAATTACACATGCTAAAATTTATTTGAAAGATCCAATACATTGTTTGTATCAGATGAAACTGTTTTCCTTTACTAGTTTTATTATATATGTCACAGCTGGTATTGCAAATCTTAATAGCACCATTGCACATGCTCAACAAATTGATTTCCTGCTTGCCATTGCAGCTTTATCATAAGATATACCTGAATAGTATGTTGTTGGAGGTAGTATTAAAGTATTAAAATAATATTTTTGTCTAAAGAAAAGAGAGGCAATAAGACTCACAGTAGCTCCACTTCATGCTTATATAATATTGATGAAAATAGGCAAACAAATTCATATGGTATTTTCAATCCATGCAATATGTGGTATTTTTTTATTCATGACATATTCGTCAGAGTTAGTGTGGTCATCTCCATTTTAATAAGGAAAGATAAACAGAAAACATTTGTCCCACCCTATTTTGTTCACTGCCAATATGAATGAGCAAAAATTAACAGAAAATTAGAAGCTATGGACCACAGCAATGTCAATAAGTTACAGTGTTGATGACATAGATTTTATAAATATAGCTAAGGAAATTCAATTTTTTTAAAAAAAGTGCAGAGACTAGTTTAAGATGGCTATAAAAGTTTTGTTAACAAACCAGTCTTTAAATTTAAAATGTTTAAAAGGAAAAAAATGATGCTAAAGTAAAATACAGTTCTCAGAAAAGTAACAGCTTAGACAAATGTGAAAACAAGAAAAACTCTGTCACGACAAGCTGCTGAAGTCTAAAATCACACTTTAAATTTATTTAGTTTGAAGCACTTTTCATTTGCTTAGCAGGCAAACTTCTTCAGAAACAATAAATTACAATTCAAAACTCATACATAAGGTGTCAGGTGGTCACAATAACCAATCTTGTTACAATATAACACCTACAAAATTTTTTAAAGGCATACTCATTCATACAAAAGATACTCATTCATAAAGAATGGAACCAACTTCACACGTAAAAAAATGAACTGTTAATATCATGCTAATAAAATGTCATTATAAATAAAAAATCTTTGTAACCTTCATGCAACATACTCAAATTAATTCTCAATTAAAATCAGTGACACATTACTTTGCAAAATCATTATTGGTGTCAATTATTGCTACTAAAAGCAAAGGTTCACGTAAAACAATTTGTCACAAAAAGTATATGACAAAACAATGTGTTTATATATATATATATATATATATATATATATATATATATATATATTTATATATATATATATATATATATAAATATATTCTATAGCTCACACATCTTCCACACAGTCATCTCTGTAGAGTCTTTAATTTTAAAATACTGCTGATAGAGCAGGTTTCGTTTAAACCTAGAAAATTATAAGCATTCAGCTTAATTTGCCAGGACAGTTCTAACTCTTCCAACTGTAGGGGTATAGGACCCCCCCCCCCAATGTCCTGCAAAACCTGATCAATGACCATGTACTTAAATTTATATTCTTTATTAGTTTGAATATGTTTGGCTAGGGCATTGTCAATTTTGCCTTTGGTAATTGCATATTGATGTTCATAAACTCTGTCGCGGAGTCTACGCTCCGTTTTACCAATATAAAATGCAAGACAACATTGGCACCTAACCAAATAAACCACTAATCTAGAATTACAATTAAACCTCAATTTTAGTTTGTAATGCGTGCCATTACTAACAAATATGTTGGCAACCTCCACAAATTTGCAAAAGTTACAACTTTCATATTTACCCATACCTTTTATTCTAGGAGTGTTACGACGTTGTTGTTCTAACAAGTTCTTCAGGTTTCTACCTCTCCTAAAAGTTACTTTACTAAAGTCACCCATTTTACTAAATAACACTGGGCCAATTTTAAAAAGTTCCCAGTTTTTCTGAATAATCTTAATGCAAGAGTGACTATGCACAGTAAATGTGGTAATAAAGCTTAACTGGAAGTCCTTTGTGCCTACAGTCATCTGTTCGTTACAGCTGCCTATAGTCACTGTGTTTGACACATAAGCCCTTTCAGGCATTGATTCCCTAACGCCTAAAATAGGTTTATACGTGTGGTTGGATCTCTTAATTCTAACCTCATAAATTAAGGAATCTAAAAGGGCCTCAGGATAACCACGTCGTAAAAACATACTTTTTAAAAAGTGACATTCGTCAAAAAATTCTTCATCCTGACTAACTATACGTGAAGCCCTCACTAACTGACCTTTAATGACTGACTGTTTCTGATAGTAGGGATGACAACTATAAAAGTGTAGGAAACAATTAGAATAGGTGCTCTTCCTATGTATCTTGGCTACAAAGCAGTGCTGTGCTCTATTTTTAGCTAGCCAAATATACAAATATGCTATTGCTTCCATGTCGAATGTAGATGTGAATTGTAAAAACTGCGCTGACTGATTAAAAACTCAAGCACGTTTCTACTAACTTCCAAATCACCTTTCAATAGAATAAAAATGTCGTCAAGATAGTGTGTGTAATACACTAGGGAGTCTCTAAGATTGTCATTTTTAAATACAAGTTCTGATTCCCAGTAGGCCATAACTAGATTTGCTATACTGGCCCCACACGGGGAACCCATAGTGACCCCCACTTTTTGTAAATAAAAGTAATTTCCGAACATAAAAAAGTTGTTAGATAGTATATGGTCAAGTAGTTCTGTTACCACAGAAATTTCAGCTACTGGGGATCCATTTTTCTTTAACATTAGCCCTACCCACTCGATACCTAAAACATGTGGGATACAAGTATAAAGATCTTTCACATCAACAGTAAGAAAATTGTGGTCTTCATTGTACTGCAATCTGTCAATTTTCTTCAAAAAGGACCATGAATCCTTACATATTTGATCCTCAAATACCAAATATTTCTGGAGTATGGCGTCAACTACTTTGGCACAAGAATATATTGGTGAACCTCGACCATCAACCAGAGGTCTCATAGGTGGATTTAACAAGTTTGTATGGATCTTGGGGATTCCGAAAAGATATGGAAACCTCGGATATGATGTTGACATGTAATTGTAGATATTCTGTTCTATTCTACCTTCTATATACATGTCATTAATGCAGTTTTTAATTAATTGGTATGCTTTATTGACCTCTGAGCGTGAGCTCAATTCATAAGCACAATTATCTAACAACACTTTCATTTGTTCAATGTAGTTTGGGTTATCAAACACTACTAAACCCCCTTCTTTGTCAGGTTTACACAAACAGATATCTTATGACTTAATATACTCAAGATATTCATATTCATCCCTACTAGTATTGTATAATGACTTCGCTTTAAGTCCAACTTCAATAGCTTGTCTAATGTCCAGTTCACATAATTGTTCAAATATTTGTAATACTGGGTGTAATGGGGGATTAAACATACTAGGTATATAAAACCTGTCAACACCTGATGCATTCATAACATCCCCCAACATTAAATTAAAATTTAATTTCCTAGCGAAGATTTTGATGTCAAGAATAGTTTTAACCAAGTCCAGATGTTGTGAAGGAACATATATGTGTCCCTTAGCTAAAAACTCTACTATCTCTGAAGTAATAGATACTGAAGAAAAATTGTAAACATTGAAGTCCCCTGCTTTGTTAGTAATAATAACTGGGCCAACTGGATCTGACCTTCCTTGAAAAACTTGTTGCTGGTGTTCAATCAAAACTGTTGCTGTCCCAAAAGGGGTAGTTCCAGAGCCACTATGTACCACTGGACTGATAAAAACTCCAAAGTCCCTGTAAAAAAACTGAACTGGTTAAGTCTTGCGTTTGTTGAACTTGAGATTGCTTTTGGTGTTGTTCGGTTGAGAGTTCTTTTGTTTCGGCCTGACTCCCGTATAGTTGGCTTGCCGAAAATTTTGATAGTATTGCACATTATTGTTTTGCCCCCGAGGGCAATTTTGTAACCTCTCACTTCTCTGAACTTCAACTGGGATGGTAGAATTAATAGAATCATTAAGATCATCTGTATGGATATTGGGAGAATTTTCACCAACAGAATTGACTTTTTGATTCATCTGATTACTATTGCTGTTGTTGTTAGAATAGAATGCATTTGTGTATTTACAAGTGACTGACCAGTTGTCAAACTACCCTGCTGCCAAACCTGGGCAGGGGAAGGAACTGGATATGCTGTACCTTGATTGTATGCTTTATGATCGCATTCCAGTTTTTTAATTTTATTAACTTTGAGTTTAAGCATATATTGGTCTATGCTTGAAAAGACATGACAATATTCAAATTTATATCGAAGAAACTCAAAGTCAGATTTTATACTGTTATCAAATTCAACCACTGTTTTAGATAAACTGTCCACCCATATGCTGTAATGTTTGACCATAAGTTCTAACAGCTCCAAGCCCTGACGGTCAAATAAAACAATTAATTCTTTATGAAAATCTGAATCTGCTTCAAGGCCATTGGATATTGGTGGCGGCGTAAACCTTTCGGAACCACCCTCTGTGACAAGCATTCATGAAAATAAGAGATCTCTAATTGCAGTTTTTTGAGTTTAAGTAAATGACTGCCAAAGTTTTTTAATTTAGTCACTATGTTAGAAATTGTAGTTGCATTACCTCTATCCGCCGGTGTGCCTTCATCACTAGTAGGTATTACCCCAGAAAACAAAAAAACATCAGATAACCAAGATGACAATGACGGTAAACCAGTAGTGTTGCCAGTCACATTGTGAGATGTTAATCCTATCGGAGCTTGTATTTGGGCTTGTACATTAGTGGACCCTCTTAAGTTCTCCAACACTGGCTGGCTGTTGTTCGGTGTCAAACTGGAACGCGGCACTTATAATACTTCTCTGTTAACAATCAGTGCATTATCGGAAGCTGCTTCAAGCAGTCTTTGTTGAACTGGTGCCACGTTCATTCCTGATGTGCTCTCCAGGCTGCCACTACAAACCAGAGACCAGTGGGACCAACCAGAGGCAAGTGGGAGTGGTATAGACTCCCGTATTTCACGTTGGATCCTATCAAGCCAGTCGAGTCTTGTAAAAATAGACTCAGTCTTGCTTAATAAAGATGCCAAAGAGTTCCACCCCCATAGGCAGCACAAGGAACAAGAAACTAAGGGTAATGCTGCTTAACGCCAGAAGTCTTAACCTCAAGATGCATGCACTCGAAGCTCTCCTCAGTATGGAGAACATCGATATCTGTGCAGTGACAGAAACCTGGTTCAAGGCTCCAGAGAGCACCCCAGCACTACCAGGCTATACCTCATATCATGCTTTTTGGCCCCAAAACCCGGACCGAACCACAAAAGGAGGGGGAGTTTCCATATTTATCAAGGATATCCACACCTCCAGGTTAGTGGCATTGCACAAAATATCTGAGACCATCAATGTGCAACTAACAGTGGGCAAGACTGCTTTTCAGTTTATAGCATCCTACAGACCACCCTCTCAAAGTCAGGAATCCCACTCGGCTTTCCTGAAAACATTGGAGAACATGAAGATCTCTCCGAACACCATTATATTGGGTGACTTCAACTACCCAAACATTGACTGGGAGCACTACTCAAGCCCCAGCACCTTAGCCCAAAGGTTCCTGGAAATTATAAACTCAAATGCTATGGAACAACTAGTCACCACTCCCACAAGAGGGGACAACATACTAGACCTGATCATTACCAACATGGGGACTCTATGCTCCACACCAGAAGTATATCCCTCATTGGTAAGATCAGACCATAAATTAATTTCACTGGATGTCCACATCCCGACCCCACCCCCAGCCCAGAAAACCACAGTGAAAAACTTCTCAAAAGCGAACTTCTCACTTCTCAAAACCAAAGTGGAATCCTTCAAGGCCAGTGGAAACTACGGCCCAAACTGCAGAATCCTATATAAACGCATTCTACGGACATCTCCAGGAATGCATGGATCATGCTATCCCAAACAAAACCAAGACCCAATCCTCCAAAGGCAGGCGTCCAGTCTGGTGGACCCCTGCCATAAATAAACTGTACAACAGAAGGAGGAAGCTACTACATGATAGAGCAAAATCCCTAATAGGGAAGGCATCTCTGATCAGTACTAGCAAAAAATTACGATCTCTCATAAAATCCTCCAAGGCCAACTTCGAGAGAAAAATTGCACAGGACACCAAAGACAATCATAAGGCTTTTTTCAGTTATGTTAGGAACCTGGGATGCAACTCCCAAACTTGTTCTGAGTTGATTCTAAATGACAAAAAATACACTGAACCCACAGACATCGCCAATATCCTGGCAGACAGGTTCAGTGCAAACTTCTCCACCCCCCCCCCAAAAGAGCAAGTATCTATCCCGGCAGAGGGCTGCCTCCCAAACATCTCTGATGCTCAGGTGAAGGCTGCCCTCTCCAAAGCAAAAAACACTGCTTCCATGGGACCATATGGCATCCCAGGTTGCATCCTACATGAACTCCAAGAGGAACTAATCCCTCAAATAAAACAGCTATACAATCTCAGCCTCACTACAGGATATGTGCCCACAGAATGGCGTACAGCAACAGTGGTCCCACTCCACAAAGGTGGAGCCTCTATGGACCCTGGAAACTATCGCCCCATAAGCCTGACTAGCTTAGTCTGCAAGGCTATGGAGAGGATCATCATGGATCTTATAAACAAAGACATTGGGGACCTACAGACACTAGATCCTACCCAGTTCGGCTTTGTCAAGGGCAGATCCTGCCTTTTGAACCTGGTTGACTTCTTCAAAACAGTCACCAAAGCCATAGATGAAGGGAAGATAGTCCACACAGCCTATCTGGACCTTGCAAAGGCATTTGACACAATACCCCACTGGGCATAATAGATAAGCTATCCAGCTTAAATATAAACCCCTATGTCACAAGATGGGTCACAAACTGGCTCAAAGACAGAACCCACAGAGTGAGAGTTGCTGGAGCCATGTCAGACTTGAAACCGGTCACAAGTGGTGTCCCACAGGGTTCTGTCCTGGGACCACTCTTGTTCGGTATATACTTTTCCAAGGTACAGGCAAACGTGGGAGGACTATGGCTCACCAAGTTCGCAGACGACTGCAAACTGGGCGCCATAATCGATTCTCCAGGTGACACAAACATCCTTCAAAAAGGTCTCACAGAGACAGATAACTGGTGCCAGCGCCATGGTTTAAAGCTAAATGACAAAAAAATGTATAGTCATACCCTTTGGCAAAAACAGTGTGCCCACAAATTACCACATAGGCGGAAACCCATTAAGTACAGAGAAAGTTATTAGGGACCTGGGGACCCAAGTTCATAGCAATCTCTCCTTTGAAAACCACATTGCCAAAGTGGTTAGAAAGACCTTCTACATAGCCCACCTCATCACGAAGGGTTTCACATCTAGATCAAGAGAGGTAATCGTGCCTTTATTCATCCCTCATCAGGCCCATCATAGAATACAATGCCCCTTTTGGGATGTACCTTACCCGACACCTGCAGCAATTAGAAAGACCCCAAAAGTATCTCACCAAGAGGATCAAGGGTCTCAAACAGATTCCATATGCTGCTCGGTTAAAAAAACTCCAGCTCTACTCAGTTGCATACCGCCTACTTTGAGGCGATTTATGCCTGACATACAAAGCTATGTCAAATCCAGAATTAATGGACATGCTCCACCTCAGTAAATCTAAATCCCTTAGAGCCACACGCTCGAGGGACTTGAACCTCAGCACAGAAATAAATAGAACTTGCTGGAGGGACAGGTTCATAACCCAAAGGCTCCCTTCGCTCTGGAATAGAATTCCAGTTCATGTGAGGCAGAGCACCTCACTGAATCTCTTCAAGAAGAATCTCGATAGGTGGATGGGGGATCATAGGTTTGTCCCAGGGATTACTCCCGTGTCACTATTGGACAGAGGCACAGTAAACTAAACCTTAACAAGGGCACAGTATACTCAAATCAAGGGGTGGCATAAGCCATACAGAATCGGGCTAGGCTTATAATTGCCCCAGGGCAGATAGCCTAGTATGAACCTATGAACCTATGAACCTATGAACCTATGAACATTGCTGCTGGAATTAATTCCCGGGGGCTTTAATACATCACCTGGTGTAAAAAGACTTTGGCTAGCTGCAGTTCCAGATGCCATAAAAAACTACTGCACAAATTGGCAACACCAAACTGTGAAAATGAGAAAAACTCTGTCATGACAAGCTGCTGAAGTCTAAAATCACACTTTAAATTTATTTAGTTTGAAGCGCTTTTCATTTGCTTAGCAAGCAAACTTCTTCAGAAACAATAAATTACAATTCAAAACTCATACATAAGGTGTCAGATGGTCACAATAACCAATCTTGTTACAATATAACACCTAGCTGAAAAATTTTTTAAAGGCATACTCATTCATAAAAAGATACTCGTTCATAAAGAAAGGAACCAACTTCACACGTAAAAAATTGAACTGTTAATATCGTGCTAATAAAATGTCATTATAAATAAAAATCTTTGTAAGCTTCCTGATGCAACATACTCAAATTAATTCTCAATTAAAATCAGTGACACATTACTTAGCAAAATCATTATTGTTGTCAATTAATGTTACTAAAAGCAAAGGTTCATTTAAAATAATTTGTCACAAAAAGTATATGACAAAACAATGTACATATATATTCTATAGCTGACACATCTTCCACACAGTCATCTCTGTAGACTCTTTAATTTTAAAATACTGCTGATAGAGCAGGTTTCGTTTAAACCTGGAAAATTATAAGCGTTCAGCTTAATTTGCCAGGACAGTTCTAACTCTTCCAACTGTAGGGGTATAGGACCCCCCAATGTCCTGTGAAACCTTGTTTTAAGTGAACCTTTGCTTTTAGTAACAATAATTGACAACAATAATGATTTTGCTAAGTAATGCATCACTGATTTTAATTGAGAATTAATTTGAGTATGTTGCATCAGGAAGGTTACAAAGATTATTTATTTATAATGACAATTTATTAGCACGATATTAACAGTTCATTTTTTTACGTGTGAAGTTGGTTTCATTCTTTATGACCGAGTATCTTTTTATGAATGAGTATGCCTTTAAAAAAATTTTTTAGCTAGGTGTTATATTGTAACAAGATTGGTTATTGTGACCACCTGACACCTTATGTATGAGTTTTGAATTGTAATTTATTATTTCTGAACAAGTTTGCTTGCTAAGCAAACGAAAAGCGCTTCAAACTAAATAAATTTAAAGTGTGATTTTAGACTTCAGCAGCTTGTCGTGACAGAGTTTTTCTCATTTTCACAGATTGGTGTGCCCAATTTGTTCAGCTTATACAAATGTGTTTTTGTCAACAGTGCAGACTCATTAAAGAAAGCCTATATATATATATATATATATATATATATATATATATATATATATATATATATATATGGGTCTACCTGACATGGTCGACAGTTCATATGGTCGACAGTTTATTTGGTCGACAGTTCATTTGATCGACAAGCATTTTAGGTGGGGGCTTGCCCACACCCCCAACTATATATATCAACTCCAGGGTTGCACAACATCGGGGAGGGGGGCAAATCTACTTGTCGACCAAATGAACTGTCGACCAAATGAGTGTCGATTATATGAACTGTCGACCATGTCAGGTAGACCCATATAGATATATATATATATATATATATATATATATATATATATATATATATATTCACTTTATAATCTCAAAATACTGAAATCTCAAATTTTTGTATCTCGAGACTATAAAACCGAACATTCACAACATTGAAACCCCAAAAGTGTGAAATTCAAAATTGTGACTTTTAAATAAACCCTCCACCACACAAACATACATACACCTTCCTCCCCACACTACAACAAATCAACAAAACACACACACAACAGCACAAATGCACACACCTACCCTACATATAACCAGGGGGGCAAGCACTTTACTATCTCGATTATCTTGAATTTCAGCATCTCAAGCCGAAAATGCCAAAAATGCAGTTGAGCAAAACTGCACTTGATCGAATTTGAAGTGTCAGATTCACAGTTGTGGTGGCATGGTACGTGTGATTTGCTGTGTTTGTAAGCTGCCGTTGTGTGGATATATGTGGAGATTCAACTAAGTGCTGTTTTTTTAAGGGTTTTGGGTAGGGATTTGAGTGTATGTGAGTGCGTTGGGAAGTTTTAGGTGTAGGTTAGGGTTGGTAGGTAAGAGTGTGAGTGGATAAGCGTTGAGAGTGGTGGTGTTTGTACGTATGTAGTGTGTGTTTGTGCAAGGGAAATATAGAGTATGTAGTGGTGGGTTTAGTGTCTTTGTCTTTTTAGTGCGACCTCAGAGTTAGTATATATATGTAGTGGGAGTGTGGAGGGCACAGATCCCCACATAGGGGTTGCAGGGAGGCTTGCCCCCCTGCTTATAAGTAGGGTAGGTGTGTGTATTTGTGTTGCTGTGTTTGTGTGTGTTTTGTTGGTTTGTTGTAGTGTGGGGAGGAAGGTGTATGTATGTTTGTGTGGTGGAGGGTGTATTTAAAAGTCATGATTTTGAATTTCGTGCTTTTGGGGTTTCGATATTGTGAATGTTCAGCTTTATAGTCTCGAGATACTGAAATTCGAGATTTCAGTATTTCGAGATTATAAAGTGAATTTTATATATATATATATATATATATATATATATATATATATATATATATGTACACATCACACACACACACACACACACACACACACATATATATATATATATATATATATATATATATATATATATATATATATATATACAAGTACTCCAGTTTTATGTTACCACAAAGTTGTAGGGCTATTCAGCATTTTACTTGTACATCCAAATGAATAATATACATAGCTAAGTGTGCCGGTTATGAAACATTCTATGTGCTGAAAAATATGTGTAAATTAGGTCAAAGTAATTTGAACATATTTTGGTTATTAGAAATAAACATAGAATACACTGTACAGGCACACATTGACACATTTTAGAAAAATTATTGTTTGTTTTAGATTGAGTTGATTTAGAAACCAGAGGTGAAGACTTTATTTCCATTTTGAAGAAGGGAGAATTCAAATGGCAGTTATTGTTAAATGCCACCATGCACCTTGGCGAAAATTATTCAGTCTTTATAAGAAGTATTTAAAATTTAATGCATGTGAGGAAATAAACCAATTTTGAAACAGTTTTTCATGAAGTATTTAATCTTAATTTTGAATTAATACTCATTTAAAGTACTTCAAGGTGAAACTCAGGGTTCAACTAAAACTAAACTTGTTTGTGTGATATCACTGCTGGCTAAACTAAGTATATTTTGATTCAACTGCATTTATTCTCCAGTTCCAAAACAGCACCAACTCTTGTATGACACTTCACATCATTTCTTGTTTATACTATCCCTGGGATTCAGTAAGCTCTGCATGACGTGCAGGAATAGTGCAGGAGCTGCTGCACTCAATATGTCCGCTGAGCGATTCAGTATAGAGCTTCCTGGACGTGCACGAGTGCTCCTACAGTATTCCTGCATGGACACCACTGCCTTATGCTAATTACCTCATTTTCTGGTGAAAACCATGCAAATGAGATGAATTAGTGATTTAGCAAGCAGGCAGGTGTTCGTGCAGGCATAGTGTAACCTGCAGAAATGTATTCAGTTACTAGCTGAATACATTTCCTCAAATGAGAAAACGGAGGCATGACAACTTGAAAGAAAGCATGTATTATATTTAGTAGGCATGCCAATGGTCAAATATATGGCCTTTGGCATGAAAAATAGTTTCAATTTTTAAAAATAAAACTTTTATTTTGGCCGATTTCGGTCGTTTAAGCATAGGGCAGCGGCACGCAAACGGGATCATGTTGAAAATAAAAAAAAAGGGGGGGGGAATCTTTCTTTACAGAAATCTGCATTTTGCCATTATAGTCAAATGTATGCAGAATGAAAACAATACCAGGGAATAGTGGTTTCTAAAGGGAAAAGCTCAGTGTAAGTGTGGTAATTATGGAGTAAGGCAGTGGTGTATGCAAATGAGGGGAATTATACTGAATCACAAATTTCTTCTAATTGTCAGACTGCACCTAACCGTCTAGGTGCTCTAACACCACGGTGTAGACAGGAGGAGCAGCTAACATGAAAAGGGGGTGCGTCATGCTTGCTGTAAGCACATTGGAGCTCAGTGGTCCATGTTTACCCTTAGCTAAGCACAGCTAAGGGAGAGGTTATGTCTGAGGCTGTAGTGTCTGATTCCATGAAATACAGAGTGTGTTCGTGCACAGAGAGGGCCAGTTCTGCTTAAAACTGTTTACTTTAGCTAAACAGGTGTGCACTTCATGCACCGGTCCTAAAACAAAACAAACAAACAAACAAAAAGAACAGAAATAGCAGAACTGTTTAAAATTCAGCATTGGGTATGCGCAACATGCATCTGGGCTTAAACAGGGAGGAAATGGGAAGGGGAAACAGCAGAACGAAGACAATCAAGGAAAACAGC
Source organism: Protopterus annectens (assembly GCF_019279795.1). Lineage (NCBI taxonomy): Eukaryota > Metazoa > Chordata > Ceratodontiformes > Protopteridae > Protopterus > Protopterus annectens. The sequence goes on from NC_056725.1 coordinate 569,707,688, forward strand.
ATAGCTGGCAGGTGGAATGTATCAGAATCAGCCTATTACACAGGCAGCAGCACAGCACACTACTATAAACTATGCTAACACCTTTCAGTCTGTTTTTTCCCACAAACTCTACACCACTGGTGTACACATTCGGGGGAATTTTAAACTGACACATTTAACACAACATGTTAGGGGCTGCTGTTGCTCTGATCTATCAGTATGTGCTAGAGACTGAGGGTGGTGAGGAGGCTAATGCAGACAACCAACTCAGACCGAGGAGGATGAGAAGAGTGTTCAGATCCAGGGTAACCTACCAGGGACTATATGACCTGGAGATAGTAGAGAGCTACAGGGTGGACAGGAACATACTTCAGCAACTTGTTGAGCTGTAACGGCCTAACCTCAGACCTAGAACCAACAGAGGAGAACCCATCCCAGTGGATACCAAGGTATGTGTAGCCTTAAGAATACTAGCTACAGGTACTTTCCAAAGACCAACTGGGGATATCATGGGGGTCTCACAGGTATCTGTGACCAGGATTCTCCACCATTTCCTGGATGCCATGTGATCACATGCCACTGAGCACATTTACTTCCCCAGCACCCGTGAAGAGAGGACCAGTAATATGCGTCTCTTCCACCATGTAGCAGAATACCTGGTGGTACTGGGTGCCATAGACTGCACGCACATCCACAGCAAAGTGTACTGGGTGCCATAGACTGCACACATATCCACAGCAAAGTACCCCCCAGTGACCAGGTAGGGTCTACCTAAACCGCAAGGGGTTCCACTCCATCAGGTGCCAGGTCATGTGCGATGCCCAGGTTCATTATCATGAACGTGTGTGCTGGCAGCCCTGGAAGCTATCACAACTCCCACATCTGACATTTGTCACAGCTGTACCAGTCGTTTGCCAGTGGGGACATACCATATGGCCATCTGATGGGGATGCTGGCTATGCACTGGAGCCGTGGATGATGACACCCATCAGAAATGCACACACCCAGACAAGAATGCCATAATGAGGCACACGCACAAACCAGGATCATTATAGACTGTGTGTTTGGGATGCTCAAGTCACGGTTCCACTGCCTTGACATATCTGGTGGAGCCTTGCAGTACTCTCCAGCCACATGTGCACACATGTTCATAGTATGTGCCATGCTACACAATATGATGCTGTGCAAACAGCTGCAGTAGAAACAAAATGGGGAAGGGCCACACAGCCCCCCACCATTACCAAGGTCTCCACAGCACAGAGGGACTCAGAGGAGGAATATCCTGAGCCTGCTCCTGTAGGCAGATGGAAGTGTGCCCAGTATGCTCTGGCCTTGGCAAAGAGGCAACGCATAGCACATACACTGACACTGTAGGGCCCAAGGGACTGATCTCTCTCTATGACTCACACACACACAGTAAAATCTATGCCAAACATCACACTACTTATACCTTACCATGTACAGGCAGTGTACTGCATGCATTCAACATAGTCTGCCCTCAAACACCTTCCTTGCAACAGCCTCAGGCACAAGGTAAGCCAGTCTCCTTAATAAAATAAATGAATGGAGTGGAATGTCCTGATAGCATATCTATGGTATTGATCAAGCATGTAAGGGAATGGGGTGGCTTACTGGGTTAGAAGTAGACAACTGACAGCTCTGTGGGACAGCAGGAAGTGTATCCCCAGTACTGACCTACCCACACCATGCAGTACCACCCTAGTTGACAAATACCACTGCAGTATATGTAGTGAGCCAAATAACTGGGGTGTCATAGGTCACATGCATGGATGTCAAAGTGGGGGTCCCATACCCACCCCCCAGCCTCAACCAGCAGATCAGCTGTAGAAAACCATACAGAAATGTCTGGTAAAGGCCCCCAAATGGCGACATTCATAAAATACCCACCTACAGACTTTTACACAGTGATATTACAGCAGGTCTGGCAGTGGCAGCATGGCTTTGAAAGGTAAGAAGTCTGAAACTACAAATGTTTATGCCAGAACAATCTGACCTCTGGTTGATACTGTTATGCCTGCAGTCTAAAAGATAGGGCACACCACTATGCTAAATGGGACCAAAATGTTAAGCAAATATCAGCACAGTCTCTGCAAATGTGTATTGTGTACAGATGTGTCCCCTCTCATAGTCCCATAGAAATGTAGTAACATGTCCCTAGCCTTAAGCAGCATCCAGCCATCAACTAAACTGATGGTTCAACACAAACAGAAAGCAGTTGTCAGTAACACCCATAGTCAACTTACTGGTACCATCCCAGGGTTGTCCACTGCTGGCAGCCTGGGAAAATATGATCATCAGAATGCACTGCCTTGTTACAGATGGCCTGCATCTATCACACCTGTGCTACAGGCATCTGGCAAATGCCTATGCCTCACCCACAGTGCTCTGTTATGGAGTGTCATGGGGTCCATATCACCAACATAACTCAGTCTACAAAATGCAAAGAAAGGCCATGTGGCTAACTGCTAGGAGAAAACCTGCCAGTGTCAGAGAACCAGAAATCTGGACAAAGCCATGAATAAAGGGGTGAAAAAGGTCCAACGAGAAGGACACATTTGAAATACTGCTCTAATAATGTTATAAAGTTGATGGAATGATTGTAGTAGCATGGAATGTCTGAATGGTATGAAGTCTGAAACTGCAATGTCAACTGTTATTAATATCTGACTTCAACCCTGAGTGACTTGCAAAACACTTTTCCTTGAAAACCACACTTGTTTGGGTAACCAACAGGATATATGAGCCATGGATGTGGACATTCTGTGATACTCTACGCAGTCGACAGGCAGGGCTAGCAGTCTAAACATGAGAATGCACTCATTGCAGGCAGTCCTAATCCTGGAAGATGGTGACATGTCTGCACCCACAGAACACTGGCCCACAGCCATGGGGAGTAACCTTCCCTGATCACTCATCCTATGCAACATCCTGACACCAAAATGTGGCCATCCAAGCAAAATGAGGTGGGGCATACATATATGTGAAACAAACACACACCTCCAGGCTGGTCAAACAGTTTGACACACACAAGACCCACCAAGTGCAGTCAACCATTGAGAAGACCCCTATTCAAAGTACTGGTAGCTATAGGCAAACGTATCTGACCCAGGACACCCCCCCATAAATCTTATCCCCTACAAATCTATCCGGAGTCTGCCTGTCACCATGATCCTATCTGACTTATATTACCCAACTGTGGACTGGAAATCACACCAGTTCAGAACAGAAATGCACAGAGATTCCACCATTGTAATATATCACCAAGGTGCTGGACCACAGCACCAGCAGTCAATTGCTTGTAGACACACATCTCAACAGGCTGAATTGTGCAAGAATGTGTAGCATTTGGCCCATAATCCTAATGTGTGCATCGTCTATCCTGTATTCCTCTGGTAAATCAATGTGTTGATCTGAGGAAGTATGTCAAGAGGTACTGAAACAATACATGACAGTGTCAAATGGCATTTATGTCAGATGTCTGCTAAAACAAGCCATCTAACCCTGGCAACCCATACATTACTGAGAGAAATACTCACAATCACCATATGGCCCATTGTCTCCCCATTTTGATAGGCTATCTCCAGATATCCTGCACCAATAGGTTGAGAGGTATGGCTGTAGCACAAAACAAACTGGACTGGAGTACAATAATCCCTGGAATGGAGTCCCACATGTACTATAGAAGGTCACACTGGGCATGCTCATACACTTAGAGAAATGTCAGCAGGATCTAGGAATGAACAGGCCTTCCCGGATCTAGGAATGAACAGGTCTTCCCCACCCAGTGCACTTCCCATTGCCCTACTTACCTGTCTTGAAGATGTCTGTCACCACAGACGTTACTTTCGTTAGGCCTCAGCTCTATAAGCTCTGTGGCACATGTGCTAACTGTGTAGCACTATTGTACAAATAACTAGTTAGGTAGGAGTTCTGATCTCAGTGTTGCCAAATGTAACAGTGTGTGTGTGTGTGTGTGTGTGTGTGTGTGTGTGTGTGTGTGTGTGTGTGTGTGTGTGTGTGTGTGTGTGTGTGTGTGTGTTTACAAGGTAAAGCTTTTGAGTCCAGTCAAACCCAGTACACTTCCCCTACTTTAGCAGTCCTGCAGATATAAGTCACCTTAGAAATGCCTTTCGTCAGACATCAGCCCCATAAGCTCTGTGGCACTTGCGATAAGTGTGCAATACTATAGTACAAATAACTAGTTACGTAGGAGTTCTAATCGCAGTTCTATCAAATGTGTGTGTGTAAGTGTGTATATGTGTAGTTATTTTATGGCTTCTCTCACCCTATACATCACCCGATGCCATACTTTACAAGGGTTAGTGATGTTCCTCACCTTAGAAGTACCTTTGGACAGCTTTCACCCTATAAGCTCCATGGTGCGTGCGATAAATGTGTAACACTGTAGTAGCAATAAATAGATAGGTAGGGGTTCTAATCTCACTCCAGGTAAGTGTGTGTGTGTGTGTGTGTGTGTGTGTGTGTGTGTGTGTGTGTGTGTGTGTGTGTGTGTGTGTGTGTGTGTGTGTGTTTGTTTGAACAGTATCCTGTCTGTGGGTGGGTTGTTCTGTTTGTGTGAGAACCATACAATTGGTGGTTGGGTTTTGCTACCTTTTGCTGTTGCCTACCCAGTACATGTCCTAGCGTCCATATTACAAGGCCCACAGTTGTCATCCTCTGTAGGGGGGCATGTAGACACTCTGCAGCCATATAAGCATTGTACCCTGTGCAATAACTATGTGACAGTATAGAATAGATAGCAAGATAGTCTGCCCATCTAATCCTTGGATATCATTCCCCACTCAGGAATCATACACAAATGCAGTCAGGTAGGCAGCCACACCTACATCAGTAGGTGGCATGCAAATCGGCTCACAGATAGAACCCACAGTGTGAAAGCAGTGGACTCCATGTCAGACTGCTGAACAGTCACAAAGGTTGTGGACCTGGGTTCCTCGTGTTTGGGATTCACACCTCTGAGGACCAGCCCAATACAAAGCACCCTGGCTGACAATGTTTTCAAATGACTACAAGGTGGGTGGCATTATTATCCCCCATGTGAGGTTGACATCCTTCACAAAGGCCTCTCTGAGACCTATGACTGTTGTCAGAACCCTGGACATAAGCTCAATGCCAGATGATGTGCCGCCATCCCCTTTGGGTATGACATGGTTCCCATAAAGTAATACATTGATGGTAGTCCACTGAACACTGATATTGGCATAACAGAACTGGGAACACAGGTTAACAGTGAGCTGTATGGTGACCACCACAGTGCCACAGTCTTCTGAACATCCTTCCATGTGTCACTTCTCCTGACTCAGGGTGTTGAATCTAGAAAATAAAAGGACAGTGTTTCCCTGTACACACCCTTCAGTAAACCAATCAATGTGTACAATGGCCCATTTGCCATGTACCCCACTGGACACCGGCAACAACAGGAGAGGCTGCAAATGTACCTCACAAAGAGGATCTTAGGTACTATACACTTGCCCCATACCAACAGACTCCAACAACTGCAATGAATCTCTGTCTCATATTTGCTACTTAGGTGCAATCTCTGCTTGATATACACAGCCATGTCTGACCCACCCTGTCAGGAATGCTACATCCGAGGACACCAATCTCTTCGCCCAACATGCGCCAGCTACCTCAACCCCATCATCATAATCAACAGGACATTTTGGAGGGACAGGTTCACAACCCAGAGACTGGCCAAGCCATGGAATAGACAAAACATACATGTCAAGCCAAACACATCACTGGCCCTCTTTAAGAGAAATCAGGAGGAGTGGATGGGGAATAGAATACACACCCTGGGGATCACTCCAGTGACTATACTCAGTAGACACACTGGGAAGTAACATCAGGTGGCATGATGCCAGTATATTCCCATGGGCTAGCCTTGTAAAGCTTCCATGACCATTTGCCACATACACACCTATGACTCTTTAAACTCATTGATGTCAGTACTGTAAAATGTGCGTGTGTGTGTGTATGTGTGTGTGTGTGTGTGTGTGTGTGTGTGTGTGTGTGTGTGTGTGTGTGTGTGTGTGTGTGTGGATTAGTGTGTCTGAAAGTGTTTCTGAGTGTGTAAACATGTGGGTTAAAGTAGTTGGTGGCCTGTCTCACCCAGTACAACTACCATTGCCATACCTTACAAGTGTTATAGATGTTATTCACTATATAGGAACCTTGGGACACTCCACAACCTATAAGCTCTGAATTGTGTGCAGTAACTGCATAACACTATAATACCAATAACCATATAGCTAGGGGTTCTAATATGAGTCCTGGCAAATGTGTGTCTGTGCGGGTGTATGTGTGTGTGTGTGTGTGTGTGTGTGTGTGTGTGTGTGTGTGTGTGTGTGTGTGTGTGTGTGTGTGTGTGTGTGTAAGTGTGTATATGTTTATGTTACAGTATTTTGTGGCCTCTCACACCCAGCACATCCCCCATTGTCATAATTTGCAAGGCCTGGTGATGTCCCTTGCCTTACAAATACGTTTGGACAAGTAGCACCCCATAACCTCTGTGGTCTGTGTGATAAATGCTTAATAATGCAGTTACAATAAATAGATAGGTGGGGTTCTGCTCCCAGTCCTGGCAAATGTGTGTGAGAGAAGAGTATCTTGTTTGTGTGTGAATGACGTCCATTGGATGGGCATGGATTCATATTTTATGCCATGGTACACACCATACACATTCCTAAGTCTACTGTATGAGGTCTGCTGTTCACATCAACCATAGTGGTATCTGTAAACACTCTTCAGCCCTATAAGCTCTGTGCAACAGTATGGAATAGTATGGTATGAATAACAAGATAGGTTGATCTGCTAATGTCAGTACTGGCAAGTATGTGTGTGTGTGTGTGTGTGTGTGTGTGTGTGTGTGTGTGTGTGTGTGTGTGTGTGTGTGTGTGTGTGTGCACACGTGTGAGTGTATGTGTGTGTGTGTGTGTGTGTGTGTGTGTGTGTGTGTGTGTGTGTGTGTGTGTGTGTGTGTGTGTGTGTGTATTGTGTGTGCATTGGTGTGTATAGCAGTGGTTGTGAGTGTGTAGACTAGTATGCGACACTATTTTGAATACTCACACACCAAGTACAGCCACCATTGCCATAGCCTACAAGACCACGTGATGCTATTCACCTGTTATTCACCTTACAGGTACATTGTAACACTCATCACACTAGTAGTCCTGTGCCACCTGCGATAACCACATAATAGTGTGGTACCACAACTTGATGGGGAGGGGTTCCAAACCCAACACTGGCAACTGTGATCCTGTGTGTGTGTGTGTGTGTGTGTGTGTGTGTGTGTGTGTGTGTGTGTGTGTGTGTGAACAGTATTCACTATGTGTTTGGTTGAGACAATATCACTTGCCATAGTCACCACAGTAGCCTGTTCCATGCCACCACCCCCCAACCATCCATTATCTGTGGCCACTGGTGAAGGGGTATGTGTGGCCACTGTGTGTATGCGGGGATGCCAACCAATGGCACAGTATCATCCCCTGACAACTCCTCCTGTGCCTCAATATGAGTATCATCATGGTCAGATTCTGAAGAGACACTGACATCAGTATCAGAGTGGGAGGGACTGCAGCCACCATGTCCACCTGTGAGGGAAAAGCAACATGTGTAAATCACTAATGGCACTATAAGGTTTGCTAGTACACACTCACACACACACACACACACACACACACACACACACACACACACACACACACACACACACACACACAGACAGGAGAGGTGCCTCAAAGGCATTACACAGACCTCACATTAGCCAACTGGGGGCATTCAAGACACACAGTCAGACAATAACATACACACTCTGGACAGACCCTCAGCATCATGCAGTGAAGCCCTTGCCAATTATCATTACTACTAATATACAGCTCTGGGATATGTGAGTGGTGTTAGTAGGTGACGGCCCTTCACCTAGCACACATTGCACCCATGTAAATTATTGCTGTTCACTTGTATATTACTGTGGCAACCCCTTCAGAACATACCCCCAACTGCACAGGGTTTTACTGAATGTCTGCATGTGTGGCTCATATGTTTGGTCTGATCCTCACAACTCCAGTGTTTGTCTGTTACATTACTGTGTTGGCCTGTGGATTGGTGCCACTAAATAATGCCCTAATTGGAGGTGCAGACTTCAAAACCTGCAGTACATGTATTTTAAAACAAAGCCAGTTATTCAAACAACTTCCCAAGCTTACAGTGGATATAGTAAGAGTACACACACCTGTTAACATGCCAGTTTTTTGTGATATATCACATGAGACTACAGAAATCAGGTCATAACATTGCCATAATTTCATATGACATATGACCTGTGCAATCCAAATGAAGAATATACACATCAGTTACAGGTAAATAGCTGGTAGCTGAAATTGGTACAAAAGGCTGGTTGCATGAGTGTGCACTTCCTTAAAGTAATGGTTTGTTAAAGCAACCTCTGATTTAGTCACAGTATGCAGTCCTCTTGGGAAGGTGTCTATCAGCATGGCACACAATGTTTGTACACTCTCCCTTGCAAAACACCTCCAACTGTGTCAGAGTGCAAGGTTATCCCCTGTGCACTGCCCTCTTCAGGTCACCCTGCATATATCCTATTGGATGTAGGTGTGACCTCTGACTTGGCCAGTGCAGAACATTGCATGTGTTCTGGTGAAGCCATCCTTTTGTTGATATGGATGTATGGTTTGTACCATTGTTGTGTGGAAAGGTGGAATTCCTTACCATCCACAGCTATGTGGCAGACACCAGAATGTTTTGGAGTCACAAGGGACCAGTATTTGGAACAGTTCATAATCCCCTCTAATTTGGCTACAGCCCCAGTTCCAGCTTGTGAACAGCAACCCCAAAGCAGGACACTGCCATCCTCATGCTTCACCATTGGGGCGGTGTTGTTGTGGTGATGTGCATTGGTGATATTGTGCCAAACACACCTGTCAGAATTGTGGCCAATGAGTACAACCATGGTCCCATATTACCATAAGACATTTTCCCACTTGCTTTTTGGAGACTAGATGTATTGTTGTCAGACTTTCATCAGGCCTGGATATTGTTTGGTGTGATGAACTTCTGCCATCTTCCAACCCTACCCTATAGGCAGGACATATGGAGACCATGGAAGGTTGTTGTAACATGTGGTACACATTCAGTACTTGCTGGAGATTCCTGATACTTCTTCATTATTGCTGTAGGGCTCCTGGCAGCCTCCCTGGCCAGTTTTGGTCTTATATTCTCATAGACTTTGGTGGGATGTCCATTCCTTTGCAATGTCACTGTAGCCCCATATTTTCAACACCTTTTGATGACTGTCTGCACTGTGTTCCATGGTATGTGCAATGTTGTGGAAATGATTGGGTACCCTTCTTCAGGCTGATACATCTCAAACATGTGGTCCCTTTGCAGCTACGTCAGCTGTATGTGAACCATGGCTGTTGCTTTAGCAGGCAACTGGGTATATGTTAGGATAATCCTGGTAGGACAGCTGACCATTAGTTGCTGTTAATCAAAACGTCTCTGTAATTTATGGCTGTTGTGTACCCAATAAGATGTACTGCTATAGTTATATTGAAAGCTGCCTCAACACAGTACTAGCTTCATCCTGTGCACACATATGCATCTAGGTTGTTGTACTATTGTTATGTGTCATTATTGCTCCACTAACATATTTGTTTGTTTTACAATTGAATTGTATAGGTCATAGGTCACAAGAAAGGTTGGCAGTGTTCTGAACTTGTCTGATGTGCTCGTTTTTGTATATCACACATACCTGGCATTCTAACAAGTGTGAACACCATTTATATGCACTGTATACCACTAATTTCTACAATATGACCCTAGTTTTGGGCCTTTGTCCCCCCATTTTGTCAGTCTTTGTCCAGATGTCCTGCAATGACAGGTTGTGAGGTATGCTACAGATATGTGACATCTCCTGCAAATAAGGCCTGTCGTGAGCACCATGATGCAATACAGTAAACACCACCACAGGTAAACATGCAGATATTGCCAAATGGCTGAGTGTAGCAGTTGTGTGCAATGTCACATGCATTAACGTTAGCATGCCTGTAGTACGGGTGAGCCACAACAGGGAACCCGATACTTACTGGGTTCAGGCTGCTGTCCCATGTGCAGACCAGAAGGACTTATGTAGTTGTGAGAGAGAGGTATTGTCAGCAGATTCACATTAGACATTGGTACAAGATGAACGCTATATTTCTGCACATGTACAGTACACACTATGATATTACATAATTTGCTGTCCTTCACCATAGATGTGCAGTTGTGTGCATTACTACACCCCACCCACTAATCCATTTTGCACTGATATATGCATCTAGAGACTCTATAGAAAGCAGTTTAAATTCTACCTCATTACATTGATGTGCACTTTGGCCTTACCTGGATGCTCCTTGCCTGTTGCCTGGGTGCCACCTACCTACACAACTGCTGTTTCCCGTGTTTGAGTTTGTGTGGGGGCTACCCTAAGGTTGGCAAGGAACTGTTAATATCATGCTAATAAAATGTCATTATAAATAAAAAATCTTTGTAACCTTGATGCAACATACTCAAATTAATTCTCAATTAAAATCAGTGACACATTACTTTGCAAAATCATTATTGGTGTCAATTATTGCTACTAAAAGCAAAGGTTCACGTAAAACAATTGTCACAAAAAGTATATGACAAAACAATGTGTTTATATATATATATCTATATATATATATATATATATATATATATATATATATATATATATATATAAATATATATATAAATATATTCTATAGCTCACACATCTTCCACACAGTCATCTCTGTAGAGTCTTTAATTTTAAAATACTGCTGACAGAGCAGGTTTCGTTTAAACCTAGAAAATTATAAGCATTCAGCTTAATTTGCCAGGACAGTTCTAACTCTTCCAACTGTAGGGGTATAGGACCCCCCCCCCAATGTCCTGCAAAACCTGATCAATGACCATGTACTTAAATTTATATTCTTTATTAGTTTGAATATGTTTGGCTAGGGCATTGTCAATTTTGCCTTTGGTAATTGCATATTGATGTTCATAAACTCTGTCGTGGAGTCTACGCTCCGTTTTACCAATATAAAATGCAAGACAACATTGGCACCTAACCAAATAAACCACTAATCTAGAATTACAATTAAACCTCAATTTTAGTTTGTAATGCGTGCCATTACTAACAAATAAGTTGGCAACCTCCACAAATTTGCAAAAGTTACAACTTTCAAATTTACCCATACCTTTTATTCTAGGAGTGTTACGACGTTGTTGTTCTAACAAGTTCTTCAGGTTTCTACCTCTCCTAAAAGTTACTTTACTAAAGTCACCCATTTTACTAAATAACACTGGGCCAATTTTGAAAAGTTCCCAGTTTTTCTGAATAATCTTAATGCAAGAGTGACTATGCATAGTAAATGTGGTAATAAAGCTTAACTGGAAGTCCTTTGTGCCTACAGTCATCTGTTCGTTATAGCTGCCTATAGTCACTGTGTTTGACACATAAGCCCTTTCAGGCATTGATTCCCTAACACCTAAAATAGGTTTATACGTGTGGTTGGATCTCTTAATTCTAACCTCATAAATTAAGGAATCTAAAAGGGCCTCAGGATAACCATGTCGTAAAAACATACTTTTTAAAAAGTGACATTCGTCAAAAAATTCTTCATCCTGACTAACTATACGTGAAGCCCTCACTAACTGTCCTTTAATGACTGACTGTTTCTGATAGTAGGGATGACAACTATAAAAGTGTAGGAAAGAATTAGAATAGGTGCTCTTCCTATGTATCTTGGCTACAAAGCAGTGCTGTGCTCTATTTTTAGCTAGCCAAATATACAAATATGCTATTGCTTCCATGTCGAATGTAGATGTGAATTGTAAAAACTGCGCTGACTGATTAAAAACTCAAGCACGTTTCTACTAACTTCCAAATCACCTTTCAATAGAATAAAAATGTCGTCAAGATAGTGTGTGTAATACACTAGGGAGTCTCTAAGATTGTCATTTTTAAATACAAGTTCTGATTCCCAGTAGGCCATAACTAGATTTGCTATACTGGCCCCACACGGGGAACCCATAGTGACCCCCACTTTTTGTAAATAAAAGTAATTTCCGAACATAAAAAAGTTGTTAGATAGTATATGGTCAAGTAGTTCTGTTACCACAGAAATTTCAGCTACTGGGGATCCATTTTTCTTTAACATTAGCCCTACCCACTCGATACCTAAAACATGTGGGATACAAGTATAAAGATCTTTCACATCAACAGTAAGAAAATTGTGGTCTTCATTGTACTGCAATCTGTCAATTTTCTTCAAAAAGGACCACGGATCCTTACATATTTGATCCTCAAATACCAAATATTTCTGGAGTATGGCGTCAACTACTTTGGCACAAGAATATATTGGTGAACCTCGACCATCAACCAGAGGTCTCATAGGTGGATTTAACAAGTTTGTATGGATCTTGGGGATTCCGAAAAGATATGGAAACCTCGGATATGATGTTGACATGTAATTGTAGATATTCTGTTCTATTCTACCTTCTATATACATGTCATTAATGCAGTTTTTAATTAATTGGTATGCTTTATTGACCTCTGAGCGTGAGCTCAATTCATAAGCACAATTATCTAACACTTTCATTTGTTCAATGTAGTTTGGGTTATCAAACACTACTAAACCCCCTTCTTTGTCAGGTTTACACAAACAGATATCTTGTGACTTAATATACTCAAGATATTCATATTCATCCCTACTAGTATTGTATAATGACTTCGCTTTAAGTCCAACTTCAATAGCTTGTCTAATGTCCAGTTCACATAATTGTTCAAATATTTGTAATACTGGGTGTAATGGGGGATTAAACATACTAGGTATATAAAACCTGTCAACACCTGATGCATTCATAACATCCCCCAACATTAAATTAAAATTTAATTTCCTAGCGAAGATTTTGATGTCAAGAATAGTTTTAACCAAGTCCAGATGTTGTGAAGGAACATATATGTGTCCCTTAGCTAAAAACTCTACTATCTCTGAAGTAATAGATACTGAAGAAAAATTGTAAACATTGAAGTCCCCTGCTTTGTTAGTAATAATAACTGGGCCAACTGGATCTGACCTTCCTTGAAAAACTTGTTGCTGGTGTTCAATCAAAACCGTTGCTGTCCCAAAAGGGGTAGTTCCAGAGCCACTATGTACTACTGGACTGATAAAAACTCCAAAGTCCCTGTAAAAAAACTGGACTGGTTAAGTCTTGCGTTTGTTGAACTTGAGATTGCTTTTGGTGTTGTTCGGTTGAGAGTTCTTTTGTTTCGGCCTGACTCCCGTATAGTTGGCTTGCCGAAAATTTTGATAGTATTGCCCATTATTGTTTTGCCCCCGAGGGCAATTTTGTAACCTCTCACTTCTCTGAACTTCAACTGGGATGGTAGAATTAATAGAATCATTAAGATCATCTGTATGGATATTGGGAGAATTTTCACCAACAGAATTGACTTTTTGATTCATCTGATTACTATTGCTGTTGTTGTTAGAATAGAATGCATTTGTGTATTTACAAGTGACTGACCAGTTGTCAAACTACCCTGCTGCCAAACCTGGGCAGGGGAAGGAACTGGATATGCTGTACCTTGATTGTATGCTTTATGATCGCATTCCAGTTTTTTAATTTTATTAACTTTGAGTTTAAGCATATATTGGTCTATGCTTGAAAAGACATGACAATATTCAAATTTATATCAAAGAAACTCAAAGTCAGATTTTATACTGTTATCAAATTCAACCACTGTTTTAGATAAACTGTCCACCCATATGCTGTAATGTTTGACCATAAGTTCTAACAGCTCCAAGCCCTGACGGTCAAATAAAACAATTAATTCTTTATGAAAATCTGAATCTGCTTCAAGGCCATTGGATATTGGTGGCGGCGTAAACCTTTCGGAACCACCCTCTGTGACAAGCATTCATGAAAATAAGAGATCTCTAATTGCAGTTTTTTGAGTTTAAGTAAATGACTGCCAAAGTTTTTTAATTTAGTCACTATGTTAGAAATTGTAGTTGCATTACCTCTATCCGCCGGTGTGCCTTCATCACTAGTAGGTATTACCCCAGAAAACAAAAAAACATCAGATAACCAAGATGACAATGACGGTAAACCAGTAGTGTTGCCAGTCACATTGTGAGATGTTAATCCTATCGGAGCTTGTATTTGGGCTTGTACATTAGTGGACCCTCTTAAGTTCTCCAACACTGGCTGGCTGTTGTTCGGTGTCAAACTGGAACGCGGCACTTATAATACTTCTCTGTTAACAATCAGTGCATTATCGGAAGCTGCTTCAAGCAGTCTTTGTTGAACTGGTGCCACGTTCATTCCTGATGTGCTCTCCAGGCTGCCACTACAAACCAGAGACCAGTGGGACCAACCAGAGGCAAGTGGGAGTGGTATAGACTCCCGTATTTCACGTTGGATCCTATCAAGCCAGTCGAGTCTTGTAAAAATAGACTCAGTCTTGCTTAATAAAGATGCCAAAGAGTTCCACCCCCATAGGCAGCACAAGGAACAAGAAACTAAGGGTAATGCTGCTTAACGCCAGAAGTCTTAACCTCAAGATGCATGCACTCGAAGCTCTCCTCAGTATGGAGAACATCGATATCTGTGCAGTGACAGAAACCTGGTTCAAGGCTCCAGAGAGCACCCCAGCACTACCAGGCTATACCTCATATCATGCTTTTTGGCCCCAAAACCCGGACCGAACCACAAAAGGAGGGGGAGTTTCCATATTTATCAAGGATATCCACACCTCCAGGTTAGTGGCATTGCACAAAATATCTGAGACCATCAATGTGCAACTAACAGTGGGCAAGACTGCTTTTCAGTTTATAGCATCCTACAGACCACCCTCTCAAAGTCAGGAATCCCACTCGGCTTTCCTGAAAACATTGGAGAACATGAAGATCTCTCCGAACACCATTATATTGGGTGACTTCAACTACCCAAACATTGACTGGGAGCACTACTCAAGCCCCAGCACCTTAGCCCAAAGGTTCCTGGAAATTATAAACTCAAATGCTATGGAACAACTAGTCACCACTCCCACAAGAGGGACAACATACTAGACCTGATCATTACCAACATGGGGACTCTATGCTCCACACCAGAAGTATATCCCTCATTGGTAAGATCAGACCATAAATTAATTTCACTGGATGTCCACATCCCGATCCCACCCCAGCCCAGAAAACCACAGTGCAAAACTTCTCAAAGCGAACTTCTCACTTCTCAAAACCAAAGTGGAATCCTTCAAGGCCAGTGGAAACTACGGCCCAAACTGCAGAATCCTATATAAACGCATTCTACGGACATCTCCAGGAATGCATGGATCATGCTATCCCAAACAAAACCAAGACCCAATCCTCCAAAGGCAGGCGTCCAGTCTGGTGGACCCCTGCCATAAATAAACTGTACAACAGAAGGAGGAAGCTACTACATGATAGAGCAAAATCCCTAATAGGGAAGGCATCTCTGATCAGTACTAGCAAAAAATTACGATCTCTCATAAAATCCTCCAAGGCCAACTTCGAGAGAAAAATTGCACAGGACACCAAAGACAATCATAAGGCTTTTTTCAGTTATGTTAGGAACCTGGGATGCAACTCCCAAACTTGTTCTTAGTTGATTCTAAATGAAAAAAATCACACTGAACCCACAGACATCGCCAATATCCTGGCAGACAGATTCAGTGCAAACTTCTCCACCCTCCCCCAAAAGAGCAAGTATCTATCCCGGCAGAGGGCTGCCTCCCAAACATCTCTGATGCTCAGGTGAAGGCTGCCCTCTCCAAAGCAAAACACTGCTTCCATGGGACCATATGGCATCCCAGGTTGCATCCTACATGAACTCCAAGAGGAACTAATCCCTCAAATAAAACAGCTATACAATCTCAGCCTCACTACAGGATATGTGCCCACAGAATGGCGTACAGCAACAGTGGTCCCACTCCACAAAGGTGGAGCCTCTATGGACCCTGGAAACTATCGCCCCATAAGCCTGACTAGCTTAGTCTGCAAGGCTATGGAGAGGATCATCATGGATCTTATAAACAAAGACATTGGGGACCTACAGACACTAGATCCTACCCAGTTCGGCTTTGTCAAGGGCAGATCCTGCCTTTTGAACCTGGTTGACTTCTTCAAAACAGTCACCAAAGCCATAGATGAAGGGAAGATAGTCCACACAGCCTATCTGGACCTTGCAAAGGCATTTGACACAATACCCCACTCGGGCATAATAGATAAGCTATCCAGCTTAAATATAAACCCCTATGTCACAAGATGGGTCACAAACTGGCTCAAAGACAGAACCCACAGAGTGAGAGTTGCTGGAGCCATGTCAGACTTGAAACCGGTCACAAGTGGTGTCCCACAGGGTTCTGTCCTGGGACCACTCTTGTTCGGTATATACTTTTCCAAGGTACAGGCAAACGTGGGAGGACTATGGCTCACCAAGTTCGCAGAAGACTGCAAACTGGGCGCCATAATCGATTCTCCAGGTGACACAAACATCCTTCAAAAAGGTCTCACAGAGACAGATAACTGGTGCCAGCGCCATGGTTTAAAGCTAAATGACAAAAAATGTATAGTCATACCCTTTGGCAAAAACAGTGTGCCCACAAATTACCACATAGGCGGAAACCCATTAAGTACAGAGAAAGTTATTAGGGACCTGGGGACCCAAGTTCATAGCAATCTCTCCTTTGAAAACCACATTGCCAAAGTGGTTAGAAAGACCTTCTACATAGCCCACCTCATCACGAAGGGTTTCACATCTAGATCAAGAGAGGTAATCGTGCCCCTTTATTCATCCCTCATCAGGCCCATCATAGAATACAATGCCCCTTTTGGGATGTACCTTACCCGACACCTGCAGCAATTAGAAAGACCCCAAAAGTATCTCACCAAGAGGATCAAGGGTCTCAAACAGATTCCATATGCTGCTCGGTTAAAAAAACTCCAGCTCTACTCAGTTGCATACCGCCTACTTTGAGGCGATTTATGCCTGACATACAAAGCTATGTCAAATCCAGAATTAATGGACATGCTCCACCTCAGTAAATCTAAATCCCTTAGAGCCACACGCTCGAGGGACTTGAACCTCAGCACAGAAATAAATAGAACTTGCTGGAGGGACAGGTTCATAACCCAAAGGCTCCCTTCGCTCTGGAATAGAATTCCAGTTCATGTGAGGCAGAGCACCTCACTGAATCTCTTCAAGAAGAATCTCGATAGGTGGATGGGGGATCGTAGGTTTGTCCCAGGGATTACTCCCGTGTCACTATTGGACAGAGGCACAGTAAACTAAACCTTAACAAGGGCACAGTATACTCAAATCAAGGGGTGGCATAAGCCATACAGAATCGGGCTAGGCTTATAATTGCCCCAGGGCAGATAGCCTAGTATGAACCTATGAACCTATGAACCTATGAACCTATGAACATTGCTGCTGGAATTAATTCCCGGGGGCTTTAATACATCACCTGGTGTAAAAAGACTTTGGCTAGCTGCAGTTCCAGATGCCATAAAAAACTACTGCACAAATTGGCAACACCAAACTGTGAAAATGAGAAAAACTCTGTCATGACAAGCTGCTGAAGTCTAAAATCACACTTTAAATTTATTTAGTTTGAAGCACTTTTTATTTGCTTAGCAAGCAAACTTCTTCAGAAACAATAAATTACAATTCAAAACTCATACATAAGGTGTCAGATGGTCACAATAACCAATCTTGTTACAATATAACACCTAGCTGAAAAATTTTTTAAAGGCATACTCATTCATAAAAAGATACTCGTTCATAAAGAAAGGAACCAACTTCACACGTAAAAAATTGAACTGTTAATATCGTGCTAATAAAATGTCATTATAAATAAAAAATCTTTGTAAGCTTCCTGATGCAACATACTCAAATTAATTCTCAATTAAAATCAGTGACACATTACTTAGCAAAATCATTATTGTTGTCAATTAATGTTACTAAAAGCAAAGGTTCATTTAAAATAATTTGTCACAAAAAGTATATGACAAAACAATGTACATATATATTCTATAGCTGACACATCTTCCACACAGTCATCTCTGTAGACTCTTTAATTTTAAAATACTGCTGATAGAGCAGGTTTCGTTTAAACCTGGAAAATTATAAGCGTTCAGCTTAATTTGCCAGGACAGTTCTAACTCTTCCAACTGTAGGGGTATAGGACCCCCCAATGTCCTGTGAAACCTTGTTTTAAGTGAACCTTTGCTTTTAGTAACAATAATTGACAACAATAATGATTTTGCTAAGTAATGCATCACTGATTTTAATTGAGAATTAATTTGAGTATGTTGCATCAGGAAGGTTACAAAGATTATTTATTTATAATGACAATTTATTAGCACGATATTAACAGTTCATTTTTTTACGTGTGAAGTTGGTTTCATTCTTTATGACCGAGTATCTTTTTATGAATGAGTATGCCTTTAAAAAAATTTTTTAGCTAGGTGTTATATTGTAACAAGATTGGTTATTGTGACCACCTGACATCTTATGTATGAGTTTTGAATTGTAATTTATTATTTCTGAACAAGTTTGCTTGCTAAGCAAACAAAAGCTTCAAACTAAATAAATTTAAAGTGTGATTTTAGACTTCAGCAGCTTGTCGTGACAGAGTTTTTCTCATTTTCACAGATTGGTGTGCCCAATTTGTTCAGCTTATACAAATGTGTTTTTGTCAACAGTGCAGACTCATTAAAGAAAGCCTATATATATATATATATATATATATATATATATATATATATATATATATATATATATATATATGGGTCTACCTGACATGGTCGACAGTTCATATGGTCGACAGTTTATTTGGTCGACAGTTCATTTGATCGACAAGCATTTTAGGTGGGGGCTTCGCTTCACACCCCCAACTATATATATCAACCCAGGGTTGCACAACATCGGGAGGGGCAAATCTACTTGTCGCCCAAATGAACTGTCGACCAAATGAGTGTCGATTATATGAACTGTCGACCATGTCAGGTAGACCCATATATATATATATATATATATATATATATATATATATATATATATATATATATATATATTCACTTTATAATCTCAAAATACTGAAATCTCAAATTTTTGTATCTCGAGACTATAAAACCGAACATTCACAACATTGAAACCCCAAAAGCGTGAAATTCAAAATTGTGACTTTTAAATAAACCCTCCACCACACAAACATACATACACCTTCCTCCCCACACTACAACAAATCAACAAAACACACACACAACAGCACAAATGCACACACCTACCCTACATATAACCAGGGGGGCAAGCACTTTACTATCTCGATTATCTTGAATTTCAGCATCTCAAGCCGAAAATGCCAAAAATGCAGTTGAGCAAAACTGCACTTGATCGAATTTGAAGTGTCAGATTCACAGTTGTGGTGGCATGGTACGTGTGATTTGCTGTGTTTGTAAGCTGCCGTTGTGTGGATATATGTGGAGATTCAACTAAGTGCTGTTTTTTTAAGGGTTTTGGGTAGGGATTTGAGTGTATGTGAGTGCGTTGGGAAGTTTTAGGTGTAGGTTAGGGTTGGTAGGTAAGAGTGTGAGTGGATAAGCGTTGAGAGTGGTGGTGTTTGTACGTATGTAGTGTGTGTTTGTGCAAGGGAAATATAGAGTATGTAGTGGTGGGTTTAGTGTCTTTGTCTTTTTAGTGTGACCTCAGAGTTGGTATATATATGTAGCGGGAGTGTGGAGGGCACAGATCCCCACATACGGGTTGCAGGGAGGCTTGCCCCCCTGCTTATAAGTAGGGTAGGTGTGTGTATTTGTGTTGCTGTGTTTGTGTGTGTTTTGTTGGTTTGTTGTAGTGTGGGGAGGAAGGTGTATGTATGTTTGTTTGTGTGGTGGAGGGTGTATTTAAAAGTCATGATTTTGAATTTCGTGCTTTTGGGGTTTCGATATTGTGAATGTTCAGCTTTATAGTCTCGAGATACTGAAATTCGAGATTTCAGTATTTCGAGATTATAAAGTGAATTTTATATATATATATATATATATATATATATATATATATATATATATATATATACACACACATCACACACACACACACACACACACACACATATATATATATATATATATATATATATATATATATATATATATATATATATATATATACAAGTACTCCAGTTTTATGTTACCACAAAGTTGTAGGGCTATTCAGCATTTTACTTGTACATCCAAATGAATACTATACATAGCTAAGTGTGCCGGTTATGAAACATTCCATGTGCTGAAAAATATGTGTAAATTAGGTCAAAGTAATTTGAACATATTTTGGTTATTAGAAATAAACATAGAATACTCTGTACAGGCACACATTGACACATTTTAGAAAAATTATTGTTTGTTTTAGATAGAGTTGATTTAGAAACCAGAGGTGAAGACTTTATTTCCATTTTGAAGAAGGGAGAATTCAAATGGCAGTTATTGTTAAATGCCACCATGCACCTTGGCGAAAATGATTCAGTCTTTATAAGAAGTATTTAAAATTTAATGCATGTGAGGAAATAAACCAATTTTGAAACAGTTTTTCATGAAGTATTTAATCTTAATTTTGAATTAATACTCATTTAAAGTACTTCAAGGTGAAACTCAGGGTTCAACTAAAACTAAACTTGTTTGTGTGATATCACTGCTGGCTAAACTAAGTATATTTTGATTCAACTGCATTTATTCTCCAGTTCCAAAACAGCACCAACTCTTGCATGACACTTCACATCATTTCTTGTTTATACTATCCCTGGGATTCAGTAAGCTCTGCATGACGTGCAGGAATAGTGCAGGAGCTGCTGCACTCAATATGTCCGCTGAGCGATTCAGTATAGAGCTTCCTGGACGTGCACGAGTGCTCCTACAGTATTCCTGCATGGACACCACTGCCTTATGCTAATTACCTCATTTTCTGGTGAAAACCATGCAAATGAGATGTGATTTAGCAAGCAGGCAGGTGTTCGTGCAGGCATAGTGTAACCTGCAGAAATGTATTCAGTTACTAGCTGAATACATTTCCTCAAATGAGAAAACGGAGGCATGACAACTTGAAAGAAAGCATGTATTATATTTAGTAGGCATGCCAGTGGTCAAATATATGGCCTTTGGCATGAAAAATAGTTTCAATTTTTAAAAATAAAACTTTTATTTTGGCCGATTTCGGTCGTTTAAGCATAGGGCAGCGGCACGCAAACGGGATCATGTCGAAAATAAAAAAAAGGGGGGGGGAATCTTTCTTTACAGAAATCTGCATTTTGCCATTATAGTCAAATGTATGCAAAATGAAAACAATACCAGGGAATAGTGGTTTCTAAAGGGAAAAGCTCAGTGTAAGTGTGGTAATTATGGAGTAAGGCAGTGGTGTATGCAAATGAGGGGAATTATACTGAATCACAAATTTCTTCTAATTGTCAGACTGCACCTAACTGTCTAGGTGCTCTAACACCACGGTGTAGACAGGAGGAGCAGCTAACATGAAAAGGGGGTGCGTCATGCTTGCTGTAAGCACATTGGAGCTCAGTGGTCCATGTTTACCCTTAGCTAAGCACAGCTAAGGGAGAGGTTATGTCTGAGGCTGTAGTGTCTGATTCCATGAAATACAGAGTGTGTTTGTGCACAGAGAGGGCCAGTTCTGCTTAAAACTGTTTACTTTAGCTAAACAGGTGTGCACTTCATGCACCGGTCCTAAAACAAAACAAACAAACAAACAAAAAGAACAGAAATAGCAGAACTGTTTAAAATTCAGCACTGGGTATGCGCAACATGCATCTGGGCTTAAACAGGGAGGAAATGGGAAGGGGAAACAGGAGAAGGAAGACAATCAAGGAAAACAGCATAGTTGGCAGGTGGAATGTATCAGAATCAGCCTATTACACAGGCAGCAGCCCAGTACACTACTATAAACTATGCTAACACCTTTCAGTCTGTTTTTTCCCACAAACTCTACACCACTGGTGTACACATTCGGGGGAATTTTAAACTGACACATTTAACACAACATGTTAGGGGCTGCTGTTGCTCTGATCTATCAGTATGTGCTAGAGACTGAGGGTGGTGAGGAGGCTAATGCAGACAACCAGCTCAGACTGAGGAGGATGAGAAGAGTGTTCAGATCCAGGGTAACCTACCAGGGACTATATGACCTGGAGATAGTAGAGAGCTACAGGGTGGACAGGAACATACTTCAGCAACTTGTTGAGCTGTAACGGCCTAACCTCAGACCTAGAACCAACAGAGGAGAACCCATCCCAGTGGATACCAAGGTATGTGTAGCCTTAAGAATACTAGCTACAGGTACTTTCCAAAGACCAACTGGGGATATCATGGGGGTCTCACAGGTATCTGTGTCCAGGATTCTCCACCATTTCCTGGATGCCGTGTGATCACATGCCACTGAGCACATTTACTTCCCCAGCACCTGTGAAGAGAGGACCAGTAATATGCGTCTCTTCCACCATGTAGCAGAATACCTGGTGGTACTGGGCGCCATAGACTGCACGCACATCCACAGCAAAGTGTTCTGGGTGCCATAGACTGCACACATATCCACAGCAAAGTACCCCCCAGTGACCAGGTAGGGTCTACCTAAACCGCAAGGGGTTCCACTCCATCAGGTGCCAGGTCATGTGCGATGCCCAGGTTCATTATCATGAACATGTGTGCTGGCAGCCCTGGAAGCTATCACAACTCCCACATCTGACATTTGTCACAGCTGTACCAGTCGTATGCCAGTGGGGACATACCATATGGCCATCTGATGGGGATGCTGGCTATGCACTGGAGCCGTGGATGCTGACACCCATCAGGAATGCACACACCCACACAAGAATGCCATAATGAGGCACACGCACAAACCAGGATCATTATAGACTGTGTGTTTGGGATGCTCAAGTCACGGTTTCACTGCCTTGACATATCTGGTGGAGCCTTGCAGTACTCTTCAGCCACATGTGCACACATGTTCATAGTATGTGCCATGCTACACAATATGATGCTGAGCAAACAGCTGCAGTAGAAACAAAATGGGGAAGGGACACACAGCCCCCCACCATTACCAAGGTCTCCACAGCACAGAGGGACTCAGAGGAGGAATATCCTGAGCCTGCTCCTGTAGGCAGATGGAAGTGTGCCCAGTATGCTCTGGCCTTGGCAAAGAGGCAACGTATAGCACATACACTGACACTGTAGGGCCCAAGGGACTGATCTCTCTCTATGACTCACACACACACAGTAAAATCTATGCCAAACATCACACCACTTATACCTTACCATGTACAGGCAGTGTACTGCATGCATTCAACACAGTCTGCCCTCAAACACCTTCCTTGCAACAGCCTCAGGCACAAGGTAAGTCAGTCTCCTTAATAAAATAAATGAATGGAGTGGAATGTCCTGATAGCATATCTATGGTATTGATCAAGCATGTAAGGGAATAGGGTGGCTTACTGGGTTAGAAGTAGACAACTGACAGTTCTGTGGGACAGCAGGAAGTGCATCCCCAGTACTGACCTACCCACACCATGCAGTACCACCCTAGTTGACAAATACCACTGCAGTATATGTAGTGAGCCAAATAACTGGGGTGTCATAGGTCACATGCATGGATGTCAAAGTGGGGGTCCCATACCCACCCCCCAGCCTCAACCAGCAGATCAGCTGTAGAAAACCATACAGAAATGTCTGGCAAAGGCCCCCAAATGGTGACATTCATAAAATACCCACCTACAGACTTTTACACAGTGATATTACACCAGGTCTGGCAGTGGCAGCACAGCTTTGAAAGGTAAGAAGTCTGAAACTACAAATGTTTATGCCAGAACAATCTGACCTCTGGTTGATACCGTTATGCCTGCAGTCTAAAAGATAGGGCACACCACTGTGCTAAATGGGACCAAAATGTTAAGCAAATATCAGCACAGTCTCTGCAAATGTGTATTGTGTACAGATGTGTCCCCTCTCATAGTCCCATAGAAATGTAGTAACATGTCCCTAGCCTTAAGCAGCATCCAGCCATCAACTAAACTGATGGTTCAACACAAACAGAAAGCAGTTGTCAGTAACACCCATAGTCAACTTACTGGTACCATCCCAGGGTTGTCCACTGCCAGCAGCCTGGGAACATATGATCATCAGAATGCACTGCCTTG
Organism: Protopterus annectens; assembly: GCF_019279795.1. NCBI lineage: Eukaryota > Metazoa > Chordata > Ceratodontiformes > Protopteridae > Protopterus > Protopterus annectens. The sequence goes on from NC_056725.1 coordinate 569,731,998, forward strand.
TTACAGATGGCCTGCATCTATCACACCTGCGCTACAGGCATCTGGCAAATGCCTATGCCTCACCCACAGTGCTCTGTTATGGAGTGTCATGGGGTCCATATCACCAACATAACTCAGTCTACAAAATGCAAAGAAAGACCATGTGGCTAACTGCTAGGAGAAAACCTGCCAGTGTCAGAGAGCCAGAAATCTGGACAAAGCCATGAATAAAGGGGTAAAAAAGGTCCAACGAGAAGGACACATTTGAAATACTGCTCTAATAATGTTATAAAGTTGATGGAATGATTGTAGTAGCATGGAATGTCTGAATGGTGCGAAGTCTGAAACTGCAATGCCAACTGTTATTAATATCTGACTTCAACCCTGAGTGACTTGCAAAACACTTTTCCTTGAAAACCACACTTGTTTGGGTAACCAACAGGATATATGAGCCATGGGTGTGGACATTCTGTGATACTCTACGCAGTCAACAGGCAGGGCTAGCAGTCTAAACATGAGAATGCACTCATTGCAGGCAGTCCTAATCCTGGAAGATGGTGACATGTCTGCACCCACAGAACACTGGCCCACAGCCATGGGGAGTAACCTTCCCTGATCACTCATCCTATGCAACATCCTGACACCAAAATGTGGCCATCCAAGCAAAATGAGGTGGGCCATACATATATGTGAAACAAACACACACCTCCAGGCTGGTCAAATGGTTTGACACACACAAGACCCACCAAGCGCAGTCAACCATTGAGAAGACCCCTATTCAAAGTACTGGTAGCTATAGGCAAACGTATCTGACCCAGGACACCCCCCCATAAATCTTATCCCCTACAAATCTATCCGGAGTCTATCTGTCACCATGATCCTATCTGACTTATATTACCCAACTGTGGACTGGAAATCACACCAGTCCAGAACAGAAATGCACAGAGATTCCACCATTGTAATATATCACCAAGGTGCTGGACCATTTCCACAGCACCAGCAGTCAATTGCTTGTAGACACACATCTCAACAGGCTGAATTGTGCAAGAATGTGTAGCATTTGGCCCATAATCCTAATGTGTGCATCGTCTATCCTGTATTCCTCTGGTAAATCAATGTGTTGATCTGAGGAAGTATGTCAAGAGGTACTGAAACAATACATGACAATGTCAAATGGCATTTATGTCAGATGTCTGCTAAAACAAGCAATCTAACCCTGGCAACCCATACATTACTGAGAGAAATACTCACAATCACCATATGGCCCATTGTCTCCCCATTTTGATAGGCTATCTCCATATATCCTGCACCAATAGGTTGAGAGGTATGGCTGTAGCACAAAACAAACTGGACTGGAGTACAATAAACCCTGGAATGGAGTCCCACATGTACTATAGAAGGTCACACTGGGCATGCTCATACACTTAGAGAAATGTCAGTAGGATCTAGGAATGAACAGGCCTTCCTGGATCTAGGAATGAACAGGTCTTCCCCACCCAGTGCACTTCCCATTGCCCTACTTACCTGTCTTGAAGATGTCTGTCACCACAGACGTTACTTTCGTTAGGCCTCAGCTCTATAAGCTCTGTGGCACATGTGCTAACTGTGTAGCACTATTGTACAAATAACTAGTTAGGTAGGAGTTCTGATCTCAGTGTTGCCAAATGTAACAGTGTGTGTGTGTGTGTGTGTGTGTGTGTGTGTGTGTGTGTGTGTGTGTGTGTGTGTGTGTGTGTGTGTTTACAAGGTAAAGCTTTTGAGTCCAGTCAAACCCAGTACACTTCCCCTACTTTAGCAGTCCTGCAGATATAAGTCACCTTAGAAATGCCTTTCGTCAGACATCAGCCCCATAAGCTCTGTGGCACTTGCGATAAGTGTGCAATACTATAGTACAAATAACTAGTTACGTAGGAGTTCTAATCGCAGTTCTATCAAATGTGTGTGTGTAAGTGTGTATATGTGTAGTTATTTTATGGCTTCTCTCACCCTATACATCACCCGATGCCATACTTTACAAGGGTTAGTGATGTTCCTCACCTTAGAAGTACCTTTGGACAGCTTTCACCCTATAAGCTCCATGGTGCGTGCGATAAATGTGTAACACTGTAGTAGCAATAGATAGATAGGTAGGGGTTCTAATCTCAATCCGGGTAAGTGTGTGTGTGTGTGTGTGTGTGTGTGTGTGTGTGTGTGTGTGTGTGTGTGTGTGTGTGTGTGTGTGTGTGTGTGTGTTTGTTTGAACAGTATCCTGTCTGTGGGTGGGTTGTTCTGTTTGTGTGAGAACCATACAATTGGTGGTTGGGTTTTGCTACCTTTTGCTGTTGCCTACCCTGTACATGTCCTAGCGTCCATATTACAAGGCCCACAGTTGTCATCCTCTGTAGGGGGACCTGTAGACACTCTGCAGCCATATAAGCATTGTACCATGTGCAATAACTATGTGACAGTATGGAATAGATAGCAAGATAGTCTGCCCATCTAATCCTTGGATATCATTCCCCACTCAGGAATCATACACAAATGCAGTCAGGTAGGCAGCCACACCTACATCAGTAGGTGGCATGCAAATCGGCTCACAGATAGAACCCACAGTGTGAAAGCAGTGGACGCCATGTCAGACTGCTGAAAAGTCACAAGTGGAGTCCCACAGGTTGTGGACCTGGGTTCCTTGTGTTTGGGATCCACACCTCTGAGGACCAGCCCAATACAAAGCACCCTGGCTGACAATGTTTTCAAATGACTACAAGGTGGGTGGCATTATTATCCCCCACGTGAGGTTGATATCCTTCACAAAGGCCTCTCTGAGACCTATGACTGTTGTCAGAACCCTGGACATAAGCTCAATGCCAGATGATGTGCCGCCATCCCCTTTGGGTATGACATGGTTCCCATAAAGTAATACATTGATGGTAGTCCACTGAACACTGATATTGGCATAATGGAACTGGGAACACAGGTTAACAGTGAGCTGTATGGTGACCACCACAGTGCCACAGTCTTCTGAACATCCTTCCATGTGTCACTTCTCCTGACTCAGAGTGTTGAATCTGGGAAATAAAAGGACAGTGTTTCCCTGTACACACCCTTCAGTAAACCAATCAATGTGTACAATGGCCCATTTGCCATGTACCCCACTGGACACCAGCAACAACAGGAGAGGCTGCAAATGTACCTCACAAAGAGGATCTTAGGTACTATACACTTGCCCCATACCAACAGACTCCAACAACTGCAATGAATCTCTGTCTCATATTTGCTACTTAGGTGCAATCTCTGCCTGATATACACAGCCATGTCTGACCCACCCTGTCAGGAATGCTACATCAGAGGACACCAATCTCTTCACCCAACATGCGCCAGCTACCTCAACCCCATCATCATAATCAACAGGACATTTTGGAGGGACAGGTTCACAACCCAGAGACTGGCCAAGCCATGGAATAGACAAAACATACATGTCAAGCCAAACACATCACTGGCCCTCTTTAAGAGAAATCAGGAGGAGTGGATGGGGAATAGAATATACACCCTGGGGATCACTCCAGTGACTATACTCAGTAGACACACTGGGAAGTATCATCAGGTGGCATGATGCCAGTATATTCCCATGTGCTAGCCTTGTAAAGCTTCCATGACCATTTGCCACATACACACCTATGACTCTTTAAACTCATTGATGTCAATACTGTAAAATGTGTGTGTGTGTGTGTGTGTGTGTGTGTGTGTGTGTGTGTGTGTGTGTGTGTGTGTGTGTGTGTGTGTGGAATAGTGTGTCTGAAAGTGTTTCTGAGTGTGTAAACATGTGGGTTAAAGTAGTTGGTGGCCTGTCTCACCCAGTACAACTACCATTGCCATACCTTACAAGTGTTATAGATGTTATTCACTATATAGGAACCTTGGGACACTCAACAACCTATAAGCTCTGAATTGTGTGCAGTAACTGCATAACACTATAATACCAATAACCACATAGCTAGGGGTTCTAATATGAGTCCTGGCAAATGTGTGTCTGTGCGGGTGTATATGTGTGTGTGTGTGTGTGTGTGTGTGTGTGTGTGTGTGTGTGTGTGTGTGTGTGTGTGTGTGTGTGTGTGTGTGTGTGTGTGTGTAAGTGTGTATATGTTTATGTTACAGTATTTTGTGGCCTCTCACACCCAGCACATCCCCCATTGTCATAATTTGCAAGGCCTGGTGATGTCCCTTGCCTTACAAATACGTTTGGACAAGTAGCACCCCATAACCTCTGTGGTCTGTGTGATAAATGCTTAATAATGCAGTTACAATAAATAGATAGGTGGGGTTCTGCTCCCAGTCCTGGCAAATGTGTGTGAGAGAAGAGTATCTTGTTTGTGTGTGAATGACATCCATTGGATGGGCATGGATTCATATTTTATGCCATGGTACACACCATACACATTCCTAATTCTACTGTATGAGGTCTGCTGTTCACATCAACCATAGTGGTATCTGTAAACACTCTTCAGCCCTATAAGCTCTGTGCAACAGTATGGAATAGTATGGTACGAATAACAAGATAGGTTGGTCTGCTAATGTCAGTACTGGCAAGTATGTGTGTGTGTGTGTGTGTGTGTGTGTGTGTGTGTGTGTGTGTGTGTGTGTGTGTGTGTGTGTGTGTGTGTGTGTGTACGCACACGTGTGAGTGTATGTGTGTGTGTGTGTGTGTGTGTGTGTGTGTGTGTGTGTGTGTGTGTGTGTGTGTGTGTGTGTGGATTGTGTGTGGATTGGTGTGTATAGCAGTGGTTGTGAGTGTGTAGACTAGTATGCAACACTATTTTGAATACTCACACACCAAGTACAGCCACCATTGCCATGGCCTACAAGGCCACGTGATGCTATTCACCTGTTATTCACCTTACAGGTACTTTGTAACGCTCATCACACTAGTAGTCCTGTGCCACCTGCGATAACCACATAATAGTGTGGTACCACAACTTGATGGAGAGGGGTTCCAAACCCAACACTGGCAACTGTGATCCTGTGTGTGTGTGTGTGTGTGTGTGTGTGTGTGTGTGTGTGTGTGTGTGTGTGTGTGTGTGTGTGTGTGTGTGTGTGTGTGTGTGTGTGTGTGTGTGTGTGTGTGTGTGTGTGTGTGTGTGAACAGCATTCACTATGTGTTTGGTTGAGACAATATCACTTGCCATAGTCACCACTGTAGCCTGTTCCATGCCACCACCCCCAACCATCCATTATCTGTGGCCACTGGTGAAGGGGTATGTGTGGCCACTGTGTGTATGCGGGGATGCCAACCAATGGCACAGTATCATCCCCTGACAACTTCACCTGTGCCTCAATATGAGTATCATCATGGTCAGATTCTGAAGAGACACTGACATCAGTATCAGAGTGGGAGGGACTGCAGCCACCATGTCCACCTGTGAGGGAAAAGCAACATGTGTAAATCACTAATGGCACTATAAGGTTTGCTAGTACACACTCACACACACACACACACACACACACACAGACAGGAGAGGTGCCTCAAAGGCATTACACAGACCTCACATTAGCCAACTGGGGGCATTCAAGACACACAGTCAGACAATAACATACACATTCTGGACAGACCCTCAGCATCATGCAGTGAAGCCCCTGCCAATTATCATTACTACTAATTAATATACAGCTCTGGGATACGTGAGTGGTGTTAGTAGGTGATGGCCCTTCACCTAGCACACATTGCACCCATGTAAATTATTGCTGTTCACTTGTATATTACTGTGGCAACCCCTTCAGAACATACCCCCAACTGCACAGGGTTTTACTGAATGTCTGCATGTGTGGCTCATATGTTTGGTCTGATCCTCACAACTCCAGTGTTTGTCTGTTACATTACTGTGTTGGCCTGTGGATTGGTGCCACTAAATAATGCCCTAATTGGAGGTGCAGACTTCAAAACCTGCAGTATATGTATTTTAAAACAAACCAGTTATTCAAACAACTTCCCAAGCTTACAGTGGATATAGTAAGAGTACACACACCTGTTAACATGCCAGTTTTTTGTGATATATCACATGAGACTACAGAAATCAGGTCATAACATTGCCATAATTTCATATGACATATGACCTGTGCAATCCAAATGAAGAATATACACATCAGTTACAGGTAAATAGCTGGTAGCTGAAATTGGTACAAAAGGCTGGTTGCATGAGTGTGCACTTCCTTAAAGTAATGGTTTGTTAAAGCAACCTCTGATTTAGTCACAGTATGCAGTCCTCTTGGGAAGGTGTCTATCAGCATGGCACACAATGTTTGTACACTCTCCCTTGCAAAACACCTCCAACTGTGTCAGAGTGCAAGGATATCCCCTGTGCACTGCCCTCTTCAGGTCACCCTGCATATATCCTATTGGATGTAGGTGTGACCTCTGACTTGGCCAGTGCAGAACATTGCATGTGTTCTGGTGAAGCCATCCTTTTGTTGATATGGATGTATGGTTTGTACCATTGTTGTGTGGAAAGGTGGAATTCCTTACCATCCACAGCTATGTGGCAGACACCAGAATGTTTTGGAGTCACAAGGGACCAGTATTTGGAACAGTTCATAATCCCCTCTAATTTGGCTACAGTCCCAGTTCCAGCTTGTGAACAGCAACCCCAAAGCAGGACACTGCCATCCTCATGCTTCACCATTGGGGCGGTGTTGTTGTGGTGATGTGCATTGGTGATATTGTGCCAAACACACCTGTCAGAATTGTGGCCAATGAGTACAACCATGGTCCCATATTACCATAAGACATTTTCCCACTTGCTTTTTGTAGACTAGATGTATTGTTGTCAGACTTTCATCAGGCCTGGATATTGTTTGGTGTGATGAACTTCTGCCATCTTCCAACCCTACCCTATAGGCAGGACATATGGAGACCATGGAAGGTTGTTGTAACATGTGGTACACATTCAGTACTTGATGGAGATTCCTGATACTTCTTCATTATTGCTGTAGGGCTCCTGGCAGCCTCCCTGGCCAGTTTTGGTCTTATATTCTCATAGACTTTGGTGGGATGTCCATTCCTTTGCAATGTCACTGTAGCCCCATATTTTCAACACCTTTTGATGACTGTCTGCACTGTGTTCCATGGTATGTGCAATGTTGTGGAAATGGTTGGGTACCCTTCTTCAGGCTGATACATCTCAAACAGGTGGTCCCTTAGCAGCTACGTCAGCTGTATGTGAACCATGGCTGTTGCTTTAGCAGGCAACTGGGTATATGTTAGGATAATCCTGGTAGGACAGCTGACCATTAGTTGCTGTTAATCAAAACGTCTCTGTAATTTATGGCTGTTGTGTACCCAATAAGATGTACTGCTATAGTTATATTGAAAGCTGCCTCAACACAGTACTAGCTTCATCCTGTGCACACATATGCATCTAGGTTGTTGTACTATTGTTATGTGTCATTATTGCTCCACTAACATATTTGTTTGTTTTACAATTGAATTGTATAGGTCATAGGTCACAAGAAAGGTTGGCAGTGTTCTGAACTTGTCTGATGTGCTCTCGTTTTTGTATATCACACATACCTGGCATTCTAACAAGTGTGAACACCATTTATATGCACTGTATACCACTAATTTCTACAATATGACCCTAGTTTTGGGCCTTTGTCCCCCCATTTTGTCAGTCTTTGTCCAGATGTCCTGCAATGACAGGTTGTGAGGTATGCTACAGATATGTGACATCTCCTGCAAATAAGGCCTGTCATGAGCACCATGATGCAATACAGTAAACACCACCACAGGTAAACATGCAGATATTGCCAAATGGCTGAGTGTAGCAGTTGTGTGCAATGTCACATGCATTAACGTTAGCATGCCTGTAGTACGGGTGAGCCACAACAGGGAAACCCGATACTTACTGGGTTCAGGCTGCTGTCCCATGTGCAGACCAGAAGGACTTATGTAGTTGTGAGAGAGAGGTATTGTCAGCAGATTCACATTAGACATTGGTACAAGATGAACGCTATATTTCTGCACATGTACAGTACACACTATGATATTACATAATTTGCTGTCCTTCAACATAGATGTGCAGTTGTGTGCATTACTACACCCCACCCACTAATCCATTTTGCACTGATATATGCATCTAGAGACTCTATAGAAAGCAGTTTAAATTCTACCTCATTACATTGATGTGCACTTTGGCCTTACCTGGATGCTCCTTGCCTGTTGCCTGGGTGCCACCTACCTACACAACTGCTGTTTCCCGTGTTTGAGTTTGTGTGGGGGCTACCCTAAGGTTGGCAAGGAGCTCCACTGTCACCGTAAGTGGGGGCCTGTGCAGCTGGCCGCCCCACTGGTAGCAGTACAGTCCCTCACTACAGCAGCAGCCCTTTGCCGGGCATGACATTTCAAGTCAGTTGCTCTATGCCTGACCTGATCGTATGTGCATCCATGGTGGCCCAACACGTTCACTCTGTAGATGATCTCATCCAACACGGCAGTCCGATCCTGCAGATTTTGCCGGCTATGGCCAGAAAGGATGGCATAGTTTAAGATTACAGCTTCTGTGATGGCAGCTGTCTCTGCATCGGTGTAAGGCATTTGCCGCTGCATGGCACTTGGAGGACATACACAGGGAAACACATCATAGGACATTGCCCAGAGTTCTTTACAGAGCCAGCACATGCATATAGACTATCATTAGCCATCACTTACAAACACATCATACCACTGTACCTGGCAGCACTGTATGAACATGCATTGTACTCCTGGTCCTGATGTGTCATGTTCCCCCAATGAGGGCCAGTACATTGCATAAACCACCATTCATCATCCACATTTGTGTAGGGGGATGACAGTGGCCGTGTTCCTTTCAGATGGGATGTCAATGGTGCTCAGGCTTTGCTTGCATACAGTGTGCAATGGAGCTGGAAGCATATGCCTGAGTTCATGTAGGATGCAGACAAGAATGTTATCAGGCCCCTAGGGGACTTGCTTTTGTCAACTTTGATTAGGCAGTTTGCATCTGATCCATGATGATGAGGGGAGGGATGCATGTGCTGTGCATATCCACCTATACTGATGGTGAGCTGGGGGGGTGATGTTTGCCCTACACCTGTGTGTAGCAGGTTGGCTGTAGTGATGGTGAGTGTATATTTGCTGTGATTGACCACCATTACAGGGTGAGTTGGGTTGGTGCCTCTGAGACTGCAGATGTATGTGAAGATGGCCTTGTGATTGCCCTTAGTGGATGTGTCCAATTTGTACTCAGGCTGGGGAGCCTTCTGTGTGGAGTTTGCATGTCCTCCCTGTGGTCGTGTGGGTTTCCTCCGGGTGCTCCGGTTTCCTCCCACATCCCAAAGACATGCTATAGGTTGATTGTTGATTAGACACTCTAAATTGGCCCTAGGCGTGAGTGCGTGCATGTGTGTGCCTTCTGTGGAAGGTTGGGTGCCGGGATGGCAACTCGATACCGTAAAACTCTACTGCCAATCATGAGTGGACAGGTGATCCTCTGTGGTGACCCCTAACTGGGAAAAGCCAAAAGAAGAAGAAGAATTTAGCCTTACAGTAATCCACCTGTGACCTATTATGCTCATTCAGACAAAAGTTGACATGCCACCCAGTTGGTGCCTGCTCCTACTTTGCCCTGTACAACCAATATTTGTTTGTTTGTGTCTTTCGGTTTTTCCCAGTTAGGGGTCGCCACAGCGGAACTCCGGTCCGCTAATGATTGGTAGTGGATTTTTACGTACTGGGTTACCAGCCCTGACGCACGACCTTCAACGAAGGCGCACCCCATTCACATATGCCTCCACACAGAAGACGCTCTAGCTGAGAATCGAATGGGACAATGTCTTGCTATGAGGCAACAATGCTACCGCAGCACCACCACCGCAGTGTCCAATATAGCATCATATTATGTGCTTTATGCATTGCTGCTGTCCAGCAAAAGGGTTTTCTCTACTTTGGTGGCGACAGGTTTTACAAGTTTGGTTTTGTTGAGGCCATACAGCTATGTGGGTGGTCATATATCTGTTTGTAGTAGGCATGGACACAGGGTCAGAACACAGTTGGCTACCTCTACAATTTCAATGTGATACACATGCTTATTATACTGCCCATGTCTGTATCAGAGCAATGACACCACCAGTAGCTGCAGAAGTGTAACTCTGTTGGATGCACAGAAACTAAGGATACACACATGTACAACATGTACAGCATATTCACCTGACATTTTGCATTCCATGTCAGCTGTTATGAAGCAGTCAGGTAGACCTATCCATACATACCTATGCACAGGTAATACCTGCTATACATTTCTGTTCTATGTCAGTATGGCACACGGTAATGACAGTCTTGCTGCTCGTCAGTCATGTCAACCTGTTAGGGAAGGACATACGTAGGGCAATGCACATACATGATGGGCTATTGGCCACAATTAGTGACTCTTTCTTCATATTTCTGTAACACACATATGTCATTTGATAGTGCAGTAGCCTGGAGGATGTCTGATGCTCATATGGCAGGCAGAGAGGTGAAAGGCTAGGGGTGTGGTAGTGAGGGTAGGAACTGTTAATGTTGTGAGTATGACTGGTATGGGGACAGAGCTAGCTGATATGCTGGAGAGAGGAAAGGTGTATATATTGTGTGTGCTAGAGACCAGATGGAAGGGGTGTACAGCTTTGTATCAGAGTCAGATACAAATAGTTCTGTCATGGTGTGTATGGGAATGGAAATGGTGTAGGGGTTAACCTGAAGGAACATTATGCCAATAGTGTTTGTGGAGGTGATAAGTTTGTCAATTAGAGTGATGTTCAGGAGGCTGGAAACTGATGGTGTAATTTTGACAGTTGTTAGTGCATATGCTCCGCTAATCGCGTGTGTGATGAATGAGACAGACGTACTTTGGTGTGGTTGGATGAAGTGGTGATGCCTGTACCAAAGGGTGAGTGAGTGAGTGGTGATTGGAATAAATTCCAATGAGCATGTTGGTGAAGGGGACAGAGGGAATGCAGAAGTGATGTGTAGGTATGGTGTTAAGCAAAGGTGAGATGGTGGTAGAGTTTGCAACAGAGGTTGGAGAGGGGTGTGGTGAATACATAGTATTAAAAGACCAAGGGGCATAGGGTGACATACAAGAGTGGAGGAAGATGCACACAGGTGGATTATCTCCTATGCAGGTGGGCCTGTTTGAAGAGGATTGGTAACTGTCAAGTGGTGACAGGGGAAAGTGTAGTTAGGCAGCATGGAAGGTTGGTCTATGGGATGACATTGGTGATCACGAAGAGGGGGAGGAGTGTGAGGGTGGCACCATGGATCAAATGGTGGATACTGAGAAAGGGTGATTGTGAGGTTGAGTTCAGGGAAGAGTTATGACAGGCAGTAGGTGGAAGTGAAGAGTTAGCAAATGTCTGGGTAACTACATCCGAGCAAGTAAGGGGCATGATTAAAACGGGGATTGGTGTGACATCTGCACAGAGGAAGGAGGACAAGGAGACCTGGTGGTGGCATGAGGAAGTACAGGGGAGTATACTGAGAAAGAGGTTGGTCAATGAGAAGTGGGATTGTCAGAGAGATGCAGAAGGTATACAGGTGTATAGGGAGATGGGGTGCATGGCAAAGAGAGTGGTGGCAAAGGCTGAGGATGGGGCATCTGAAGGGTTGAATGTCAGGTTGGACACTAAGGATGGAAAATAGGACCTGTACCAATTGGGTTGGCAGAGGCATGTAGCTAGGAAGGATGTGCAGCAGATAAGGCAGAGAAAGGATAATGGTGGAACTGCACTCACTAGTGAGGAGTGTGTGTCAAACAGGAGGAAACAGTACTTTTATAGGCTGTTGAATGAAGAGAATGAGAGAGTGAGAAGGTTGGATGATGTGGGTATGGTGAATTAAGATGTGCAACAGATTATCAAGTGGGAAGTAAGGATAGCTATGAAGAGGTTTAAGAATGGAAAGGCTATTGGTCCAGATGACATACCTGTGGAAGCATGAATGTGTTTAGGACAAATGACAGTGGTCTTTTTAACCGGATTGTTTACTGTAATCTTGGAAAGTGAGAGGATGTGTGAGGAGTGGATGAAATGTGTTTGGGTACTGATTATGAGAATGATGGTGATGTGCAGAGCTGTAGTAACTACAGAGGGATAACATTGATCAGTCACAGCATGAGGTAATGGTAAAGGGTGGTGGAAGCTAGGCTAAGAAGGGAGGTGAGGATTACTGATCAGCAGTATGGTTTCATGCCAGAAAAGAGCAGTACAGATGCAATGTTTGCTCTGAGAGTGTTGATGGGGACATACAGAGAAGGTCGGACATAGCTGCATTGTGTCTTGGTGAACTTACAGACAGCATATGACAGGATGCCTAGAGAGGAGTTGTGGTATTGTATGAGGTGGTCGTGAGTGGCAGAGGAATCCATAAGAATGCTACAGGATATGTACAAGGCTAATGTGACAGCAGTAAGTTCTGCATTGGGAGTGACAGGTGTATTTAAGGTGGAGGTGGGAGTACATCAGGGATCAGCTATGAACCCTTTCTTATTTGCAGTGCAGATAGACAGGTTGACAGACATGATCAGACAGGAGTCCCCCTAGACTATGCTGTTTGCAGATGACATTGTGGTCTGTAGTGAGAGTAGGGAACAGGTTGAGAAGACCCTGGAGAGGTGGAGTTATGGTCTAGAGGGGGAGGAATGATGGTCAGCAGGACTAAGACGGAATATATGTGTGTGAATGGGAGGGAGGATGGAGGAATGGTGAGGATGCAGGGAGTACAGTTTTTAAAGGTGGATAGGTGTAAATACTTGGGAACAACAGTTCAGAGTAATGGTGAGTGTGGGGAAGAGGTGATGACATGAGTACAGGCAGGATGTGTGTGATGGGAAAGAGTGTCATGTGTAATTTGTAACAGGCAAGTACCATTAAGAGTGATAGGGAAGGTCTACAAGAGGGTAGTGAGACCAGCTATGTTATATGAGTTGGAGACATTGGCAGTGAAAAAAAAGGCACAAGTCAGAGCTGGATGTAGCAGAGTTACTGATGGTATGATATGCATTGGGTGTGGCCTAGCAGTGTCACAATCAGTATTGTACAACACACACACTCCAGTAGTGGTCATATGTGAGCCATCCTTTCCTAGGGTGACTCAGGGCCCTGAGCTGTGTTCTATGTCACTGCAGACAGACACAGTTTCTATGGCCATAGGATCTGCTCAGCAATATATATCAGTACAAAATGTGTTGTTGAGACATAAAATTGTTTGAACTTCCTATTTTCCATGTTTACATGCCCCTTATTACATTCCATTACAGGCAAGATTATTTGACATAGCTGTGTTTATTTGTTTTCAGTTCAGTTGGTATACTCCATCAGTCTCAGTGTGTGTGTGTCTGTCGGCCTTTCTGTTTGTTTGTTTGTTTGTTTGTTTGTTTGTTTGTTTGTTTGTTTGTGTGTGTTTCTCTCTCTCTCTCTCTCTCTCTCTGAGACAGATGTGGGATATACATCTGTTTTGTACAGGCAGCATCTTGCCTTTAGTAGGTAATGCTCATGAGCAGCTGATGGCCTGTGCACCACTTGGAGTCCACCACTTGCTAATTGCATGTGGAACAGCTGTGGTATCATTGCCATACCCAATAGCATGGAAACACACTCCTATAACTGAGTACTTCATGTGGACATTGCTCCTTTTCCTTGCCTGGGTGGAGTACTTCATGGAGGTGTGTGTGACAAACAGCATCACAGAGTGTAGTTGGGAATAACTCTTATGGCAACCACTGTGGAGTCAGCCCAACAAACTGGGGGAGAATGTTCCAGACATAGGGACAGAATGTAAGTATTGCTGTCATGCAGTTGAACTAATGCTAGTTTGACAGGGTTTGTGTGGATATGGCTGCTCTGCATGAATTTAAGTCTGATAGTGTTATGTGGTTGAGATAACTTCCAAATGGAGGGCTATCTGCAGACTGGCCCAAGTTTCGACACTTATATTTGGTGTGTCACTCACACATTTTTCGGCCTTGGAAATTCAGTAGCATACTCTGAGGATTGCAGTCAGTAAATGGTAATGTGTTTCTGACTTCATATCCCTCAGAACAGATATGTTACAACAACCCTGTTACACCAGCAACTTTCTCAGTTTATGACAGCAATACCTCAATAATGACCCTGTGTTTGGGCCTGCCCCCAAATATGTCAGGCTTTGTCCAGATGACATGTTGTAAGAGATATATAGGTGTAGTATATCATTATATAGTGGCTTCATTCCAGATATCATCCCAATGATGTGTCCGACTGCCAGATGTTATGTGTAGAAGGCCTTATATATGAGGACAAAGCCTGGATGTTCTGTAGGAATCTATATAGTTGAGAATACTGTGTATTTCTGGCAATTGTTAAGAGACTGTCAGGATTATGTAGCAGTGTATTGTGAATGTATTATTTGGCCTGTGTAGGGAGGGGGGTAGATGTAAGTGTTGAGAGTCCTTTTCTATCTGACTCTGCATGCTGCTCCAGCTTCTAGTTCTCTATCAGCTGTATATGTTTGTAGGGGCAGACTGAGACATGTCCTATACTACAGACAGGCGTCAGACTACGCTGTGAATTGGGCCAGTATATATAGGGGTAGTGTGTGAGTGGCAAACATGCTGATGATTTTGTTCACACAGTCCATATAGTCTACTGTTCCTGCGTCTTACCAGTATGTCACTTTGAATGTAGTAAGATTGATTCTGGGTATGCACTTTCACAGTGGTGTCTTTTGGTCACTGCTGTTACATCCCTGTAGTGCCTGATATATTTACAATTACATGTGTATTCCCCCATAGCAAAATTCGGTTTCTGTTGTGTCAGTCTGCCTGTAGTTTAGACAGTACCTGGTGACATGCCTAGCAGCTAAGTGTAGTTTCCCTACTGTGATGTTATGTCCCGATATTTATCAGAGGTACTGTTGCCTGGCCCCCATGCATGTTGTGTATGTCTGACACATCAGTGGGATGATGTGAAGATTTATGTCAGTAACTAGTGGGGAGTAATTTGGTTTTGGACTTGGGCTATTCCAGTCAATATATGGTACAACAGACAGGAGGATTTTACTGCATCAACTGTGTCACCTTATCTACTCCAGTATTTGGGATATGTTGCCAGTTTCATGGCTTTACAGCCCCACTTGGTCATGCTTGGTTCAGATTTGTTGCACTAAGGGGTTCTGAGCATACCTCTTGACTGACCAGATTGTTTCAGACTGTCCAGGATTATTGCTCATATGCATGTTCTGTTCCACAGAATCATTATTTTCATTTCTGTGGTAAATCACTGTGATGATGTGAGGATTTCTGTCTGTAAATGATGACATACATTTCAGTTTCAGAACTCACATCCTTCTGGACATGTATGCTGACATGAATCCTGTTACTCTAGGAACATTCTACATTTATAACTGCAGTATGTACATTATGTCCCTGTTCTTGGACCATTGCCCCCCCCCATTTTGACAGCCTTTGTCCAGAATTATTGCACTAAGAGGTGTAGAGGTATGGTGCTGGGTATGACTCCACTACATGTTATGGGCATATCAATATTTTATATATATATATATATATATATATATATATATATATATATATATATATATATATATATATATATATATATATATATATATATATATATATATATATATATATATATATATATATATATATATATATATATATATATATATATATATATATATATATATATATATATATATATATATATATATATATATATATATATATATATATATATATATATATATTCCTTTTTTATATCTATAAATATGTTTATATAACAATATATATGTATATATTCTATACATATTTGTTTTATATGTATAGCTCCATATATCTGATATATATACTTTTTAATATTTATCTATTACCATACACCTCTATATGTGTATATTTATATATATTAAACATGACTGATTCCACAGTGTTTGTTCCCTACTATTCCATACCTGTACTGAATGATATATTTGAAAAAACAGCATTCATTCTTCCATTTCAAATGGTGTAGTGGTAAAGTGCTCTGAGCATGGTGTACAGGGTCATGGGTTCAAGCCTTGAGAGAGCAGATATTTTTGTTGCTGGGCAGAACAGTGGCTGATGGAGACAGGGTGATTAAGGCAGTTTTAAGCAGTTGTAAGTGGGTTTGTGTGATGGTAAGCAATGCCAACATATGGCTAAATGAGAAACTGTTTAATCTGTGTAGGCATCGCTTAGCATCACTCAAGCTTGCTTACTCCCGCTAACCTCCATGCTAATTTCTTTAAAAGAAAAGAAAAAAGGAGTGATAAGAAAGTGGTGAAAAGGGGGACATGCAGAGGGAAAAACAATGTGACAGCTAGGGATGTGCTGGATGGGTGTAGGGAAGGTCCATAGCTGTCCATTTCTGATACAGCAATAGCTTTGCATTTGTACAGAATTTGGAGGTGAATTTGGACACTTAAACCCCTGATAGATGGGTGAGGACAACAGTAATGTGTTGTTAAGCCAAATAGACCAGATTACATGTGTCCAATGGGCGCATGTGCGAAATGGACAGCTATGTATGGGGCGACTTTTTTTGTGGTGACAGATTGCCCTTTTTTTATAAGGTAAGAGTGGGATGTTGGGGAAGGATAGTAGGTATATTTGGGGAGGTAGGTTGGGTAGGAAGACAGACAAGACAGACAAGATATATGGTATATGGTATATGGTATATAGAGGTATATGACACATGTGGGGGTTAAACACCTTGGACAGGGAGTGTGGTTGGGAATCGAATGCCCATGAATCCCCAAATGGATACAGTGGGACTGAGGTCCCCACCCATGGGCAGTCACTACTGCACCTCCCCAGCCCCAAAGGTGGCTGTGCTGGGGGCTGAGCAGGAGGGCAGGCTGACCCTCAATATGTGCCATGTGGCTCTCAAGTCAGCATAGCAGATCTCCGAACTCCTTTCAAGGCTCCCTACACACCAATCCCCGGACATGACGATGGGTGACAGTGCCATATCAGTGCCCGCTCCCAGGGGGCGATGGGCCCCATCCCCTGAAGTGGTTCCACCCTAAGGTGGTGCAGGGCCAGTGGACGAGGAGGCCCTGGGTTGGGTCCCAGACATGTTGTGGCCCTGTGCCATGGCCAATTGAGGCAGAACAGGTGGATCCGCTGGGATTGGCCTTCCCAGATGTGCTATGGTGTTGCAGTTTTATAACATATGTTGGTTAGTCATGAAAAACACATTCCAAGGTTAGTTATAACATCATGCATAGGTATTCCCATTAACCCAAAACAACAGACTTGGAACAGTTGCATAGCAAACAGAACCTATGTATATATGGAACCACAGTGGGCATTATAACAGCATGAAGGTTACATTGATAGCAACAGGCCACCAATGATAGTATTTGAACAGGGAACATTAATAGTCAAATGTTTAAATATTTGTAGCACAATATGACACGTCTCAACAGTAGGTTTCATGAAAAACATACCCATTGATTTATGTGTTTAGATTATTGGTGCAGATAGGGTGGGAGAGAGAGAGAGATGTCAATTAACAGCTGTATAGGGTTCAATTGCTCACAACTTTAATGATCATTGCTCTAATCATTACTCTCCAGGTATTACCTCACTTTACATTGACATATGGCCTTGGGTTGGGCAGTGGTATGTTTGCACACAGTGTATAATTACAGCCTTCTTGCACCTAATTTATACCTTTTCTTACCTGGCAGACCCCTGTGGAGGAAGGTTCTGTTAGCACTACCTGACTATTTCTACCCATATTCACATAGTCAGGGTTACATATGTGCACTCATACTGTGTGTGTGTGTGTGTGTGTGTGTGTGTGTGTGTGTGTGTGTGTGTGTGTGTGTGTGTGTGTGTGTGTGTGTGTGTGTGTGTGCACGTGCTACTGCCATACTCTGCCTTGATTTCTATTGGTAACCCTGGGTGTGGGTGGCAGTGACCACTAGCTGTGACAGCATGACACTTGAGGGACATTTCTTGGAGGAGACTACTTGGTGTATGTACTTATCTACCTGTCATTTGCAGCCTTGAGGTTGGAGAGTGGGTGTTGTACACAGTGTATAAGCACAGCCTTCTTACAGCTAAGATACACCTTTTCTTACCTGGCAGACCTGTCAAGGAAATTTCTGTTAATACTACCTGACTGTTTCTACACATATTCACATATTCCTAGGTGAAATTATGCATATAGCGTACTACCACTTCCCGTAATTCAAACCATGCCTGTTTGTGCAAAAATATGTAACAAAGTTTGTGTTTCATCCGAATGAGCTATTGAAAAACTGCTGTTTTTTGTTTGACTGTTTTGTACAATCTGACCTTGTAATTCTGACATTCATACATGGCAGATAGTTCTTATACTGTGTATTTATACTTTGACATTACACAGTCTGGAAAACACTGGTTAACACAACATTACTATTTAGGCATCAAATCTTGGTGCATGGAACATTTCATATAGTAAATCTCCTGTTTTACAACTCCACAATCTTTATCAGATGAGCCTTGATTATTGCCTTCAGAGCTACAGTGGATATAAAAAGTTTGCACACCCCTGTTAAAATACCAGGTTTTTGTGATATAAAAAAATGAGACCACAATAAATCATTTCAAAACTTTTCCCACCTTTAATGTGACCTGTAACCTGTACAATTCAATTGAAAAACAAACAAATCTGTCAGGGGAAAAAATATAAAAAATTAAAATTGTACAATATGCTGGTTGTATAAGTGTGCACACCCTTAAACTAATACTTTGTTGTGTGTGCGCACCCTTAAACTAACATGCCCCCTGCACTCGTACATGGATCATGTCCGTGTAGATAACACAGTAGCGCACCTTCATTAATATGCAAGGTGCGCTGCTGTTCTACACGGGCATGTTCCGCTCCATGCAGGAATAGCACTATTCCTGCATGGAGTTTAATGAATCCAGGGGTATATTAATTATAACAAAAATGCGCACCCTAACAGAATAAGTATTTTTTAAAGCTTAATATGAAACTTGATGCAATGATATGCAATGTACTTCATTAATTTTGTTTTTGTATTTTTTTGTTTTTTTGTTTTTCCTTCATAATATTCCACGTGTTCTCTGTAACAATTATAAAGTTTGTGGAGCTTTTCTCCCTGGGTCTTTTAAGATCCATTTGGACTATCTTGGTAAACAAATGATAATAAATAAATATGTAAATAAATATGAATATGCACTTTTAAATTAAGTGAATATGTGTTGTAATAGTGTATAATTGGTTGTTTCTAGTCACGTTTTTAGTCACTTGTATAAAATGTGCTTTTCTCATCATGTCTTATTATGAAGAAGTCCCATATAAAAGTGTGAGCTAAAAGCACTAAACGCATTCAATAATTTATGCAGTTATTTGTTTTTTATTTATTTTTGGCCCTGTAGTCCTTGATTTGTCAGATGTTTTTATGCATTTTTTTCTATAACATTGGGAGATTCTTAATAAAATGATAACCATTCATGAGCCTTGAATGAGCCAGACATGCATCTGGAGCATTTCTCCCCA
This sequence comes from Protopterus annectens, assembly GCF_019279795.1. Taxonomy (NCBI): domain Eukaryota; kingdom Metazoa; phylum Chordata; order Ceratodontiformes; family Protopteridae; genus Protopterus; species Protopterus annectens. The sequence goes on from NC_056725.1 coordinate 569,751,525, forward strand.
GGCCTCCGCTGAAAACAGGCTCTGTGGAACCTAGTCGGACTTTCCCGGTCAACAAATGTTAAATAAATAAATAAAATAAATTCATCGTAAAATGTCTTTTCACTTATATGATCAAGCAGAAAATGAGAATGACACAACAAAATACATTAAACCTTTCTGTCATACAATTAATGAAGAAGAAATGGTTATGCTGTTCAGTGACTCATAATCTCAAATTCACCTCTAACTTTTTGCCATTGTATTCCACAATCAGGATGCTTACAACCTTAAATGTACAGCTTTGGATCTTGTAATGGGTGACTGAAACTTGATTCCAACTAATACAGTAGTAAGCTGTAGTTGTACCTTTTCAAAATTACATTTTTCAAACTCTTATCAGTTGTATCCCTCTTCAATATATGTAAAGATCCTTATTTACTTTGATTTCTTTCCTCTATCCTCCAAACTACATGGTTTATAACTCAGTTATTACACACCTTTATGATGTTGCTGAACTGCCTCATTTGACCCACACATATGTCACCTTAATGCATTATCCACAGTCTATACTGTTTCTGGCTTCTATTAGGTAAACTTTTTTAGTTATTTTTATTTACTTTTGCTGAAACTGTAATTTTACTATTGTAAGAAGCACCAAAGGGAGTAAAGATCATCTAATATCTGTCTATCAATCTATATCTATATAAATCTATATCTACATCGATCTAGCTATCTATATCTGTATCTAATCTATATCTATATATATATATCTACATCTATCTAGCTTGCTATATCTATACATATCTATATCTGCATCTATCTATTTTGGGTCTTTATTAAATGAACAAATGCTTAAAAGGTCAAATACAGTATTATCAACACTTTTTAAGCGAACATTCATTTACCCGAAAGTCGAAAATCATGTATTTGAAAAATATTGTTTGGCCAACACCATTCCCCTAGTTCCATATGTCACAGAGCCATACACAAACAAACACAACTTCAATACCTTAATCAAGTGGGTGCTTTGCCCCCACACTCCCCAACGTGGGGGACTGTGCCCCCCACACCACCCTAACCAAATATACGAACTCCAAGATCACTCTACATTGGGGAAAAGGGTGATTCCCAATATCGGCCAACTTGAATAGTGCATGTGCATCACAACTTCTGCAGTAACTGGCTGTGTTTAATATAACACTGACAGGTAATAAAACGCTACGATTTGCACATTTACTTCTTTTAAATGTGTGAGTTGTAGAACACTTTACAATTTCAGTATGTCATTCGTTCGCACTGTTTATAGAACACAGTTTTTAAAGAATTATTTATATTTACAAAGCTATCATACAGCTATTCACAGCATGAACACCTTGACATCAACCTGGAGTTTCCTGAGAGTGGCCAACTATAACTTTTCAAAACTCTGAATTTAGACATTACGAGGTTTCGCTAAACTGAATGTTCACTTAAAAGGTGTTGCTAATACTGTATTTGACCTTTTAAGCATTCATTCATTTAATATAGACCCTCTATTTCTATATATACATATATGACTTGTCAAGTGCTACAAAAGTTAACTGCAAAACATATCAAATTTTACACCAAAACTTGATCTACCAAAACTCCCTTTCAAGTACTACCATAGAACCTGCTAAGAGGCAACTGTTACTTTTCCTGTGCAATCTACTGATAGGTTTTGGTCACTGAATTGGGTTTTGTATAAAAGAAAGTGCGCTATACCCATATGTATAACTTCCGAATATGATCTTTGGTTCTAATAATGTACATTGTACTCCAAAGTTATCACTCATTTTCTTTGATTTTGAATCTGGTCTTTATTATAAAGTGATAGCATAGTGGGTCATATACTCACCTTCAGCGCAGATGGCTGTGGGTTCTATTCCCACACAAGGTCAATGGATGGCTGACACTGCAGTGTATCACTGGGGGGAATGCTGCACTCCTGAATGGGCCATCCTTTGCATGAGATGATAAATTGAGGCCCATCTGCTTGAGTTGATATTAGCTCAGGTGGATCTAAAAGATTGCATGGCACCTATCACTATTAAAATATACATACTTATTTACATTATCTGCAATATACCTTTTTTATATTTTTCTGTTAAGAATACAATATTCTTTTTTTTTTCACTTTCTGACTCCCCCACATTAACTTCTACAACCAAAACCTTATTTTTTTAACATCATAGCTAAGTCCCATGTTTGGTTAAACATAATTTCTTTCTCTTTTTGATTTCAAATTATCTATATAATACAAAAACATTTTCTATCAATTTTCTTGACATAATTTTTATTTTTATTTTTTGTAATACCCAAATTCTATTACAGCAATATTTATTGTTTATATCTTTAAATCCTTCCACACAATTCCAATCTAAAATAATTTTCCATAATCTTTTAACTCTTTTACATCCCAAAAACACATGCTCAGGAGTTTCAAATTCTCCACAATACAAACACATCCTATCTATCTTACTTTTATAAGGCATATTTGCCTTCACTGGTAATTTTTGTAATGTCATTCTATTCAATATATAATTTCTTTAGATATTATTATTCTTGCTTGTATCACAATCCTTATTTCTTTATGTAACCCTTTAGATGGATATATATGAAAATACTTTTCCATATACGCAGGTTGACACCAACCTCTCCTTCGACCACCATATTGCCACTGTGGTCAGAAAGTCCTTCTGTGTGGCACATCTCATTACCAAGGGTTTTGCATCCAGGAAGAAAGAGGTCATCATCTCTCTCTGCTCTTCCCTCATTGGACATCATTGAGTATAATGCCCCATTTGGCATGTACCTCACTAGATACCTGCAACAACTGGAGAGGCCACAGAAGTACCTCATGAAGAGGATCCTAGACATTAAACACATGCCCTACATGGACAGACTCAAAAGACTCCAGCTATTCTCTGTGTCATATCGCCTACTTAGAGGCGATCTCTGCTTAACTTACAAAGCCATGTCTGACCCAGCTCTGTTAGAAATGCTACAGCTAAAGAAATCCCAATCCCTCCACACCACATGCTCCAGACACCTCAACCTCATTACCATAATCAGCAGAACATACTGGTGGGACAGCTTCCTCACCCAGAGACTGCCCGTGCACCAGAATAGACTTCTCATACATGTCAAGCAGAGCACCTCACAGTCCATCTTCATGAGAAATCTTGATGAGTGGATGGGTAATAGAAAGTTCACCCTGGGGATCACTCTAGTTGCTCTGCTTGCTAGAAACACTGGGAACTAACGTCAGGTGGCACAATGCCAGTGCATTTATATGGGCTAGGCTTGTAAAGGCTCCAGGGCCATTAGCCTAGTACACACCTATGAACCTATTAACCTATATGTTATTACACAATACTTTACTTCCCCTTTCAATGATATTATCTTAATAATTCTCTATTTCTTTGTTGCAACAAGCCCCCCTTCTTTTAGAGTTAAATAAATTAAACAATTCCATTTTATATTTCAGACTTAATATTTGAGTTACAACTGAACCATCATTATCTTTTATACATTTCATTGCTTTACTTAAATTCAAAGATGAGTTATATTTATTATTTATTTAACATTTGTTTACCAGAAAAGTCCGTCTTGGAACAAAGCCAATTTTCAGGTTTCAGGGGAGGCCCTGGGGGAAACACACTAGAGGCATGTCTTTGTAGCATGGGAGGAAACTGCAGCAACTAGAGGAAACCCACATGAATGCAGGGAGGACATGCAGACTCCACACAGAAGGCACCCCAGCCAAGTATTGAACTGAAGAACCTCTCGATGTGAGATGAAAATGCAACCACTGCACCACTGCACCATCCAACCCTAAAATACATACTATATGTAATCCTATATACTATTTGATTTATCAGCCCTATCCCACCCTTCTCTTTTTGTACATATAATACCCCCCTTTTAATTGGATTCAACCTAGAACCCAAATAAAGGAAAAATAAAATTATACACTTCCTTTTCTAATGTCAAAGGCAAACTAAAAACCCCTGCTAGATACACAATTTTGCTAATGAAATAGAGTTAATTAAATACACTTTTTATGAAAAGACAATCTAAACAATTTCCAAAAAAAAAATAAACACACACATTTCTCGTTTCCTGTATTTTTCATTCCATACTGTTTCTATAATGTCTTCTTTTCTAAACCATATTCCAAGCATTTTTATTTTTGTCATATTAAACTTAATTCCCTCAGTCATATGTTCAGATCCCAAACCCTGACTTTTTTCTTTATTTATTGAAAACCCTATTACTTTAATAGTTTCTTATATTTTATCACTTTACTCATACATACATCACCTTTAGTAATAATAACAATTTTGTCTGTGTATGAGCATAATCAGTATATTTGTTCCTTCATTTGAAATATACCTCATTGATCTCATGCTTCTATTATCTATATAGAAATCACAGTCAGTACTAGCACAAATAGTATATAATTCAAAGCACAACCTTGTCTAATTCCTTTCTCAAGCTGTGTATCTTAACTAAACCACCTGTTTACTAATGCTTTGACTATATTATACTTATATGCTGCAATACAAACGTTTTTATCTTTTCACTTATGTTGTATACTTCAAATATTTCCCATTATACTTAATGATTAACCAAATCAAAAGGCCTATTTAAATTCCATATCATTAATTTTGCCTGTACATTTCTGTTCATTATATCATCCACTGTTTCCCTAATTATCGATAATAAATCATGAGCCCTCTTTCCTTTTATACCATATGCATATCCCTTTATAATCATAATTCTTTCTTCTACATTCTTTTTTGTAAAGTTTTTATGAAAATGTTGTAATCCATATTGTTTAATACTATTGGTCTCCAATTTTAAAATTCTTGTTTAGCACTTTGTTCCATATAAACCTAACTACACCACTACACAATACTTTATACATAAAGCCTTTATTCAACAACTCATTTGTAGGTTTATAGGTACATAGGTGTGTACTAGGCTAATGGCCCTGGAGTCTTTACAAGCCTAGGCCATAGGATTGCCCTGGCTTCGTGCCACCCGACCTTAGTTCCCAGTGCCTCTGTCGAGTAGAGCCACTGGAGTGATCCCTGGGGTGAATTATTCTTTTTGAACCACTGTCATATCCTTATACATCCTATATTCAATACCATCTGGTCCTGCCACTGAATCTAGATTCACTACTTTTAAGACCTGCTCTAATTCTTCTATCCTTATTTTTTTCTAAATCTTTATTATCTCTTCCCAACAATGGATAAACTTCCCATTCCTTCCTAATTTTTATCCTTTGTTCTTCAAATAATGTTTTCATAGATTACTTTACTATTTTGAGGATTTTCTCTTGTGTAGTGTTTACTGCAACCAATGACTCTTTCAATTATCTCATAACACTGCTATTCTCTTTAACTATCTTAATTAGATACATTGGCATATCTTCTTTTTTTCCTTGCAAAAAGTAGCTTTGCTTATACAATAAATGTTCTATTTTTTTTCCTTATTTAATTCATACAATCCCTGCTCCTTCATAACAAAATTTTGATCATTCCTTTCCAAACAATCAATAGCATCATTGCTTATCTTCCTATATTAATATCAATATTTATTTTTCTTTTTCCTGTGTCATATAACATTTTTTATACTTCTATTTTAAACTTAACCATCATTCTGACCAACAATTCTGTGATCCCTACATGATCTTGCCACAATCCCAGCTTTTCTTTTTTATGTACATTATCCCATTTCACCTTATTTATTCTTGTTAATCCCTTTCTAATTTTAATGCACTCAGAATTTCCTTTTATCTTAACCCAAATTGCCCTATGGTCTAAAAACCTTGCAATTGTAGCACCTTCGTCCACAACTGATAAACTTTCTGATACCAAAAAATAGTCTATTTTGGTTTTATTTTCTCCTCTTTAGTAAATCTTTGCACTTAGATTCCAAATCTTTAGTAGCCCATGTTTTATAATATTACATGCTAACTTAACATTATATGCTTTCTTTTTTGTAATCTCAAGTAGAATTAAAATTCCCTGCTACAATAATTTCCATATTGTTACATACTGAATGGTGTTTCTAAACATTTCTTCTCTCTCCTTTTCAGTTAGATAAGCATAGATAACCATAATTCTAAATACTTGATCTCTCTCTATCTTACATCAACTGTAGTTTACCTGTTATAACAATGGTGACATCTAACACTTTTGTTGTGTCCCTATACAAAATAAGAATTCCAAAACAAGTCTCCTTCCCAAAATTCCAAGTGACATTTTTCCCTACCATGTTTCTGTTTGATATCTTTCTGTTTGCAATAAAATCTGACATCTTCTAAGATAATAATATCACATTTTTGTTTTTTACACCATTCCAAAATTCCTATTCTTCTTTCTAATTTTTTAGACGGTTAACATTAATGGCTAATACTTTACAAGTATTTTTTCCTTAATGTACTCTATATATTCATCTTTTCCCTTTTTTTTCTTTCTCAAAATCTTCTATATTCTTCCTTTTCCTTTCTCTTACCCTTTAACCAATAGAAATTCTTTTTGTTTAACTATACTCCATTTAACATTGTCAGTATCACTTAACCCTGACTCTTGTTACTCAATATTTTCTGCATTTAAATTTCCATTTATTTTAACCATTTTCTTTTTGTATTTCTTCTGTTTCTAACTCCTTTTCTATAACTTCACCCTTTTTGCCTTGTTCTGTTACTTCCTCTATAATCTCTAATTCTACCTCATTTAGTCTCTCTTCACCCCCCCCCAAATGTTTCACTTTCTTACATTTATAACATTTGGTTCACAATTTCTAGCATCCTGACCTATACCCCCATATGCAAAGCACCTTCTTTTTGCACAATTATTAATTAAATGATCGGCTTTTCCACACAAAAAAGCACTTTTTGACTGTCCCCAATATTTAAGCATGCCTCTGTCTCCTTCAAGATTAATAATGCTTGGAATATGCACAATATTATTATTTTCAAGTTTCAAAATCATACTGCAATTTCAAGCCACAGTCCATAAAGCACTATTATCATACACTTTTGATAAGTTCAATACATCTTTATATAAGTTTGGTAAATGATTTTTAAAAGTCTCTTTTTTAACTTCAGTCCTAAATTGAATGTTTATTTTCTTCTTAGTTTCCTTGTAAAACATTGTAAGTAGATGTAAGTTCCACTGTGAACAGTTTTTTATTTTCTCATATTCCTCTCTAAACCTCTTCATTATCTGGCCAGTCTCAAAAATAGTGTCACAAAAAAATCTCTAAACAGTCTTACCTCATTTGGTTTCATTCTCAATGTCTTAATTACTTCATCCCATACTTTAGATCTATCCAACTCTGCATCTTCCTTCTTCTGAATCTGTACTAAACTGTCACTTTTTCTTTAAACATACTTCTTTTTCTTCTTTTTTACTATTCACTCCTGCTTTAACCATTTCTGCATACATTTTTTCTGACCTGCATTCTTCACGCCATTGCACTTTTTCCTTCTGTATTCTTTCCATCAGCTCTCCCCATAATACAGCCTTACCATTTGCTGGCTCACTCCCATTAACCACGTCAAACAATATGTCATCCTACAACCCACCCAATTGGAGGGTTGTAACAACAAAATCTTGTCTTGTAACTTCTGATGCAAAAAGATTTTGCTGAAACAAATCTTCTGACTCCATATTATATGCTTCCATCACCCTACCCTGGCCGTGAAAAGACTCACCTGTCTTTTCTATCATCACTGTTGTGCCATCCTCCCTTCTAAACATCTGCTTCACCTCTGATTCTTTCTCCAATAAAGTTAACATCTCTGCTGTCTAACATCATCAAAAACTCCAAAATTGTTCATATTGTCTTTTTCTTCCTCCATGTACATTCAACTAACTTCCTGCTTCTCTGGACTGGAAGACAGGAAACATAACAGTGAAATGTGTCTCTGTATGCATAAAGAATAGAGGGAATTCCTTGATGCCTGGCCAAATTTCCCCTGGTAATACAGATACCACCCATCCCATTGTCAGCGAGACACACACAGGTTGAGCCTTGTCATCCCGTTGCCCGCACTGTCAAGCAGTGGGACTTTAAATTCCTGTTTTCCAATACACACTGAATTGCTGTGGAAAACCCAAAAACACTTCCGTTTTTTCCACAGCAATGCTGTTACATTACCAACCCGGACCTGCAGGCAGAGGTATTCCCTGTTAGGTCTGGGTGGTGTAAATCATGCAGCAATTGGCTGCAAGTATTGAAGGGGGCAGGGATTCCACTCAGAAGACCCCTACAAAGGTTGCAGCTGTAGAGCAGTGTTGTATTAGCAATTTTACAGCTGCTAATTTGATTAAAGGACTGAGATTTTTAGCAAGCCAGCCAGTAAGTCAGCCAGCCAGTCAGCCAGCCAGCCAGCAAGCCAGCCAGCCAGCTAGGAAGACAGCCAGCTAAGAAGCCAGCCAGCTAGGGAGCCTGCTAGCCAGCCAGTCAGTCCAGCAGGTAAGGAGCCTGCTAGCCAGCCATCCAGTCAAGCAGGTAGGGAGCCTGCTAGCCAGCCAGCCAGTCCAGCAGGAAGGAAGCCAGCTAGCCCAGTGAAGACTGTGATAGTGGTAAGTGCTTTATTAAATTTAAGTTTTTAATGTTTAGAGGTAAACGGGGGTGCAGTATGCAGTATTTACATCTGTGCAATGGTAATTTTGAGATTTCCAAGTAGTAGTTTAAAATGGGAATATTGTGCTTTATTTAAATTTAAATTTTTAATTTTTAGAGGTAAATGGGGGTGCAGTATGCAGTATTTACATCTGTGCAGTGGTTATTTTGAGATTTTCAAGTAGTAATTTTTAAAGGTATAAAAACTGTATGTGTATGTATATGTAATTACAATTGTTATGGTTGTTGGGGTATGATTTGCAAGTGTTACTTTTTAAAGGCTGAAACGTGTATATAGAAGTTTTGTTTATTTCTGGTGAGGGCAGTCTTAAAGATAAATGTAGTGTGATATATTACTATTGTCATAGCTTTTTAAGGGTACTTTCTGTTTACGGACAGAAAATGATCGAGCATAGTTTGCACTTTTTTGTCTGGAAATGTGTGCAATTTAATGCTGTTTTCAAGAAGATAGGATATACCATTTGGGTAATTTTTCCTGTTAGTTCTTGCAAGTCAATGTGCATGTGGTATAAGTCTACCTTTTGAGGGGGAATGTGAATAGGTAACGTAGTGCATTTATTATTCTAGTAGTTACATGTTGCCAACTTGCCGAAGCTGTTTCACGATCGTTTTCATTTATCGTTGTAAATGTGTGCATTTTATTTTTATGCAGTCTTTAATAAGGTTATTGCATCATTGTGCTGGGTAAATTACTGTTAATAGTTTATTTTTATTTCTCTTAATTGTTATGTTTTGAGGTAAAAGGGGTCCATGGGGTCTGCCATGCATTGTAGTTTATTTTAGCTGCTCTTGCAAGAAGTACTTTTAAAAGGTAAAATGTTTACGTGCTTTTCTCCTTTTTTTTTTTTATGGATGCATGTTCAGAAGTTAATGCAGTGCATTTGGGATTGTGGTAAAACATGTGATCATTTCAGGATAGTTTGCTTTTATAAGTAGCAAAGTTTGCATTTTGCTTTTAGTGATGTCTTCAATAAATGTACAATGTACTGCTTTCATTGTAATCCGATTATGCCTAGTGCTGCTGTTGGGTCTGTTCATTAATAGATCATTGTGCTGTGTAAATTAGTGCTATACATTTATTTCTTTTCTTAACTGCTGTGGTCAAAAGGTAAATCAGGTCTATGATGTCCGCTGTGCATTCTCATTCATTTTAGAGTGGCTTTTGGTACAGTGAAAATGCGTTTAACTTTATTTTCTTGAGGGTTGGGGTGCTGTTCCATTCCTCAGGTCTTTCATATGCCAATGTTTTTCAAGCCCGTTTTTTCATATGCCAGTGTTTTTCTAGCCAGTTCTTTCAAGTGCGAGTGTCTGTATTCATTATCTAAAACCCCTTTCTTTCCATTTTTGCACATGGAGTCATTGGGGACGTCATTTAACAGTGGCAATAATCTAGAGCCAAGGCCAGTTCATTCTCAGGTCTTCAGTGAATCTATATCAAAGAGGAACATTGAACTGCTTTATGTTTCATATGACAATGTTTTTATGATTATCAGGTGCCAGTTTTTTTCAAACCAGTGATTTCATGTGCCAGTGTTTCTACCCACTTGTTTTGTGGGCCAGTGTTTCTAGCCAGCTCATTTTGAGGGATGGGAGTATGTTTAGTGGTACCCTTAACTGCATCTCCTTCACCACTGTTGTGGTGATGTCATGGTAGGGGGTGTGGTCAGTGTCATATTGGCCGCATCCCCATGTCCCACTTTGGCCTGCCTAAAAGGTGGCAACCCTACCTAGTAATGTGAATAGCACTTTGGGTCTCCCCTGAAAAGAGGTTAGTATCATAATGGGACTTAGTCAACAAAAAATAAATAATATTTTTGCCAATCTGGTTACCTAATTAGCAAAGAAGGAAAGTAACAAACAAACAAACAAACAAACAGTTTATCAGACTATGATAAAAATGTTTATATGTGGAATGTATGGGGTAGTGTCGGTCAAAAAAGCAGAAGGACTTCCTAAAAATTAGGATGTTTGTTCATATTTTTTTCAGTTTTCCTTTCTTTTTTTTTTTTTTGTTCTCTGTTAGACAAAGGTTTATCCAGTAGAAAGGAATAATTGTACAGAAAAAGATTATGCACAAAAAGGGTTTCTATACTTTCCAACAAAGTCTGCATATTTTATTTTCAAGCATTTCTTGTCACTTGTCTACATTCAGCAAAGATATACATCCTAGGAAAAATAGTAAATGATGCCAGGGTGCACATGTAACATGACCTGAAACTCAGCCACTAAACAATATTGATTATTTTATTTTATTTTTTTGTCAGCGTCTATCTTGAGATGTACTCTGTAGTTTATTGATGCGCGTGAAAGTGAGAAAACAATCGAGAGAAGGCGAGACTGAGAGAGAGAGATAGAGAGAGAGATAGACACCTGTGTATGTGGAAAATACTGATAGTGATCTCAGTTGTGCACTGTTAATTTACAGGTTTGATGGTTTAGATCCAAGGAAGAGGCTATTTGCCATTGGCTAAGTAGATAATGCATTGCCATCCTAAGCCCGGCCTTGTGAGTTCAATTCCCATCGGGGTGATGTAATATTGTTACAACTAGAGCTTTTTTTAAGGTTGGGGGTGGTATAATGGTTTTACCTCACAGGCACAAGGTATAGAGTTTGATTCTCATTTTTGAAAGGGAAATTAGTGAGGCTTAAAATGGCCCACAAGGGTAGCTAGAGTGGTACTTACCTATGAAATTCTCTGACCCAGTTTATGGAAACTAATGTCCATCTGTGTTGCAAGTTCATATGCTAAATTATAAGTCCAGCAGTTAGCATAAAGGACTAAAGCTTGGATTTGTTAATGAGCTACTTCCTGTGCCAAGGGTACTGGGCTGAATCTTTGGTGTACGTTTGTTGCACATACTTGTAACAATATTAAGTGTATGTTGTGAATGCCCTGGTGTCCTGGGGTTCAAATCCAGCTATGGCACTGTTTCTCAGAACATAAAGAAGTTTATGGAGCATATGTTCATATTGCAAGACAACAAATTTGAGGAAACATCAGAACTGTGAATTATGGATTGAGGTCATGAACAAAAAGGTACAGTATTTAATTCTCTCCAAGGGAAATTTGCTAAGCTTAAAATGATCCACAAAAGCACCTATCCTAGTACTTACCCATAAATCTATAGAATTTAGGGTAAAGAAGAGGACTGGCATAATGGTCAAGGTCTTAATCTGACAGAAAGTGCAGGGTTTGATTATATCTACACTCACAAGCAATCTTTCTTTGTGCTTTTACTACACTTGCAAGCAATCTTTCTTGGTGTTTTTACATTAAGAGGTTAACATTACCCTATACAGACAAAAATGCCTAGAAAGTTAACTGTATCTATAAAACTACCCTTAGTACTGTAACCTGTAACTTAATGTGGCTAAAACAAAACCACTAAGCCACTGCATGTAGTCAAGCTTAGAGCACTAGCTTGCATGCTAAACAGCACTACTATCAAACAATCTAACCTAGTCTAGTGCCTAGTCCACAGCCTACAGTAGCCCACTGAAATACTGATCTGGACAACATAGATATGCAACTTTCAAATGTCTCCATAGGCAGCTTGATAGATATAGGCATCATGAGACACTGTAGCAAGTGCCTCATGTTCCTGAGACAATGTAGTAATTGTCTCATGTTCATAGAAAAGCACTTAATCCTTAAAGAAGTAAACACAGAGATGCACATACACAATTTCACTGGAGCAAAACTCTCACATACAAACAAGGTTGTCAAGAACACACACTACATCTACCACACATACTATCACACACATTGACCAAATTATGCTGAGACACTAAAAAGCAATCTTCCAAAACCTCAAAGACCATCTAAGGCTAAAAATGGCAATGCCTATCCTCAGCAATCTCTAAAGTTCTCACCAAAAACAACACACACCAAATACCACATGTATGCCCATGCCCAGTGGAGCCCCAAAAGCACTTACTTGCTTATCCACCAAGTTAACGATGTAACCAAGTCACTTACACTACAGGTACCAGTATACTTCTATGATGGTCAATGTAGGTGTTAATTTCCTGAGAAATACTTCCCTCCCTATATGAAAAGAGATATTGTTGAGCAGCATTCCACCTTCAACTATGATGTCACAGTATGATCAAAAGAGGATTGACTTCAATAATTGGTTTAGCTTCTGGTGTCTTTCCAGGATGATTCAATATTTGTCAGCATGGGAAGACATGGTTAATAAAACCATGTTGCTCTGCACAGAATGGTCTGTACCTGTCTCCCCTAGTCTTCTGAGTGTTGTCTATAACTTTATCCACTCACCCTTATAGCCTTCTTAGGCAATGCCAAACTGACAAACCCACAGACATAGAAAATAAAACTCAAAGAAACCTAAAGGTGTTATTGCTGAATGGTAGGAGATTAAACAAAAAACACCCTACAAGCTCTCCTCACTCTGGAAAATATAGACCTCTGAGCCATTTCTGAGACATGGTATCAATCTACAGAAAATACTCTGGTAGTGCAAGGCCTCAGTGCTGTGGAGACAGGGACAAAAGGTGGAGTGTTCTCAATCAATATTACAACACGCATAGCTCTAGGTTGTTTAAACAGGATCATGCCTTGGAATTTAACACTTGCAAAACACCACAGATAAACTCTCATACCATATCCTAGCAAGCAACAGGTCATCCTCTATGTCCCTAGCATCCCATAGCTCATAGCTAGAAGTAATGGAGACCTGTTTCTTGGGAGACTTTAACTAGCCTCTATAGACTGAAAATCATACACTGACCCATACTCACAGGCAAAACAATTCCTAGACTTTATTAACACAAATTAACTTGACCAGATACTCTGCACACTGGTCAGTAGTTCAAACATACTGGACCTGGTAGTCACCAATATGGGAGAACAATGCCCCACCCCCCGTATCATGTCTTCACTGGTGAGATCAGACCACAAAGTTGTCTCCTTTGAAATAAAAATCAACTCGGTTACCCCTGCAAATCTTGTAGCAGTTAGGAACTATTCCAAAGCAAATACATCCTATTAAGTGATAGTTTGTCAAAATTCAATGCCCCTCCCAAATGTGAGTTCACAGCAACCTATGCAGAATAGATTTGTTCCCCAAGATCCTGTACAACCATTAAATTGCTGTATAGAGGCCCCTGTAACTACTAGAAGTAAGCCCAAAACAAACTCTAAAAATAAACCACCCTAGTGGAATCCTAACCATAATAGGGTAAGTAACAAAAGGAAAAAAAGTTATGGCTAAAATCAGGAAGATCAACTCCCATAATGATAGGATCTCTCTAATTAAAGTAAACAGGTAAGTCCAACCAGGCAAATTATATGGTCAAGATAGCCTCTCAGGCTAAAGACAACCACAAAGTCTTCTACAGCAATGTCTGAACTCAAAAATGCAGCATACATCAGCGTGCCAGACTGGTGGTCAATTATGCCACCTTCAATGAGCAGAGTGACAGAATGAATTTTATGGCTGACAAACTCAGCTCAAACTCCACTCCCTTCATGTCTAAGGCCAAGAATACAGCTTCCATGGGACCTGACAATATCTCTGCCTGTTTTCTACATGAATTACAAAGTGAACTAGCACCACATATGTGTGCTCTCTTCACTCACGGCCTCACCTCAGGCTTTGTCCCTACCGAACGGCTCACTGCTACAGTCATCCCTCTCCATAAAGGAGGAGCGACTACAGACCCTGGAAATTATCGCCCCATTAGCCTGATGAGTCTGATATGTAAGGCTATGGAGTGCATCATCATGGACCTAATTAACAAGGATATACGGAATCTCCAAATTCTAAATCCCACACAATTTGGTTTTGTGAAAGGTAGATCATGCCTACTCAACTTGGTTGACTTCTTTGAGTCAGTCACCAGAGTGGGTAGATAAAGGTAAGGTAGTTCATACAGCCTACCTTGGTCTGGCCAAGGCCTTTGATACCATTCCTCACTCAGGAATTATTGATAAACTCACCAAACTAGGCATCAACCCCTATATTGTTAGGTGGGTTGCAAATTGGCTCACAGATAGAACACACAGTGTGAAAGTAGCAGACTCCAAGTCAGACTGCTGACCGGTCATGAGTGGAGTCCCACAGGGATTGATCCTGGGTCCTCTGCTGTTTGGCATCTACTTCTCAGAAGTCCAGGCCAACACAAAGGGACTCTGGCTGACCAAATTTGCACATAACTGCAAGCTGGGAGCCATTGTTAACTCCCCAAGTGATGCAGACATCCTAGAAAAAGGCCTCAAAGAGACCAATGACTGGTATTGAAATTATAGCCTTAAGCTTAATGCCAAAAAATGCGTCATCATCCCCTTTGGGAAAAACTTAGTTCCCACTAATTACCACATCAATGGGAGCCCACTGAACACTGAAGGTGTTATAAGAGATCTGGGGGCACAGGATGACAGCAACCTCTCCTTCAACCAACACATTGTCACTGTGGTCAGAAAGTCCTTCTATGTGGCACATCTCATTACCAAATGGTTTTGCATCCCGGAAGAAAGAGGTCATCATTTCTCTCTACTCTTCCCTCATTAGACCAATCATTGAGTATAATGCCCCATTTGGCATGTACCTCACTAGACACCTGCAACAGTGGGAGAGGTCACAAAAGTACCACACGAAGAGGATCCTAGGCCTTAAACACATGTCCTACATGGACAAACTCAAAAAACTCCAGCTATTCTCAGTCTCATATCATCTACTAAGAGGCAATCTCTGCTTAACTTACAAAGCCATGCCTGACCCAGGTCTGTTAGAAATGCTACATCTAAAGAAATCCCAATCCCTCCGCACCACACGCTCAACAGACCTCAACCTCATTACCGCAATCAACAGAACAGGCTGGAAGGACAGGTTCATAACCCAGAGACTGCCCATGCTATGAAATAGACTTCCCATACATGTGAAGCAGCACACCTCACTAGCCTTCTTCAAGAGAAATCTTAATAAGTGGATGGGAAATAGAAAGTTCACCCTGTGGATAACTCCTGTGGCTCTACTTGATAGAGGCACCGGGAACTAATGTCAGGCGGCACGATGTCAGGGTACTTCTATAGGCTAGGCTTGTAAAGGCCCCAGGGCCATTAGCCTAGTACACACCTATGAACCTAAGAACCTATGAACCTATGAGATCCTACTAGTGTAACCCTCACAACTATTAACAGTGAGCTGGCACTGAAGGTGCTCACTAAGGCTGAATACACAGCCTCATATTGTCTTGACAATATCCTAGGATGACTCCTAATTTGTTTGAAACATTACTATCAAGTTCACTTGAGTCACTTTTCAACTATAGCCTCAAAACAGACTTTGTACCATGAGAATGGAGGACTACAATGGTTATCCTACTTCACAAGGGTGGGCCACCAATCAACCCCCAAAAACTACATACCTATTAGCCTGACTAGTCTAATATGCAAAGCCGTGGAACAAATCAAGGTAATGATTAACAAAAACAAAGGCAACCTTCAAATCCAGTTTGGCTTTGTCAAAGACAGATCATGACTACTAAGCCTGGTAGATTTCTTTTCAAAGATCACCAGTGCAATGAATGAGAGAAAACAGTGCATATTGCCTACATAGACCTAACTAAAGTGTTTGATAAAATACCCCACTCAGGTATAGTTGACAAACTCACTGAAATGGGCATAAACCCCTACATAACTACTGGATTGCCAGCTGGATCACAGACAGTACCCAGGAAGTGAAGACTGGTGAGACTACCTCCACTAAGAGACTGGTCACCAGCAGGGTACCTCAGTGTTCCATGTTGGGACCACTCCTATCTGTGTTCCATGCTGGGACTGCTCTTATTTGTCATCTATTTCTTGGAGGTAAAGGCTGATGTCAAGGGCCTTTAGTTGACCAAGTTTGCAGTTGACTGCAAATTGGGAGTTTTTACAGCTTATCCTCCCATGATATGAACATCTTACATGAGGGTCTAACACAAACACAAATGACTGGTGCCAAAGTTACAGATTAAAACTCAATATCAAGAAATGCATTATGGTGTCTTTTGAGAAAACTGCCACCCAGGCTAATTACTCCATCAGTAAGACACCACTAAGAGTTGACTGAATAGTGGGGGATCTGGGAACATACATAGACACTAATCTGACCTTTGACCAACATATGGCAAAAGTAGCAAGAAAATCATTCTATGCCACCCAACTTATAAGTAAGGGAATAGCATCCAGGGCCAAGGAAGTCATAGTGCCACTTTGTTTGGCCCTTATCAGACCTATCATTGAGTATAATGGCCCATTTAGCATATACCTGACCAGACATATGCAACAGCTGGAACAGACACAAAAGTTTTTTACCAGGAGAATCCAGGGTATAAACATTTCATCCTATATGGATTGTCTTTTCCTATAATCAGTCTCCTACTGGTTACTGAGAGGCAATATATGCTTGACATACAAGGAGTCCTTAGATTGAGCTCTGATGGACCTTCTGCACATCTGCAAAACAAACAGCATTAGAGCCACTAGATCCCAGGATTTAATTTTTAATTGTGACATAAATAAGACAAGCTGGCAAGACAGACATTTGACTTAGAGGATCCCAATGCTTTGGAACATGCTTTCTATCCAGGTGAAGCAGAGTCAGTCTCTAAACCTATTTATGTGTAACCTTGACCAATTGATGGGAAATCAGAAAATTCACCCTGTGTCTGGCCTCTATGTCTCTGAAAGACAAAGGCAGACAGTAATGCCCAAATTAACATATCCCCCCACATAACCTCTAGAAACCTTCTAATTAACATGTTCCCTCCTAATAAATACCCATGATACATAGGGACACCATAGGGTTGGGCTGCATGGCTAGGCTTATAAAGGCTGTAATGGTCATTAGCCTATCATATACCTGTGAACCTGTGAACCTATGACAGACAGAGAGAGAGAGAGAGAGAGAGAGAGAGATGATGAAGTATAGGAAAAAGTAGATATTTATGTTCAAACCATTTCTGTCACTTGGTCAGAGATAGAGGATGGAGTTGATTAGAATGGATTATTCAGGAAGGGCAATCACTGGGATTCAGAAACAAATAGTGCAGTGAGAAAGATGAAATTGTATGAAGAGCAGTGGCATGGGTGGTAGATATACTTGGGGAGACTTTCATGAGGGTCTGTCAAGTCTGTAAAATATCATGACTTGCACGATATGACAGCTAGTGTATAACGAAATGGAGATAAACAGTATTATTATAATGTACATGACACCCAATGTAAATAAAGATAATTCATGGCGGATAATTCAGAAACATACAAAAATTGTTCAAATGAGTCATGACTGTCACTGTAGCTTTAAATCATAAAATGCTGGTAAGCATGATGTCACATTAGGTGCAGTGGAAAGTTTAGAACAAATGTAAATGTACAACGCCATCCTCTCAGCCAGAAGCCACAGAGATGCATGTTGCTGCCTCCTATGTCCTAGAAGTATTCAACTATGCCTAACATTTTATTCCCTCCATGACATAAAGATAGTGAGCAGCTATCATGTGGACAGAGACACCATGCAGGAGCCCATTTCCCTGAGGTACCAGGAGTCACTGACTGCACCTGCATTGCAATTAAAGCCCCACCTGGGAGACAGGGAGCAACAGTATATAAACCAAAATGGAATTCACTTCATCAACTGTCAGGTGGTCTGAAATGCAAAGAATATAATATACAGTGTGTCAGTGTGCCAGTCAGGCTGTGCCCACAATTCCCATACTTGGCACATGTCCAGCTTATATTAACAATTTTTGCAGGGTAGTTTCACCCAGTGGCATGTTAGTGGTGATTTTGGTTATGCACTGAAAACATGGCCAGTGATACTGATCTAATCCCTAACCCTATTTAAGCATAATATAACACTGATATGGATTAAAAATCATAATAAAACCAAACAAGATAACAGTACCAGGACTCGGTTCAATAATAGAAATATGATCTCAGCAACGCAGATGTGACACAAAGCTGTTTATTAAAACAAAGCTTTCGGGTAAAAAAAAC
The DNA here is from genome assembly GCF_019279795.1 of Protopterus annectens. Taxonomy (NCBI): domain Eukaryota; kingdom Metazoa; phylum Chordata; order Ceratodontiformes; family Protopteridae; genus Protopterus; species Protopterus annectens. The sequence goes on from NC_056725.1 coordinate 569,770,199, forward strand.
CCTCCTTAATGTATATAGAACAGCAACTAACCTTCCTTTTTATATATAAGAACACACAGCCAATAATTAACAATTAATCAATTAACAAGAAAAAATATTTTCTAAAAGTAACAACATTATATATAACATATAAGTAAAAGACTTATATCAATGTAAATGCATACAGTATACATCCTACTGCAAATATCTAGATGTTTAATAAGAAAGTATAAAATACTATTCAATGTAAACACATTTGCTTAAACCTTAAAGCAGGTTTTAATGACACCATTTGATTCAGTCCAGGAGAAGAATCAGCACCCATTCTTAAAATCCATTCAAGTTCCTTAATCTCCAACTTATTATTCAAGTCACCACCCCGTATGCTCCTAAATACCTGGTCTATCACTCTAAATCTAAAATTATGCTCTGGTCCACACTCAATTGTATGTTCGGTCAGAGAATTAGTACTTATATGACTTTTAATATCAAATCTATGCTCTATAATTCTATCCTTTAATTTTCTCACTGATTTTCCTATCTAAAGGATGGACACATAGCACATGTAGCAAGATAGACAATATCGGTAGAATTACAGGTAGCTGGACAATAAAATGTTAATTCCTTCCCACTTAGTGGATGAACAAACACATAATTTGTATTTATAACATCATAAAACGAATAGTTATAACATGGAATTGTTCCATAAAAGTTAAGTCTGTGTCTGTACATATTATTATGGATGTCCTTATAGCATAATTTCTGTTTAAGGTTGGGACAATTACGATAAGAAAAACTCGGGACATCACCAATCAATAAACACAATGCCGGAAAGGACTTAAGGATACACCAGTTTTTGCTTATAATTCTTTTTATTACTGCAGTAGCTCTGCTATAAGTTGTAACATATATCAGATCTTGGCATCACCAATCTGTCCATCCAGAGGTCCATTAATTTCTCTATTTCCAAAACTGGGTTTAGCAGTAGCAGCCCTTAAACATAAAACTTCATCTATTTCCTTATTCACAATTCTTCCATCAGTGCCTCTGTCTATAAATTCCTGTTTAAGATCATTCATCTGCTGATGGAATTTATCCAGCTCAGTATTTAGCCTGCTTATGTGGATGAATTAGCGCTTACTAATTCCCCTGAAGATAAGAGGTGCATGCATACTACAGAGATGCAAACATTTATTTTTATGTACTGTTTTTTTAAAGACAGTGGTGTTCAAATTGACACAACACCATTATACTCTATAGTAATATCCAAAAAAATAAATGCTCCTAATAGAGGTAGACATTGTAAATTTCAAAAATTGGGTGCTAGAATTCAAATATAAAAAAATATATCCAATTCAGTCTTAGTTCCATATGAAATAAAGAAAATGTCCACAAAGCTTTTAAAACATTTCACTTTAGAACAAAATTCTGTTGGTCCATTATATGCAACTTCATTTTTCCCATTTGTCAAGTACCAGGTTTGCATAGGTGTTGGCAATGGGAGTACCCATTGCCACCCCCGAAACATGGTGATAAATCTTATTATCAAATGTGAAAAAATTATTAAGAACAAGCTCTAAAAGTTCACAAATGGTTTCTACATATCTACCTGTGTTCTGTCCATTTTTACACAGGAACTCCTTAATAGCATCTATGCCATAGGCATTTGGTATTGTAGCAAATAAAGATTGGATGGCAAGAGTAACTATCCAAAAACTATCTTGCTGCTTAGTGGAGAACCAATCATACCGATGTCCCAAAAAATCATTGGCATCTTTAATATAACTTCTAACACATGGTAGAAAATGTGATAAAATGTTCTGCAAATACATTGAAATAGGCTCAGTAATCGGGTCTATATTACCATATCGCATGCTCAGAAGAGCAAATGACAGACAATCGACCCCATGTAAGCAAAAGCTTACAATGTCGAAACTTCAGAACAGTGATTATTTTCCAATGGAAAACAATCGTTGTTCTGAAACAAACAAAAAAAATCAGTAAAACATTACTTAACGTGGGGGGCTTTGCCCCCCACACCCCCTGACGTGGGGGGCTGTGCCCCCATACCCCCTACAAAAATATACTAACTCTGACATTGCACTACAGTGCCAAAAAGGCAAAGTAGTGAAAGCAACCAAACTAATTCTTTTCCAGGGAAAGAATTCACTGAAACGCTGCTTCGCTATTTTGCCTTTTCGCACTTTACTGGTTGACAGAGACACATTCGACAACCTGTGTCTGCGACGGTGTAATAGGGAACCCAGTAATCCACCCTGTACTTGAGACAATCAGTCTCATGGGGGGATTCTCAAGAGATTTGTGGACCTTAGGCAATCAATACAATACAGGTATTCTAGGAAAAGGAACATTAACATAGCTAAATATTTCTGTCGTAATGTCATTCATAACCTGCAAATCAAAAATGATAACATTTATAATACTAATATGTCTATTAACTTCATCATTACTAACAATCTTAAAAACACTTGTATCAGCCAAAAACATATGCATTGCATCCAAATATCGTTTTTTTGTTCATTAACATAATAGCACCTCCCTTATCAGCTTCTTTAATAATAATATCCCTGTTACCCATTAATCTTTTTAGGGAATCACGTTCATGAGCAGACAAATTAAAATATTTATGAAACACATTCTTATTATATGCTTCCCTTATTTGTAACTCACATATATTATGGAAAGCATGAACAACAGGGTGGCTGTTTGGTATGAAGGTGCTGGACCTTTTACATGCATTTGCTCTATCAGACTGCTTAAAAATAAGCTTTAAATCTAAATTCTGAACAGTTTTAAATCAATTAATGATTTGCACAAACGATCGACCACTGATGACACAAATTTAAGACCTTTGCCAAGCAAGGAAATGTCCTCCTCTGTTCAATCAACTTGTGACAAATTAATGATATTATTGTGTTTCACGGTACCTTTTTCTATCAGCATTTCTGTGTCTTTAAAACACTCATGCTTCTCCATCTTTTTCTTTGCACCAACCATCCCCTGGAGTGTTCTTGTTTTCTGACAACCACCTCCTCTGGTAGTTTCAAACAAACAACTTGTTGGGGATTAGAAAAACATTGTTCATGATGTGTTTCTTTTCTTGCATGTTGAGAGGATACAGCCATTGAAGTGTAAGCCTCATTTTCGTTCAGAAGTTCCATAGCTGCCTGGATTAGTTGAACGTCAGCTGCATCCATTCGAATAGATGTGTTTTGAGAAGAATTTAAAGGCACAGCAACATCATCTAACATATCAAGAGAATTTGAAACACCAGTTGTTTTATTCATTATATTATTGATCTTATCATTACGTGAAACACTGACGGTCTGTTTTTCCTTTGGCCACATAAAAATATGGCCATTATTATATTCATTAATGTCACGATTCAGTTTGTGTTTTTTGATTTTCTCCGAAGTGGAGTAAAGTTTAGCCAATCTGTATAATAGGCTATCATACTCAGTAACACATTTGGAAAAGAAGGAAGAGGATGAAATAGCAGTCTCAAGTTCCTCAATCTCATGGTGCAGATCAGCTTATATTTTGACAAAGAAATCATTCATCAGAGTCATATAGTTTGTATCCAATTGCAAATTTATCTCTTGCCACTTTTGCAACAATACTGGGTGTTAATTAGCGTATGATGACATTTTTTAATACTCTAAGACCCCGTGGCACAATGCCAAGGTCAATGTATGCTAGAAAACTGTATATTTTCTACTGCAAACCTTTATATTTTTTAACATTTTTCTCAAGGTTGTTAAACAACTTCAAAAAATTCTGCTCATCCTCATTACATTTTACATCAGAATCTCTGGATAACAGTACCTAATTGTTGGCTACCAATAATGGGTTAGGCTGGACACTTAAGATGTCATGATGTTTCTGATTCATTCTTGAAAAAGGCTGTGTTGTTAATCAATTTTTTGTGCCTCTGTTTCTCCAAGACCAAAATAGAGAAATTACTGGACTTCTGGATGGACAGATTGGTGATGCCAAGATCTGATATGTTACAACTTATAGCAGAGCCTCTGCAGTAGTAAAAATAATTATAAGCAAAAACTGGTGTATCCTTAAGTCCTTTCCAGAATTGTGTTTATTGATTGGTGATGTCCTGAGTTTTTGTTATTGTAATTGTCCCAACCTTAAACAGAAATTATGCTATAAGGACATCCATAATAATATGTACAGACATAGATTTAACTTTTATGGAATGATTCCATGTTATAATTGTTCATGTTGTGATGTTATAGATAAAGATTATGTGTTTGTTCATTCCTTCATCCACTAAGTGGGAAGGAATTTAAATGTTATTGTCCAGCTACATGTAAATCTACCAATATGCTCTGTCTGTCTTATGTCATATGCTATCCTTCTATAATCAGTAAAATCAGAAAATTAAAGGATAGAATTATAGAGCATAGATCTGATATTAAAAGACATATAAGTACTAATTATCTGGCCAAACATGTAATTGAGTGTGGACCTGAGAATAATTTTAGACTTAGAGGGATAGACCAGGTATTTAGGAGTATACGGGGTGGTGACTTGAATAATAAGTTGATTAAAAAGGAACTTAAATGGACTTGAATGGGTGCTGATTCTTCTCCTCTGATTAAAAACCTGGTTTAATTGAAACTTGCTTTAAGGTTTAAGCAATGTTTACATTGAATAGTATTTATTTTTATAGTATCTTATTAAATTATTTATTTATGTGTAGATTTATGCATTTTGCATTTATACAAAGTCTTTTACTTATATGTTTTATATAATGTTGTTGCTTTTAGAAAATATTTTTTCTTGTTAATTAATTAATTGTTAATTACTGGCTGTGTGTTCTTATATATAAGAAAGGAAGGTTAGTTGCTGTTCTACAATGAGGCTTTTTTAGGTTTTACCTTGTTTTAATAAACAGCCTTTTGTCACATCTGCATTGCTGAGTTCATATTTCTATTATATAGATTAGAAATCCACAGACCATGACAAAGAATGAATAAATGACAATGATGCATATGATGCTAATACTAGGTTTAAAATGAATGCACCACATGTCATGCGCATCAGAACCTGGCTATCATGGTAAGAGAGTACCAGGAACACGTCATAATTAAAATCATATGCACAAGCAAAGAGAGCCATAGTGACATATGCAAGCATGAGCATTGTAGGCAGGCTACAGATGTAGATAAGTGTCTGTGCCATGGCCTGGTGAGTATGGTGCTGGAGAAGATGTGTGTGTGTGTGTGTGTGTGTGTGTGTGTGTGTGTGTGTGTGTGTGTGTGTGTGTGTGTGTGTGTGTGTATGTTTGCATGTGTGGACACAGCTCTTGCAGAAGTTGCTCTGCTTGCTTGCATCTCTGCTTGATAGCTTATAGAAGCACCTCAGGTAGGTATGTAACCCAACCATAATACTATCCACAGGGGTGGTCCTTCAAATGAATGTCACTGGTACAACCTGCAGCTAGCACAAAAGATGGCGAGCTTCAAGAGTGGGAATAATGGGACATGCCATGGATAGTGACCATCCTACAGTGGGCTTCCCCAAAAGAAGTCAAAGAGTATTGGCCTAAAGAATTATTATTTCCATGCTATGCACATCGACACTTTGAAGGTACACACGCACAACAGAATCTTTCAAAAATGCTACATAAATTACCACCAGCAGAGAGGAGCATCAGTCTGTGTCTTTATGATGGCCTTGTACATTCATTGTGTTGAGACTAAGGAGACACTCACCACTTTTGTGGGGCATGGAATTAATGACCACCAGTATGCCAACCTCTACTTTCTTAACTATGCTCATAGGAGCTGCCAGTTAACCACTGATATCAGGGCCACAAGGGAGGAAGGTACACCCTGGGCTGCTGTGCCAGCCAGTTGCTGTCCTACTTTGACATTCTTATACTGAGGAGTTGGTTGCAGTGGTAACTGAGCACTATCTGTGGAAGGGATATTCCTGCCACATACCCATACCTGACAGTGCCACCATGGCAGCAGACTATGCCAAACTGCATCAGCCATCATTGTCATGATCAGACTTTTCTCTAGCCATCAAGTATGCTAACAAACTATGGTGTGGGACTTGGAGACTGAAGCACATGTGAAAACAGAGAAATACACCCAAGTGCATCAGTGCTATCTCATGACATCCCCATATCCCCTTAAATATGCAATTATAGAACAGAATGGCATGCAAAAAGTATAGCCCACATTTTTTGTACAGACTGATGTTGCAGCTGAAACCTTGATGTGCCTGTAACAATCAAATGACAATAGCCAGGATGTTTATAGTTCTAACTTCAGCATGTTGCATACCATTATATATATTGATATCTATCTACATGTAGCTAGATAGTTGATAGATATAGGTATATATTTAAAGGAATACCCACACTCAACCCAGATCAACATAGCACTGATGTAAGACACCACATTTCAGATGATCACATAGGCTTTAATAGCCCCCAAACAGAAACACGTTTTAAAAAGGGAATCCTTCTGCCCCAATGAGCAACACCAGAGGAGCACAGAAGGACATGTAATTTCCCTGCCCCTTCAAATTGCATCATAGGTGAGCATTGGTAAACGGATATTTCCACGACTCCCAAACAATATCACAATAGACTGAAGATATTCCGAAATGCGTGATCACTCTCAATTACACAAAAGGTACTTCTTTGCTTCCACTACTAGAAATGTATATTTTTAAAAAACATTCACCTAAACAACCACTAAACAAGAGGGAGGCACACTGGCAAGTTCAGAATACCCCTCCCACCAAAGTGTACACACACAAACATTTTGAAAAGTACATATAACTCACATTAAACAAGAAGACAAAATGCAGTCATAAGGAACACGTGTCTTACCTCCTGCAAATGTACCTTTTGTTTTCATGAATAAAGTACAGTAGCAGTAAACCTCCTCCCCCAGTCAGCAGGCAGTTGTTATCATTCCAATTCCTACCTCCCCAACCCTCACAACTCTTATAAGCACCAATAGGGAAGTGCCTAAATTACAAAAGCATTACTCCAACATGTACAGACAGTATTCCCTGAATAATTTCCTCAACGGTCGTGGCTGTGAATGTTATAAGGGAATTAATTGCCTTCTTCAGTCCACTTTGTTGCACTTATTTTGCAAGTACCATAGTTTGATGATCCCTGTAAAGCAATGGCTGTTTTCTACTGTGCAGTTTCAAGGTTAATAACATGGAAATTATGTTAATCAGCTTGTTTCAGGTAAATATCTCTGACTCACACATTTTTTTGCAAATGCATACTAGGCCAAGGCTTTATGAGCCTGATGCTAGACTGTCCTCATGCATGAGTGGCTGAGCATCACATTGCACATAATTGGGAGGGTTATTGATCCCATTGGATACATGGATATGTTAAACAGTTTTCTATAGTCCCTGAAGGTACTAACAATAATGAAACAAGATGTGGGTTCTCTGGGCTGCACATAATTATAACATTATTGCAGTCACACCCGAACAGCACTCTGCCATGCTTTGCATTTATGCACAACTTTATGGAGGCATCACACACTGCCATGCTGTCTTGGTGCACACCGATGTGAGAATCATGATGACAAAAACATACATGGATATAAGTGTGCTCCCATAATCCTCCTGTCTATTACCTGTGAAGTAGCCATGTCGGGGCTCCCAGTCAAAAACATTTGTACAGAAACACCACCATGAGCACCTGCTATAGAATGTCTTATGATGATCTCTAGTGTAAGGTGTTTGCAATTCTTTGTCTGGACAATGACTCCTGCAGTAGCATCACCCATTTCGGTGAGCAGTGCAAGCACCACTACAGTGACCTGAGCAGGCACTGCTTTACTTTCTTTTTCTATGGGAAAAAGAGATTAGGAAAGTGCTTGAGGTATACAATAAGTTCATGATAGGTATATTTTAGTACACTGTGTTACATAACTTCCAGGCCATTTGCAGGATATGCTTTTCAGCTCCTAAGCAGATCAGGGATGATAGACACTTCATATGAAAGGTATCCATAGACTCAGAGATAAGTATCATTGCAATATGTTGTGGATAGTAATGATACCCACTGTCCATAGAGATACATATCTCTGCACACATCTGCACTGTCCACACAGGTCAAGGTGATATCACATCCACCTGAATTGTAGGAATAGTCCACACTATCAGGTTAGGCCCAATACACCTAGGTATGCTCTACTGCACACTTGTAGGGGGCAACCCTTATCTTGTTATGCACACTGCTACAGTCCTATCATTCCTACTGTAGAGTCAGAACATGCTGTATGCTGGTTTAGATTTGCTGATGTTGGGTAGTATATAGGAGGTGGATTTGAGGCTTTAAGCTGATGCCTAGATTTAAGCTCTCTATAAGCCTTGGGTAGAGGTTTTATAAACGTGTCAGTGTAAGACAGTTTTGTGTTTACATGCTTTGGATGCTGCATTGGTATGTGAGAGTATGACAGCGTTTAGCTAACAGAATGCTGCTGGATGAGAGAATTGCATATTTACACCTCGCACAGACAGAGACCTTTAGGTTAAATAGGAGTTTATATTCAGTGAGCATGAGGCAATGTTTGCACTGTGCTATAAGGCTGAAAACAGAAGGAGAATCAGTCCATGGTCTCCCCATGATGACGAGAAATGTGATGAAAGTTAATGAGGAATGAAAGGTGACAGGGGGAATAATACAGGAAAGAAGTTTATTGGACTATTGGAACATAGGTCTGGCAGCTGAGAGAAGGATCATTGGCAACACAGTGATCAGATTATTAAGTGAGAACAAGTGTGGTTCTCTGTAATTTACTAACCACCAGATGCTAACAGAAAGGTCACTGAACTGGCAAGAGGAAGCATATGGTTCAGGGGCATGAAACCACAAGTTACAGTGATGGGAGACATCTTCCAGAAAAAGAGTGAAGTATTCTTGCATCCAAATCCCTCAGGCAAAATGAAACTTTGTAGGTATTAGGTACAATATGAACATGGACTAATTCATTTAACACTGTCCGGTATCATGACGTGCTAATACCAGACGTTGTACTTAACAAGAATGAAAGGAGTGGAGATCCTGACATCAGAAAGGCTGTAGTCAAAAGGAGTGTTACTGAATGGCTTGCATTAATGACAGGGATGAAGAACAGACCAATGTTTGCCATATAAATGCAGACTAAACTTTAAGCTGGGTGATTTTCTGAGACAACATTTGGGAACTATAAACAAGCACATAGTAACAACACTGCAGTGGCAGCTGGTGATTTCAAATCAAAGGGGGCTGCAGGAGACAGTTGAATGGGTGGGGTCAATAGGAAGGGGTGTGGCCAACTTGAAAGGGGAGAAGCTATGCTCAAAACCACAAAAACTAACTAAATACACTGCCCTGTGTGCCAAACCGTCATTATGAGAGTCCAATCAAGACAAAATGAAGTGTAGAAGAATAAAAATATTTCAATGCATTGGCTGCATGACAGCTTACTTAATACCTAGATGGAAACAAAAAGGTTGTGAGGCATGAAAAAATAAATTACTTTTTAAATACATTAATGGAATGCCAGTCAAAATCAAGTATAAAAAAAACAAGCAGCACTCAATTCAAACCAATTCTCGCACTGCAGTTCTAATTATAATTTATATTCGGCTTTATTAAAGTACCAAGTAACATGCTGAAAGTAGAAATTTCTGATGCCCCCACTTGTAAAAATGTTTCTTATCCAAAACAAGACCTGCTGCCTGACAACAACTATCTACTTGTTTCATGGGGAAAACATGATCAAAGTAAAAAATGAAAAGCAAACAAGAAATAAGCTCAAGATACATTGTTTAAAAGGATTACTGTACAGGTTATGGACCACATGATTGGCATTCTGTTTAGTTTACGGGTAAAGCCTGCAGAGATGACTGGAAGTCTCCAAGTGCAATGAGCTTCTTAAAATAATGTAATGCTGTCCTTTATTACAAATACTGTCATATGCATTTCAATACCCAAGGCTTATACATTATCTAGTTAAATATTCTCTACATGGCAACAACAGAAAGGCTTTCAATGTTGGCAATCTTTAACAGTATGCTTATTAAAGCTTACTTGCATCTTACAATCTCAGACAAGCTTACCTGATGGTCATTAAAGTATTGCTACTTAAACACAGAGCAACAGACACTTTGAGTAATAAGCATAAATCAACAGTACAAAAAAAATGACAGAAACCAGACCATTCTGCAAAAATCAAGGACAGATGAAAAGCCACTCTAGTACTTGTGTCTACCTTGGATTGGTGGTGGGGGGTACTCTGCACATTTACACTGCATAACTACACCTTGCCTTGCTTCGACACATCCAGAGTCACTACATGGGGGAGTGTGGTGCAACAAGTATGTCACAATTTGAAATGTCTCTGGCTGACTGTGATGGCCCTGACACATTTGTCATACCTCTCAACCTCAGAGCAAGAAATCTGGACAATGCCATACAAAGAAGTGGGACAAAGGCCCAAAAATAAGGACAATTTTTAAATATTGCTTTATAAACTTAGAAAGATAATAGAATAGGTCTTGCATTAGTATGAATTTTCTGAAGGGTATGAAATCTAAAACTCAAATGTCTGTCATTATTTTCTAACTTCAGTCTTTAATGATTTGTCACTAATTTGCCAAAATAACACAATTTTATGAAAAATGGACCAAAAATGTGATGTAAAAATATAAAATAGCCACACAATACAGCTGGGAACCTGTCAAAGAAGGGACACTTTAATATTAGCACTGCTAACTTGAGCAGCTGACAAAATAAAAGAATCTACATGCATTTCTGAAATAAAAGTAATCTATAACTCTGATTATTACAGTTATTTCTTAATTGTAAACCTTCCATGTTTTTTTCCAAAATTGCTATTTTGCAGAGGGATTATTAGGGGAAGAGCAACATTTTGAGCCAAAATCAGGGACAGTTGAGAGGTTTGGCTATGCCTAATTCTATAAAGCAATTTATTTGCATGTGCCTCTCAACCTGTTAATGCAATAAATCTGGACAAGGCCAAATATATTGGGGGAACATATGAACAGTACTAAAAATTGCTCTTGTATAAACTGAGACAGTTGATAGAACAACAGGTCTTACTTTAGCATGCATTTTTCTGAAGGTTATGAAGTCTGAAACTCAGTGTGTCATTATTTAGTGACTTAATTCCTAAATGATTTGCCAGAAAACCACAAGTTTTATGAGGAACAAACCAAAAATAAGAAGCAAAAATCTATTCATTCTTTGAAAATCTGGACAGTTGGGAGGTATAGTTCAGCTGGGGCTGTCTTTAAGTTTGCCGCCCTTCCCCTCACAAAATCATGGTCGAATGGAGCCTCCCCCTGCAGCCATTCCAATGATCCATTACTTGGCTATTTCACTCCATTTACCATAAACAGTAATGTGCATACTAATTTACTTCTATGATGATTTGGACTTCATTTGAAAGTTTTATTTTGCATTTTACAGCACAAACACTAAGACATCTGTTAAACAAACTTAGCATTAAAACTTCTCTGCCCTTGAAACTCACATTCATTGAAACAGCATTGAAACCCACATTCAAAGAAAATACATTTTCCCAGTGGCAGATAAAGATTAATTCTGGGATGTTTTCAAATCATAGACCCCTTGCATATGAAACATACATGTGCTCTTTGATACACCTTCCTACTGTTTTGAACATTTTTCCAGTAAACTATGAAACAAAATGCATGCACCAATAATGACACAACTGCCCAATTCAGAACATCTTTCCAGTAAACAATGAAACAAAATGCACGCACCCATAATGACAAAACTGCCCAGTTCAGAACATTTCCATCATAAAAGTCTACTCAAACTTCTACAGTCCCCCATTATCAGTAAATATGCACAATTCTACAGTCTCCCATTATCAGTAAATATGCACAATCTCTGAAGAAGTAAAAAAAGTCATCTAAATAATTCCACATTAAATAAATCTGTAACTAATGAAGAGGTTGCTGCTAGCAAACACCTTTATATTTCATGGTTTCATCGAAAAATAAAGTGTCTGATCCCCCTGAGGAATAAGTTGCCTATATTACATTAAAAATAATAAGCTAGTAATATTGCAATAGGAAATGGATGGCAAACTGATAACAGGTTCATAGTTAGTATCTTAACTTTTTCAGTACGGGAGTAGAACCAACAACCTTCTGCATCAAAAGCAAGTACACAACCTGTTGTGCTATTAACAATGCAAGCTGACTTAGCATAAGCAGCACTAAACTTCTCTTCCCCTGCAGCTCTCAGCTCCTTGTAAAATCTACTCAATACTCAACTGCATCTCAACTTTGCAGCACAAGAAATCTGGAAAAAGCCAAATTTATTGGGGGGGGGTCAAAAGCCCAAAAAACAGGGACACATTAAACATTGCTTGTATAATCTTGGAAAGTTGCTAGAATAAAATATTGTGTTACCACCATACATTTTACTGCCAAGGTCCCTGTGCAAAACAGTCAGAGCAATGTACCACTATGCCAAATCACCTGCTTTGTGAAAGAAAAATGCTGTGTTACCACCATAGATTTTACTGCCAAGGTCCCTGTGCAAAACAGTCAGAGCAACATACCACTATGCCAAATCAGCTGCTTTGTGAAAGAGCAGAAGACTGAAACTTAAATGGCTATCATTTAATGAATTCAGTTCTCACCATAGCTGTCAACCTCTTAGCACAAAACACCTGGACAAACCCAGTAATGAGGGGAATACAGCCCTCAAACATATTCAGTGAATTCAGTTCTTGCCATAGCTGTCAACCTTAACACAAAAAACCTGGACAAAGCCAATAATGGGATAATACAGTTCCAAAAATAAGGACAAATTTCAAATATTCATCTTATAAACTTAGAAAATTGCTAGAATAAAAGGTTGTGTTACTATGTATTTTCTGAAGAATATGAAGTCTGAAATTCAAATGCCTGTCAATTTTACTTCTGATGGAAAAAAAAACAATTTTCAGCAGAGGCCCAAGGAGAAATACTGCAGACACGTCTTTGTAAAATGCCAAGACACCAGAGCAAATCCACACAAACACAGGGATGAGATGCAGACTCCACACAGAAGGCAACCCAGCCAAGAATCAAACCAGAAAACCTATAGCTGTGAGGCAACAATGCTACCACTGCACCATCAAATATGTAAGGAATTAAACATTCAGAAACCTGAAGTCTGAAATTCAAATGCCTGTCAATTTTATTTAACATTTGTTAATCAGGACAGTTTGACTTGGAACAAAAAGCAATTTTCAGCAGAGGCCCAGGAAGAAATAATGCAGACATGCCTTTGTAACATGGGAGGACACAAAAGCAAACCCACACAAACACAGGGAGAAGATGCAGACCCCACACAGAAGGCACCCCAGCCAAGAATCAAACCTGAGAACCTGCAGCTGTGAGACAACAATGCTACCACTGCACCATCAAATATCAAGCATTGCAACATTTAGAAACCACAGATATTATGAGGAACAGATCACATCAAATATGAGGCAAAAATCTGCAATTTTGTTTACAAATGGTGGTGGGTAGAGAATTCAGGTCCTTAACACCTGCATACAAGGTACAGGGTTCAAGCCTGAAGTATTCCCTACCACACCACCATGAGTTTGTTCTAGCCACCAGTATATAGCAACTGGGGCATTTTCACACTCATACACACACACACACACACACACACACACACACACACACACACCTGGAGCAATCCCTTCGTGCCATTAAATCCATAGCTGTTAGCGCACTACAAACCTGCCTGCCCATTACGTCCATTGGAGCACATCCACCACGCAAGATGTTCTTCCCCCAATGAGACTCCAGCCTGCCGACGTTGCAGTCCGAATCCGATCCGTTTCCAGTAACAGTCTATGCAGTTACAACTGCATAGACTTCTGGGATCTCTTCTCTTACATGTTTCCCTGTCCGGACTGCTGCTGAAACAGTCTGCGCATGCTCCAGACTGTCTCAGCAGCAGTCCAGACTAGTGCACATGCCCGAAAGTCCGCGAATTTTAATTTTTTTTTATCTTTTATTTTCTTTAATTTCTTTATTTTTACCGCTGGGGGGGCTGCAGTCCGGCAGTCCAATAGCAAGGGCCGCCCCTGAACAACAGTCTGCAGGTATAATGGGGAACAAACAGTCTGTGGGTAAAGATACTGAGAAAAATGACAATGTGATTTAAAGAAAAAAGAGCGATAGGAAAGTTATGCAGAAGCTAGAAAAGTGGTACAAAGGAAATAATAAAGGCACAGACAAATCTAGAGAAAGATGTAGTAGAAGAAATAAGGAGAGAAGCTTCACAGTGTAGACAGGACAAAGGTCAAGACAGACCTACAGAGACTGGACAAGGAAGTGAGGGAGTAAGTACAGAGTGTATAGGGAAAGGTGGCAATTTCAGTGTGAATTATTCACCTCTTTCAGCACAAAACTGAGAGAAGGAAGAGTGTCAGCTTTGGATAGAAAGAAAGACATCAAACAATCACATTCAAAGGGAAGCCACAAATACAAAACATAAGGAATTAAGGCAACACAGGACAAAGGATCCTGACAGCATGCATCTCAAAATCCTAAAAACATTCACAACTGTTCTTACAGATGCCCTAATGGAGTCTTTCAGCCACTCACTTATCAAAGGTAAATCTCCAAAGACTAGGGGGAAGCTACTGTGGTTGTGTGTCTTATCAAGAGGAGTTAAAACTTTTCCAGGAAATTGCACACAGAAAAGGTAGATATCAGTAGCAGGGAAAACAATGGGCAAAGATACTGAACAAAAGGCTATCTGGTTTCCCAGAGAATAATACTTTCAGAATAAGAAAAAACATGGTTTCACTAAAAACAGGTTCAGTCCCAACTTCATTCAGTTCTATGACCTGGTTATTTGACACAGAATGCCCTGAGTTCAGTAAAGCCTCTGATTCAGTCTCACATAGGATACTGCTAAGAAAGCTGAAGGAAGATAGAGTAGGAGACAAGATGACAAAATGCGTAGAAAGGTGGCCTGGTGTCAGGAAGCAAAGAGAAGTAGCTAAGGGTGGATTAGC
This sequence comes from Protopterus annectens, assembly GCF_019279795.1. Classification (NCBI taxonomy): domain Eukaryota; kingdom Metazoa; phylum Chordata; order Ceratodontiformes; family Protopteridae; genus Protopterus; species Protopterus annectens. The sequence continues at coordinate 569,785,276 of NC_056725.1, forward strand.
CAGACAACATCCTTGGACAATTTTTTCTTGGCAGCTTAGCATTAGACATCCTGATGGCAAGGAGGACAGGATCAACCATTGTGTTCATAGCAGAAAAATTGAAGGATTGGCAGGAACCCCTCAAAAAGACTGTTAAAACAAGCAGCATGAGCAAGGAAATGCCAATTAAATCTTAATGAAGGGAAGTATAAAAATTTTCATTTCACCTCTAATAACCCAAAAATGGAGATGACTTTAAATAACTCAAATGGGAAAAGATCTAGGGGTGATAGCAACAGCAGACATGAGACACCTTGTATAAAACTGAAACATCTGAATCTAAGGCATGAATGATTCTACATAATTAGGGGAGATGACTCCAGAAAAACAGAGACAGTATTAACCCTTTTCTGCCCTAACTGGAATTGTATATTGATCTCTGAATCCTGCAGTAATAAAGCCAATCTACTAATCAAGGGGTACAAATGAAGTCTGCCAGCATCCTGTTGTGATGAAAAAGCAGAACCTATAAGGCGATGTTATGGGAATTAATCTGTTCTTACACGAGAATAGGTGACAAACAGGGTACATGATACAGATATACAAGTCCCTTAGAGGAGAATATGATAGGATGGAATTTAAGAAGAAGGAAAGAAAACAGAAAGTGGGACATGGCTACCATAGTAGAATGGTGCAAAATTTAGCCTATATACTACAAAGCACTTTTCATGAAAGGAACAGAGGATAAATAAAACAAATTATTCAATGATATCTGAGTGTAAGATCTTGGTACTGATCAAGAAAGCCTGGGATAGGTGGTGGTTAAGGGACTGTAGAATAAAAGGGGTAATCTAAAGATGTTGGACACATTGATATGGCAGTCCAACAGAGAATTTGTCATGTTATGTTGGCAAAGTAACATCTGTCCGAGTGTAATTACTTTTATATATACACTGCCGTTATTACTTTTTACATGCACTGGTGTGATTTGGCAAGATGTTATCATCTCTTGCCTGATTATTTAAAGTTGAAGAGATTGCTTTTTTTTCCTTTCCAGGTATAAATAGCATTTGTTTGATTTTCTTGGGTCTTTAGCCAATTCTAAATTCAGCTTTACTGCTGAAGAAAATGGAGAGAAACAAACATCAAACATGAAACATCAACCTGACTGAGTGATGTAAATGATCTGAGCAAATGAAATGTAGGCCTGGGCTTCACCAAGTCAGCATGCTCTCACTGACACACATTAGCAAAAAATAGACATTTTGAATCTTATTTTCTGCTTCCATTTCTTATTTTAGTACAAAGCTCTCAAAAGCATGGTAGCTATTATACAATATTGTGTACAGATACTGTAAAATACCCCAGTTATTATTCATTTTCATTTTAGAACTACAAATGTTCAACTCCTGTTAGTATGTCTGGCATCCGCTCATGCCACTGCCTTTTTCATCTTACAGGTTTTGTGAACAAAGCAATTTTGCTAACAATTTACTTGTTTATTCACATTGCTCAGAATATAAAGGGACAAGTGATAAATATTTTCACACAGTAACTGGAACCATAATGCAAATACAAACATGGCATAGAGCAGGTTGCAGTTTATTATGGTTTTCATCTTTAAAGCATTTCACCTGAGGGATCTTATTCAAAACAGACCACAAATCCATATCAATATTATTATATTGTATGGACGAAAAACATTGAAAGATTGTCTTTCGGTCAATGGTTAATCCTAAAATTCCACATCTTCTGTTGTTTCTGTCTCTATCACTGTGTTTTATATTATAAGTTCTCTCCTTTATCAAGCATTGCTTTGCAGGCAAAATGCTTCTTAAAAATGTTGTCCAATGTTCTTTGAACTATCCCATCTTATGAATTAAAGTCTACCTGCTCCATAATTTTGGATTTCCTCAGAAAATGTACATTACCTGATCGGTGGTTGCATTTGCCTCATATATTATATTAGAATGCAATACAGTGAGTTAAAGTGTGCCATAAAAAGTCCATGAATTGTATATTTAAATAGAAGTAAACAGAAAAAGGTGAAATACTTTAACTTAATGTAACTATATATTGAAAAGCCATTGTCATGTTTAAACCTTTCTCAGAAATGAAAAAAACTACTAGCCTTATATAAATATGGCTAAAAAAGGGGGCAAACAATCTATATATAACGTAATAAAATGATTTTATATGAATAAATTGTCAGAAGATATGTGGGCACACTACAGTACTAAATGTAAAAGAAGTTATATATTTACAACATATGCTTACCTAACTATATGCAAAGAAACAACATCTATAAAAAACAGAAATGCATTATATTAAGATGGAAATTCAACAACTGTTCAACAGAAAGCAGGACCCCTTAACAATGATGAATGATACACCTAAGGCATACCATTTAATTTCAATAAGGAAAATAAAAAAAGTACCAGCATCACTGCAAATTTTAAAAATAACTGTATTGTTAACAAGAATTATGACTCATTTTGAACTATTAAAATTGGTCTACATGGATGCATATCATATCAGTTTTAAAATATGCACGGTGCTTATTTGAATATGCCATACATATTCCTGACAGGTAATCTATTCCTAATGTTACTGTGCAAAGCCTACAGGGCATCCCATTTAGTATTAACGCATACAGAGAAGTTAGCACGTTTGGCATTTAATGCCTATTCGACTATGCAGCTCTACTAGATGAATGGCCTACTTTACTAAAATTATTGGTATTAAAATATTTTAGAGGGTGACATAATTATGTACAAGACTGCAGCAAATTTGTTGTATCCAGCCAATAGTGATTTTGTTAAACACAGTCCTGTTCTTTCTGTGTATTTTTCAAGAAATCAATCAAACCAGCCAATTTCTGGAGTTAAGAAGGAAAAAAAAGAACATTTCAAAGCCTAAAGAAAAGCTTAGATAATTTAATGACAGAAATGGTAAAAGTAAATAATTGCAATTTTTTGTCCCCTTTATTATGTATAAAAAGAGTTAACTCAATTAATTTGGGCACATAGATAATTTACATTCTTACACCATCATCTGTATTGTTTACATTTACTTGTAGATAAGGAAAATGTTAGTCATGATTATATTTCTAAATAAAGCACAATCAGTATTCAGCTTAAACTCGGAGGCCAATCAACAGTGTCTTTTTTTTTTGTATGGGTTACATAAATGCAGACTTTGCCCTTAATGATTATTTTCCAACTGAACAGTGTTAGACTTTAATCTGACTCTGGGAGTCACACTGCATAACCTTATATTACCATATCCTTGCAGAATTAAAGCAATTAAGAATCAAATAAAAATATCCTTTGTGGCTATTGTTTGTCATTTTCTACAATATAGAGGCAACTATTTTATTAATTCATAGTTATGGCCAGTATAATTTAAACACAAAAACATCCATCAAATGTGAATTTCAGGAAATCACTTTATTTATTACTGATGTTTTTTTTATATGAACAAAGTGTGTTTGCAGCTTTTTAATTTTTATTTATTTTTTCATTGCACTCTGTTATGTCACTATAATCCATTGAATGCAATAGCCAGACTTTATTTTGCTGCAATGAATTTTAAACACACAAATACTGTTATGATTTTAAGGCAAGAAAAAAGAAACAGGAAACTAATAGAGAACATGAAAGAAAGTATTGTACACAGGCAGTTGTGCTGTCTAACCAAACAATGAGCATCTTGAAATGTAATAATTTGATGCATTTCATAACAGCTGTGCTGCTGTGGTGAAGTAGGGAGGGGCAAAACAAAGTTCTGTACCTCTTTATACAGCAATAGGTAGGTCAGGTAGCATAAGACAAAACTATTATTTTTCGTAAAATTTAAAAATAGGTCTACAATAAGTAGAAGAGAATATCTGAATCAAGTAGAGAAACTGAATAAATTAAGTATGTGAAACAGATGAATAAGCATCTTGGAATTCTACATAAAAAAGGAATTTACATCAAATTTTACAGCAAGCTGCAATAATGCCTGCAGTACTGCAGAAACAATCATTTAGGTGACAAACATTCAAATATTTTTTTCATAGTGACAAGATGCTGTGCTAATATGTTCTGATATGTGCCCACAACGGTTGTTGCATTATGTAATTAGTGACAACATACTTCAGTGTAATATATATATATATATATATATATATATATATATATATATATATATATTTATTTTTTTCCATATTTATATATTTTTATAATGTACATTTATATATATATATATATAGAGAGAGAGAGAGAGAAATACACAGATAGTGAATCATAACAAAAGATAAACAAAATCCCACCACCCAAATCTAGGATTCTTGCCATTAATCTAAATAATATCACCAAAGAATGCTAACAGTTAGGTAGGCAGGCAGGCTGCAGACAATTGCATGATTAGCAGCATCTCCTTAATGCATAAACACACAGATCAACTCCAAAAAAATGTCTGCACTGGAGTTGGATACCAGCATATTTATTGTATTGCACAGCCCTTAAGACAAGCTGAAACTAAAACTGCTAAATACAGCCAGTGCTCTGGGAAATAATTTGCAGTTTTTTATGATCTGCTATGGTATAAAAGACAGTAGTGGTGATTTTGGTGTTTTAGTTCACCATAACAATGTATAATTAAAGCGATACGTCTTGATTTTGGTAGTTTAATTTTTTTGCAAGTTAACTTGATTAGTGCCTAAGAAAGGAAACTGTTGTTATTAAATACTAAAAAACTATTTTACATGCCTTCCTCAATGACTGTGCTGTAAGTTATCAGCATAGGTGAAGTTTAAACTCACAGATCAATGGCCTCATTCATTGTTATAAACTGAAACACAAGATGCCCTGAGGGAGATGTACTAGCCATAGCCCCTTTGCTCTGCCCTTTAAATGTGGCCATCCATCTAATGGTGCATAACAACCTAGTCATATTTCTTGGCAGAAGTACTCATTGCTGTTTCCAAAACAAACCCATCTTTGAGACTCCAACCACAGCATCGATTGATGCTCAATTACTGATATTCCTTTAGGATACTGGGTATGAGGCTTTAATTATCTGTCTCTTTAATAGGTATTTAATCAACAGCATCCTCAGAGCAGGAAAACTGCTAAGACAGCTGGCACTGAATGTGTTAGATAATTACCACATGTGTAGTGTAAACCTTGCAGTAGCAGTGATAGTATATGAATACAAGTAGGCTGCATTTGATGTGCTTGCTTACTTGCCCTGGATTTTGGCACAGACTTTCAGCATAGTTCTTCTTGCCCAATTCATTTTTAAATTTGCTAAGCCCTAGGCCTGGAAGGAAAAATTCAAACTGTCAAACTTACCTTGGATGATCTAACTACCTGTCTGTCATGCCATCTGTGCCTAGTGTATACATTATATTCTACCAGTCTAAAGAAGGCAAAAGTTCTACAAATACTTTCAGAAGCATATTGTAGGCTTTCCAGGTACTTGCTGCCCATGATTCTTTTATCAGCCATCCTGCATCCACTGACATGTCTTCTAAACCTCCTGTGGGACAGTGGTCAGTCACACCTCCACCGTGGTCGCTAGTCTCTGAAACCTTTGTAATAGCTGTCTGCTGTTCTAAATTCTAAACACTATATCATCAATATTTTAAGTAAACTGTGCACTCTATCACATTTGGAAATTATATTTGTTTGATTCATGCTCCAAGGGCTGATTATCAGACTGAAACAAAGTCTTTTCCTTTGCCAACTTTGAGTTCAACACTAATATTGTTATCCATATGGGAATAAATTCAAGGAAAAAGATGTCCAACAGAATAGTCTCTTGATTCATCCCATCACAAAAAACCTGCAGCTTCAGTGTACAGTTCCAAATCATTGCTGTCTACCCATTTCCCATGCCAGAAAGTGGTACAATTAAAGTTTTTCAAACAGTTTTTCCAAACACCCAAATCCTCCTTTTCCCAGCTAAGAACCTATGAAGCTTAATGACCCTAGGAATGATCTGTCATCTTCCACCCTACACTTTCTGTTTGCTAATATGGCATCAGTCTTTTCACTCAGATATCTCAGCTTGCTTCTGTCAGATGAAAACCCTGGGCTTGCAAATATGTCTCCAGGCCAAGGAAAACTAACTCTCTAGCTGTCTCTACCAACATGTAGTATTCAACTGCAGTACCACCTTTATCATTCTTATAAGAAAAGCGCAGTCCGGGTCTGAACTGTCTGCAAACAGCTAAAGTTAACTTTGAACCTAACACAACTCTTTAGTATTCAACTGCGGTACCACCTTTATCATTCTTATAAGAAAAGTGCAGCCCGGGTCTGAACTGTCTGCAAACACCTAAAGTTAACTTTGAGTATGTGTCTACCTGTTTGAGCCAATATTCATTTTTCCCTGGAGAGCACTCTGCTTGGGCTTGTAAGCAGCCCCACCCCACCCCCCCGACACACATACACACACACACACACACACACACACACACACACACACACACACACACACACACATTTTCCATTTTCTCTCTTATTCCCTTCTGTTAGCAGATAGTATCCATAACTGATAAATACTGTGTGTTTGTTAATTTAAACTGAGACCACAGTAGCCTACTGATACAAGGTTATCCTGTTTTTCCACCTGAGAAATGGTTAAGAAATAACTTACAGTTTCAGAGCAGTCCTTGGTCAATTCTGATTGTTTCTTAAACACAAACTTGTCTTTACTTTGGCTGATTAGCAGCACTGCAAAAGAGCTGCCTGTTCACGCCCTTGTTCTCCCCCTCCACCTTTCCTGTTTATTACTTTAAGCCAATCCCAAAGTTAATAAATATTACCTGTGGCAGGCACCATTTCTAAACCTACAATCCACTCTGCTACAGGCCCCATAAGGAGCTCAGTGCCTCTCCAGTAAGTGCTTTACAGCTGTACATGTTTACTTATGTTGAATTGTGTTAGACATTTTACAACTGTATATATTTATGTTGAATTGTGTTAGACATCTAATATGATTTATGCTTTATTACTGGAAGTTACTATGGCATGCTAGCATTTTGTCTGCACCAAGTTGTTTTTAGTATAATAGTATAGTCTATTTGCATAGCTGCACCATGTTCACTAATGTTATTCGTGTAAATGTAATGTGTGTAGACAGCTCATACTGGTGTCTAATTATTTCTATACAATTGTGCTGTTACTGGTGGATAGAATCACATAAGAGACCCAGGACAGAGTGCTGCTTGCTATATTTTTATCTGTGACTGCATAACTGTCTGATGAGGTTCCTTCTAACTGATGTTTTTCCAATTGGCTCAGTATCTGCATATACTAGTAGTTGGTTCAAGACATATTTTACTGTATGCAGAAGCTATTTGCTCAATTTGTTTTTTGTAATCGTTATAATATATCTTTACCATCTCAAAAGTGCTTACTCCTCTCTGTACTCTTCTTTTCTAGACCTAACACCACTCTTAAGTATTCAACTGCGGTACCACCTTTATCAATCTTATAAGAAAAGCACAGTCTGGATCTGAACTGTCTGCAAACAGCTAAAGTTAACTTTGAGTATATGTCTACCTGTTTCAGCCAATATTTATTTTCCCCTGGAAAGCACTCTGCTTTGGCTTGTAAGCAGCCCCCCCACATACACACTCATCTTCCACTTTCTCCCTTATTCCCTTCTGTTAGCAAATAGTATCCACAACTGATAAATACTGTGTGTTTGTTAATTTAAACTGAGACCACAGTAGCCCACTGATACAAGGTTATCCTGTTTTTCCACCTGAGAAATGGTTAAGAAATGACTTACAGTTTCAGAGCAGTCCTTGGTCAATTCTGATTGTTTCTTAAACACAAACTTGTCTTTGCTTTGGCTCATTAGCAGCAGTACAAAAGAACTGCCTGCTTACACCCTTGTTCTCTCCCTCCCCTTCCCTGTTTATTACCTTAGCCAATCCCAAAGTTAATAAATATTACCTGTGGCAGGCACTATTTTTAAACTACAATCCACTCTGCTACAGGCCCCATGAGGAGCTCCGTGTCTCTCCAGTAAGTGTTTTACAATTGTGTATGTTTATTTATGTTGAATTGTGTTAGACATTTTACAACTGTATATGTTTATGTTGAATTGTGTTAGACATCTAATATGATTTATGCTTTATTATTGGAAGTTACTATGGCATGCTAGCATTTTGTCTGCACCAAGTTGTTTTAGTATAATAGTATGTATGGTCTATTTGCATAGCTGCACCTTGTTCACTAATGTTATTCATGTAAATGTGATGTGTGTAGACAGCTCATACTGGTGTCTAATTATTTCTATATAATTGTGCTGTTACTGGTGGATAGAATCACATTAGAGACCCAGGACAGAGTGCTGCTTGCTATATTTTTATCTGTGACTGCATAACTGTCTGATGAGGTTCCTTCTAACTGATGTTTTTCCAATTGGCTCTGTATCTGCATATTCTAGTAGTTGGTTCAAGACATATTTTTCTGTATGCAGTTGCTATTTGCTCAGTTTGTTTTTTGTAATCTTTATAATATATCTTTACCATCTCAAAAGTGCTTACTCCTCTCTGTACTCTTCTTTTCTAGACCTAACACCACTCTTAAGTATCGGTACCAACTTTATCGTTCTTATACGAAAAGCGAAGTCAAGGTCTGCACTGTCTGCAAACAGCTGAAGTTAACTTTGAGTATGTGTCTACCTGTTTGAGCCAATATTCATTTCCCCTGGAGAGCACTCTGCTTTGGCTTGTAAGCAGCCCCCCCACATACACACTCATCTTCCATTTTCTCACTTATTCACTTCTTTTAGCAAATAGTATCCATAACTGACAAATACTGTGTGTTTGTTAATTTAAACTGAGACCACAGTAGCCTACTGATACAAGGTTATCCTGTTTTTCCACCTGAGAAATGGTTAAGAAATGACTTACAGTTTCAGAGCAGTCCTTGGTCAATTCTGATTGTTTCTTAAACACAAACTTGTGTTTGCTTTGGCTCATTAACAGCAGTACAAAAGAACTTCCTGCTCACACACTTGTTCTCCCCCTCCCCCTTCCCTGTTTATTACCTTAAGCCAATCCCAAAGTTAATAAATATTACCTGTGGCAGGCACCATTTTTAAAACTACGGCACCATTTTTAAAACTACAATCCACTCTGCTACAGACCCCATAAGGAGCTCAGTGTCTCTCCAGTAAGTGTTTTACAACTGTACATGCTTATTTATGTTGAATTATGTTAGACATTTTACAACTGTATATGTTTATGTTGAATTGTGTTAGACATCTAATATGATTTATGCTTTATTATTGGAAGTTACTATGGCATGCTAGCATTTTGTCTGCACCAAGTTGTTTTTAGTATAATAGTATGGTTTATTTGCATAGCTGCACCTTGTTCACTAATGATATTCATGTAAATGTGTCGTGTGTAGACAACTCATACTGGTGTCTAATTATTTCTATATAATTGTGCTGTTACTGGTGGATAGAATCACATTACAGACCCAGGACAGAGTGCTACTCACTATATTTTTATTTGTGATTGCATAACTGTCTGATGAGGTTCCTTCTAACTGTTTTTCCAACTGGCTCAGTATCTGCATATACTAGTAGTTGGTTCAAGACATTTTCCTGTATGCAGTTGCTATTTGCTCAGTTTGTTTTTTGTAATCTTTATAATATATCTTTACCATCTCAAAAGTGCTTACTCCTCTCTGTACTCTTCTTTTCTAGACGTAACACCACTCTTAAGTATTCAACTGTGGTACCACCTTCATCATTCTTATAAGAAAAGCTCAGTCTGGGTCTGAACTGTCTGCAAACAGCAAAAGTTAACTCTGAGTATATGTCTACCTGTTTGAGCCAATATTCATTTTCCCGTGGATTGCACTCTGCTTTGGCTTGTAAGCAGCCCCCCCCCCCCCCACACACACACACACTCATATTCCATTTTCTCTCTTATTCCCTTCTGTTAGCAGATAGTATCCATAACAGATAAATACTGTGTGTTTGTTAATTTAAACTGAGACCACAGTAGCCTACTGATACAAGGCTATCCTGTTTTTCCACCTGAGAAATGGTTAAGAAATGACTTACAGTTTCAGAGCAGTCCTTGGTCAATTCTGTTTGTTTCTTAAACACAAACATGTCTTTGCTTTGGCTCATTAGCAGCAGTACAAAAGAACTGCCTGCTCACACCCTTGTTCTCCCCCTCCCCCTTCCCTGTTTATTACCTTAAGCCAATCCCAAAGTTAATACATATTACCTGTGGCAGGCATCATTTTTAAAACTACAACCACCCTTTGTCACTATCATATGTTCATTTATCAGTTTACTCTGTTACCTGATTGTTTCCAACCCCCTCATAAGAGCAACTAACAGGGTCTTTACCCACTTCGCTCCCCACCCTGCCCCCTATCCCCCTTGCCCCCAGTGGTTCTACCTTTATTACACTCACTAACCCCTCCCATCTTTCCAATAGCCAACCACGGCGCTAACCCAACACTACCTCCTCCATCTTTCCACTACTATCACTCCTCCTCAGCTAACATGTACAAGCATACCTTACCTATGCTCACTGCATGCACTCTGCTTGCATATCTTACATCCTACCAAAGCTCCATCATTCCCCCACTCAACCACTACCACTGTACTACTACCACACCACCAGTCATGTCTCACCCTCACTCAGCTCCCCTCCCACTAACTCAAGAACCATCCCTATGCACCCCCCCACATATTCTACCAACTATATTACTCAAACATAAAGCATCCCTACAACTTAACATAGTAACCCTCCCACCATACCTATTACCCACAGAGCACAATCATAAAGTTTCCCTAATAAGCAAATACATTCAAAAACTTAGAAAACTAATAACCTTATGCATATCAAAACTAGCCCTAAGTGGAGGCATCTACCCCAACCCTGGCCCTACCATCTCCAACCCCAATCCTCATAATCAGACTAGAAACCACAACTTCTCGCATATCACAGCCAATAGAAAGCCAAGTGACTTCCTTCTACTAAGCCTAAATATTAGAAGTATATCCAACAAAGTCCATGAACTCCATGCCACCATAGACTTGTACTCCCCAGATATAGTCATCCTGACAGAAACCTGTCTAAAACTTCACATTACCATTGAGCAAATACTCCCTACCGGTTACGGCATACTAAGAGTAGACTGGCTAAACAAGAAAGGAGGTGGTGTAGCTATAATATTTAAACAGCATCTAAACCTCCAGATCTTAAAATCATCAGCTCCACAAATAGGCAATGAAGAAATAATATATACCAACCTCAAAATAAACCAAAACAAAACCATCAACATAATTCGATGCTGCTTCCCACCTGGCCAAAACATCCCTCCACTAGAAAACCTCCTCAGCTGGTCTACCCACCATCTCCCCCAAGAAACTATAATTTTAGGTGATTTCAATATTGACTGGCAATCCTATTCTGGCAACCATCCAACCCATCATGTAAACCTTCAAGGCTTCACCCAACTAGTCCAGTTGCCGACCAGGATAAATAAAAACTCCAGCAAGCACACTACCCTGGATTAGATACTAGTCAGTAAGAGCCCCCAGTCATATATAACAGGCTGCTTATCAGATAGCCTCAGTGATCACTCCCCAACATTCCTACTCAAAGAATACCTACACCAAGCTAAACCTGTCATCTACCGTCAAATACGTAAAAAAATAAACTTTAACCCACTCACATTCATCTCATCCCTCAAAGAATGTAACTGATATCATCTAAAGTACCTCAGTCTTGATGACGCAGTTGAATTTTTTAATACTGCCTTCCTGGCCATCCTCAATTACCATGCCCCCATAAGACTTTCCAGAACCAAAGCACAACCCTCCCCATGGCTACAGAAAACCACTAAGTCAGAAATGAAAAACAGGGATAAAGCCAGGGAGCACTGGTGCAAAACCAAAACCCCCTCAACTAGACAGAAATCCCTAGAACTATGCAATAGAGTCAAAAAGCTAATAAAACAGGACAAATTCCAATACTACCAGTCTTCCCTAGACTCCTCCCAACACAGCCCCAAACAATTCTGATCCTCCATAAACTCCATCCCCCACCCAGGTAAAGTCAGTACCCCTCCTCCTAATATCCCTCACTCCTCCGAAAATATTGCTAACTCATTCAACACACACTTCACACAAACCATACTATCACTAGCTAAACAACACAGCCCCCCTCCCCTCCAACCCACACCTTCAACTAGTAATCGCCCCACTGTCTTCTCTTTTTCTCCTGTACCTACCTCCAACATAAAAAAACTCTTAACTAAACTTAAGCCCACCAAATTAGCAGCAGACAACCTCCCAAGTGAACGCCTACAAATCACAGCTGATGCTCTGGCCTACCCAGTATCCATCTTGATTAACCGATCTCTGTCAGAAAGTTATGTTCCCACACTGTGGAAAGTATCACATATAATTCCCCTCCACATAGGCGGCCCCTCCACAGAACTAACCAATTACCGGCCCATAGCTATTCTCTCTCCACTCTCCAAAGTACTAGAGAGATGCATACACTCTCAGGTCTCAGACTACCTCCTTACTAACAACCTCCTTTCCAGTACTCAGCATGGTTTCCAACCAAACCATAGCACCACCACTGCCTTACTCTCCTTTACTAACACTATCCTTCAGCATAAAAACAATGGCTATCTCTCCTCTGCTACTTTCCTAGACCTATCTAAAGCATTTGACATGGTACCACACAAACAACTCATCTCTGTCCTCAATAACCTATCCTTCTCTCAATCAGTCACCAACTGGTTTCAGAGTTACCTGTCTGACCATCAACAATCCATTGTATGGCAGAATGACATATCTCCCCAACTACCTGTCTCCATAGGGGTTCCCCAAGAATCCATCCTTGGACCCCTACTTTTCTCTGTTTTCACCAATAATCTAGCCTCTGCCACCAAACATGGCACACTCATACAATACGCAGATGACTCAATCATCATCTGCTCAGCCCAGTCCCTACCCAAACTGCAAAAAGTCACACAGGAAGCCTTTTCCTCTGTTGAAACTTGGTTATTCGATGCCCAATTAATACTCAACCCAAACAAAACTAAACTACTCATCTTCCAACTCACCAAGCATACTCAAAACAACTCTCACTTTAACATCACAGCAAAAGACAGCACCACTATATACCCAACAGAACACACCAAATTTCTAGGAGTGGAAATAGACAATAAACTAAAATTTGACATTCACATATCCATGACCATAAAAAAGTCCACAAAAAACTAGGAGCGTTATACAGAAATAAGCAACTTCTCACCAAAGCAGCAAAGATTTCAGTAGCAAATTCCCACCTTATCTCCACCCTACTTTATGCCTCTCCAATATATACCAACCTAAGGCAATGTGATCTAAACAAGCTAGAGACCTGCTACAACAAAATTGCTAAATTTGCCACAGGGGCATCCTACCGTAGTCACCACTGTCTCTCACTTGCTGAACTGGCCTGGCTTGAACTCCCTCACCTCCTTCAATGATATCAACTCTCACTCTCCCACAAACTAGTAAACCATCCACTAAATGTCCCATCCCTCCAGAATCTACTCCAACCCTATCACACTACCAGACCACTAAGATCCAGCAACAAAAATCACTTGCAGATCACTAAAGCCAATAACTCTGCTGGTGAATCACTATTGTCTTGCGCCATTGCCAAATTATGGAACTCCTTCCCACCCGCAGTTACCTCCATACCATCATGCACCCACATCAAAACTTTACTAAAAGCGCACCTAAAAACATGCTGGCTATGCCCTTGCAACTTCCACTCTAATATCACCCACCCCATCCAACCACTACCTTTCTTTCCACCCCACTACCTTGATTATAGCAAGCTCAGATGCTCATAAGCCTAGTACTTATTATACAGCAGGAACTTCTTATTGTAACAATTGTTAATGTCTGTTATGTACTTCGCAGATAAAGATTCTAGTTGTCTACTGATGTACTATGTTCTTCATCTGTAACTATGTTTGTAATTAATTGCTATGTTAATCAAATTGTTAATCGCTATGTAAATCCAATGTAACTACTGTCTGTTTATTTTAACTGTGGAGCTTTTCTCCCCGGGCCTCTGCTGAAAATGGACCTATGTCCAGTCGGACACTCCCAGTCAACACATGTAAATAAATAAATAAATAAATAAAAATGTCATCTGCAAGCAGCACCAAATATTCATCAGACAGGTATTACATTGATGTTGTATCCTCTTGTATAGCCTTGTTTCCCTCCAGCAGTATTAGAAAGTCATTTAGGTAATGCAATGCCTGTTTCCCAACACCATGCATTTGCTAAATCCTGTAAAAGACTGTACGAAATTTTCAAACATGGTACAAGTCTTGCTAAAATTGCATTTTTTCTGCAGCACATGCACAAAAATGCCAGTCTATGATCTCAGTGTCAGAAAGTGAAATGGAGACTGCATGGCAAGTATTTAATTCATAGGTTCTCTATTGATCTTATTAATGCTATATTAAGGGAAGCATATTGTACCTTGGTAGCCTCCTTACTTAATGCTGTCAGTAACATAACCCTCTTGATTATGGCAAGTGGTGAATTAGCTAGAGCTCCCCTAAGCACGTGCTAGGTACCAGCACAAGTGGGAGGATACTGAAGTTCTGCATGAACGGCATTTCACATGGGCCTGCCAGCCTCCTGGTATTCATCTCATTAGCTATCTTCTCCTTCCCCTTCTCTTTGATCAGCTTCAAATTTTTGCAGAGATCTCCCACCTAAACCTTGCTATTCACCCCTCTTTAACTTCCCTATCATGATATCCCCTCAGGTATTCCTGTAAAATACAGTGTTTTGACTAAAGTTTGTGCTTCCCTGATCTGAACCCTCAAGCAGCAGTGAAACCTCCATCTCAGGACTCGAAAATGATCCCCTCTGTCTCTGTCTTATCTAGCCTCAAAACAAATTCCCCTCCCACCTTTGTGGGCTAACCCTAACTGTTTATGGCATTTTGTTTATGATATGTCATATTTTCAGAATTGTTGGTGGTGATTTTGATGATTTAGTTCACCAGTAGCTTGTACGATTAAACACTGGTGCAGAGAACTAATGTTAAATTTTGATATTTGAGTTGGCTTTAAGATAGTATGATTAGTGTCTAAGCCAAGGCACTGCTTTATTATATATTATAAAAATGTTGTTTTAACATAGCTAACATCAGAGTCAGTGGGAAAGAAAGTAACCTAAATGAAGTCATAACCAACAGCTAGCTTGAAAAACTCATTGACTGGGAGTAATCACAATATAATATTTCAGCTTGAACCTAGGGAAATAAACTGTTGATAAAGTAACTAATTGTGTCAACTTCAGCAAGGATCGGGGTTCCACAAAATAAAGAAAGACTCTGGGACCCAAAATGCTAACCATTCTACTTTAGACAACTGTACCTCAGGACAGAATATAAAGACTCAGAGTTAGAACTTACCAGAGTACTAATCCCCTTTACCCTCCCCTTCCCTCCTCACTCAATCTCTCAGACCTGTTATAACATGCTTAACTACCTCACTTCAGCTCAACTCCAAATACATATCCAATTGACTTACACCTAGCTTCCTCTCACTGCCATGTATACTACTCACTCAGTTTGTCTCTTACTCCTCTATCTTCCCCTTAGCCCTTCTACATTGTTCCACCTTCGTGTGGAGCTTCTGCTTTATATCTGCTTGAGTTTAGTGCAATATCTGTATATAAGATTGAGGTATATGAGTTTAGAACAGTATCCATTTGAGCTTAGTACTATCTGTATATACATCCTACCTTTATTCCTAGCCTTTAGCTAGATATTGGTATATCTGTTCATTACTGTGTTTCATATTATATGTATAGCTAATGATTGCTGCAGTATGTATTAATTGCTATTGTATGTATATTCAGTTGTTCTTCATGTACTCTGCTGCTCATTTATTGTTCTGTGGAGATTTTCTCCCCAGGCCTCCACTAAAAAAGGACCTGTGTCCAGTTGGAATTTCCTGGTAAACAAATGTAAATAAGTAAATAAATGAATGAATAAGGCCAGGAGGAAGAAAATATGCAAATGAAAATATAAGCAGAATATGTGTGTGTCTTAGGAAAGAAGAGTAAATATGAAATTCTAAGGGCAAGGGGGTATTTTGCTCTATCTGTTTACATATTTAATCATTAAAGTTCACTTTAGGACTGCATGCAGGGTAGATGGAAAGGGAACACTATATAATAATTGTAAGAGCTCATTTCATAATGCACAGAAGGAATGACTTTTTCCATTATTTGTAAAAAATAGAGAAGGGAAGGATGCACTGAAAATATGTTAACAGTGATTAGTGGCTGAAGGACAGAAAGAAGAAATAAAATACTACTTAATGACAATTTTATCACTTTATGCACCTATAAGCAGTCTAGCATGGCTATCAAAGGGTGGTCATGGTGGTAGTGGAGGTGGGGGGGGGTGTTAAACATCATCATCTGCAGATTAATAGATTCTGAAGAAAGAAGCATTTTGTTATGAGTGGTTACACTAAGGTAATGACAGTGGAAACTGTGTGCCACTACTAAACCCTGGCCAACTGGAAAATACTGGAACAGTCCATGAAGACATGAGACATGAGAAATTGATAAAAGTATATGAAATATACAGAAAACATATGACCCACAGGATTCTCGCAGTTGGCCCATAACTGTAAAGGCCAAATATGGAGTGCCACATCACACCACTTAATTGCCCTGATTTTCACAGGTTGTCTAGACTTTTGCCTCATATTTTTGGTCTGTTCCTCACAAAATTTGTGGTTTTCTAACAAATGACTGAGGACTTAAGTCACTAAATAATGGCATACATTTGAGTTTCAGATATCATATCCTTCAAAAACATGCATGCTAATACAAAACCTGTTATTCTAGCAGCTTTCTAAGCATATAATATATATATTTAAAATTTCTAAGAAGTTGAGAGTTTGTTGCATTCACTGGTGCTAGAAATTAAACACGCATATGTATAAATGTCCCAGAGAGTCTTGAGTGTGGGTACTTCATTAATCATACAAGTTTCACCGTGCCAACTTCCAGCTTATTTCAAATAGGTTATTAAATGTATAGGTTATTACTAGGCTAACTACCACCAGGATTGTTGCAAGCTTAGCTGTGCAACCCAACTAGTTTTGCCCCCAAATTCCTTGGACACCTATATGGTGGGGCATGTTACCAAGGAGATAGGTAGCTAAGGATTATGTGGGGGGTATGTTAGTTGAGGATTAATTTACTTTCTGTTGACCTCTGTCTATCATAGACATGAGGGCTAGGCAGAAGGTGAATTTGTGATTTCCCATACAGTGATCAAGATTTAGTTTGAATAGGGTCAGGGATGAACACATAGATGGGGAGTTTATTCCATAGCACAAGGATGCTTTGAGACATATATTGATCTCTCCAGCATATTCTGTTTATGTCACAGGCAAAGTTCAGGTCCTTGTATCTAGTGTTTTTGGTGCTGTTTGTTTTGCAGATGTGCAAGAGATCCACCAGAGCTGGATCTGACGATGTCTCATATGCCAGGTATAGATTGTCTCTCAGTAACTTGCATGAGATTGAGTACAGAGATAAGGCCTTAAGGTGATCTGTGTAGGACATGCTACAGATACCCTATATTGGCTAGGCGAGGAATATCTGAGGGTGTTCCAACTATTTCAAGTGCCTGGTTAGGTACATGCCAAACTGGGCATTGTACTAAATGATGGGTCTGATAAGGGCTGACTAAAGTGGTGTCATAGCTTCATTGGACCTGGATGCCATACCCTTGCTTATGAGTTAGTCAACATACAATGATTTTTTTTTTTGCTCTTTTGGCTACTGGTGGAAGTGGTCTCATCAAGCTTAATTTTTAGTCCCTGTCTGTGAGCTGGCCAGCAATTCAGTCAGTTATGTAGGGATTTATGCCTAGTTCTGAGAGTTTATTAACAATACCTGATGGGATATTATACTGTACTCCTTGGCCAGGTCAACGTAGGCAGTATGCACCATTTTCCCATCATACATAGCCTTAGTAATCCTCAAAAAGAAGCCTACCAAGTTGAGTGGGAAGAACTTCCCTTAACAAAGCCACACTGGAATGGGTCTAGTGTCTGTAGATTGCCAATGTCCTTGTTGATCACTTCCATGAAAATTTGTTTAATGGCCTTGCATATTAGACTCTCAGAATGATGGGTCTGTATTTCCCAGGGTTGGTTGATGGTCCACTCTTATGAAGAGAGATGACCACTGTGGCTCTCCTTTCACCTGGCGTGTAACCTATTTTGAGGCTGTAGTTGAAGAGTGCCTCATGTAGTCCCACTGGTTCATGCTTTAAGCTATTTAGGAGGCAACCAGGGATAATGTCAGGGGCCACTGAAAAAATGTTTTTGGCCTTAGCAAGTGCTATGAAAACCTTTCCTCTACTGATAGTTGGGAGGATATGCTAGAATGTATTTGATAGGGGTTAGTAGGGGGGGGGGTGACTAAAGTTGTAGCTAAATTTATCAACCAGAAGAGTCACTATGTCACCTTGGTCAGTAAAGGTTTTACCATTTACCAATACTTCTGCACACTGCTGAGAGTTAACTTTTAAGGTTTCTAGCATAGCTGAAGAAGGTCTTGTGAATATCCTTAGCCTCACAGGCTGTTCTGACCTTGTAATTGGCCATGTTGGACTTTCTTAGACCTCTTAGTTTCTTGTTTAGTTGAATCAGCGAGCTCTTGTCTTTTTGAGAGATGGTCTTTCTGATTTTGACCATAACTTTTTTCTTTTGTTATATACCCTGTTAAGGTAAGGATTGCTCCAGTACACTTTGTTTTCAGTGTCACATCTGGGCTTGCTTCTGGTAGGTAAACACAAAAGCCAGAAGAAGTAGCTGGATTGAACCCACTCAAGTAATGCAGGCTGCAAATCACCACACAGCTGTAGAATGCAGAATCCACTTTATTAACTTCAGAACATAAAAATCCAAAGATGAGCACTTTCGTCCAGAAAGATCTAGACTTCATCAGACAATTTACCCCACATAGTTACTTCCTTTTTATACAGTTCAAACAGGAAGTTCCACCCAGTTATGAACTAATCAAGTATGTCATTAAAAGTACAATATTTACAGTCACTGAATTTAAAAAAGCAGACAAAATATACAAACTGAAAAAGTTCATGGAACACACCACCCTAAAAAACACAGTATATATAAGCACTGCTTCATAAAAATGACAATGTGCAATAAATATTCAAATATGTTGAATATGTTAAAACAATAAATATGTGTAATTAAGTACTAAAAACTAGATATAGTAGAAATGTTAAGAGAAATAAATACACATTAACATAATAAATACTGAACATGCAAATTATTTAAAATGTTAAAATACATAATGGAGAAATATATATTTTTTTATCTTTCCAATGCCTTTAGTTTTAAAATTGGGTTAATGGAAATATGCTCATTCAGGCCTGGCCAGTTCCCAGCATTCAAATGTAATTGCCAGTTTAATTATCGTTTCTCAAGTAATAGTGAGTAACTCTAAGCTTTCTAGTAGAAACTGACATGAATGAGAAAAAGGTAATGGACGAAATAAAAATCTTTTCACAAACTATTAGAATTATGAAACCTGATAAAGGTGGAGGTGTTGTCTTGGTGGACTATGAGGACTATAACAAGAAAATGCTCTGTATTCTAGAAGGAAAAGCATATTTAAAATCATCCATTAATGAACTGAACACTTCTTACCAGCATATAAGGAATGAACTCCAAGATTTATTTATAGAGGGTTCAATTTCTATTGATGTGCTTAATTTTCTCTCTGTCCCCTACCCTAAAATATCAGTCATGTTTGGGCTGCCAGAATTGCATAAAAATCTTAGCCAACCACCCATGCGACCCATTGTAGACTCCAAGGGGTCCATTACCCACCCCCCCTTGCAAGATATCTAGACAAGTTAAAAGAATACATATTGAGTGAGACATATCTGCAAAGATTCACGGAGCTTCTTACAAGCTATAGATGAGATACTTTTCAAGGACACTTTTGTTTTTATTACTATCGATATTAAGGACCTTTATTCAGTCATACCTCACACAAATGGTTTGGAGTGGTTTACAGATTTCTTATATGAAAAAGATATCTCACACTTCCAGGTCTTGGTCTTTTCACAACTGATGGAAATTGTCATTAAAAATAACTTCATTTTGTTTAACAAAGAAATGTACTTACAACAAGAAGTGGTGGCTATGGGTTCTGTATGTGGTGGTCTATATGCAAATATTGTAATTAGGCAATGGGAGAAGAATTTATTTTTCCTTCATGCTATTTTGAGCACATCAAATTTTACACCAGGTTTTTGGACAATATGTTTGTTCTGTGGGATGGACCTGTTGATGCTATTGATGATTTTATAAACTATATTAGAACCATCACAGAATTTTTAAAGTTTACCTATACCAGAGTCCTTGACAGAATTTCCTTTTTAGATATCTTACTGGAAAAGGATTATGAAAATAAGATGTTTGTTTCAAGAATCTTTAAGAAAAGCACGTATTTAAACTGACTACTGCATTTTTCTAGCACACACCCAGTCAAACCAAAAAAAGCAATAGTTAAGGGACAGTTTGTGCGTGCAGCTCATATGGTATCTGGTATTGATGAATTTTTAGATGAATGTGACAACTTGAAAAATATGTTTCAAAAAAGAGGCAATCCTTGTAAGTTCGTTAGTGATATAATAATTGAAGTGGTTAACAAGAGAGAGCGTGGGTTTTATGTACCTTTACTTTCTTGTAATATGATTGACAGTGGTCCTTCCACCAGTAATAAAGAAACTAACAGTGCTGCAAGTAAGAATGATTATAAGACTTCTTTCATCACTGTAGTCACTCAAGATAGTTACGTTAGTTATGCGCTATACTGATGCTTATCCCAAGAAGTGGGAATGTGTGCAGTCAGCTTCCATTTTAGTGAGGGGGTGGAACAGTAACTCTGTGTGAGGTGATATGCCTCTCTTGATCATTGGTGGTCAGTGTAGTGTCTACTGACACTGTTTTGTTGGGGTATGGTGCAGGATAGGATCCATTTTTTATTTCTTCTTCTCTGTATCGTTGGTGTAATGGTGTGTTGTGAGCATTGTGTAGCACAGTATCTAAGTGGTCAAGATCTCTGCCTTGCAGCTCCAGGGTTGCTAGCTCAATCCTGATGGCCACTCACTGCATTTTCCCACAGGCCGTTAATGGTTGGCTGTGGCTTTGGCTGTTTTACAAAAAAAAAAAATGAGAATGAGATTACGGGCTCCCCTTTTGAGATATATATTAAAAAAAAAGAAAATATCAATACTAAAAGCATTCGACATTGAGCTCATTGGCGAGGATGAGCAGTTGCAAGGTTTTCTTTGTCCTGGGGGACCTTGGTGATGCCAGGATGCAGTGGGGCTTCACGGGATATTCAGGCCTGTGTGTGCACATGCGCGGTGATGCCGCTGCTCGGTTTATAGGAAATTATTAAAAAGAAAAAGAGAGAAAGAGAAAGAAAGGAAAGGGGTTTAGAGGCAAGATGGGTGAGCAGTAGTGGTCAGTCAGTCATTGGCTGTGCTTGTTGGGGGCTTAGTGTCCAGGGAGGAGGCAGCATGGCTTTCATGGGCTCTCTCTCTCTCTGCAGGGCAGCAAGCCACGTATGCATGGTAGAGTGGCCATTATGGGGGAAAGATAAAAAAAAATTATAATAATAAATAAAAGATGAAAATTGGAGGTGTGTGTGGGGTAGGAGGGTAGTACCAAATAGCAGTTGGCACTAATTTAAGTTAAGGATCAGAGGGACTGGGGGAGTTGTGGTGTGCTTTGCTGTCATTGCACAGATTCAAGTGCAGGCTGTGTAGCAAGGTACTGGCGTGCAGCAGCCTGTAGGTTATATGGCTGATCCTGGCCTTGTGGGCATCTAGCCACTAGTGGGTTAGGTTTGGTTAAGATGGCTGGTGTGAGGAAGGGGTGAGGTATGCTGATCAAGTGTTTTAGATGCTGGGGGAGGCTGCTTGGGTGTTGCAGTTTTAATATATGGTTGGCAGCACTTTGTTGTTGTTTATAGGGTCCTGGGGTTTGAAACCCACCAGAGCTATTGCTTTATATATATATATATATATATATATATATATATATATATATATATATATATATATGTTTTTTTTTCTTCTCTATTGGCACTTACAATTGTCTCTTTGTTTTCAGATAGGGAAGTGGAGACCATGGCAGACGCACATTTTATGAGGCAGAAATGGGCAAGATTCGTGGATCTAGCAGAGGAGTTGTTTCGGGAGATGCTGGACAAGTTAGCCACAACTTCCATGCAGGGTCCAAAGACAAGGAAGAGGTGGCAGATGGCGAACAGTGCAAGATCATCTAAAGCCAAGAGGGCAGGGCAGGCGAGAACTGTTGAAGAAAGTGCAATGGAGGTTGAAACGCCTGTGGCAACACCTTCAGCCCCTACAGGTAATTGTTTTTTAGTCTCTGAGGGGGTGGAAGTGGAAGGACAAGTAGTGGGGAGTGATTGTTTGAGGTCGGATGGGGGCATGCAAGGTAGAGTTAACAGAGGGTCTAGGGTCTCGCAGGGTATAGATGTAGGCACGGCTGTTGGTGTGGGTATACAGGCATTATCGGGTCGTGATTTCAGTTTCAATAGTACCCTTTCGATGTTGGAAGAGGATGGGGACTCTGGTTTAGATGAGGTAGGGTCAGACTTTGGGACTCGGCCGGGGGACTGGTTGATGACACAGCCATTAGGCCAGGAGGCTTTGTCAATTCTTTTAACTCCTTATACATTGTTTGCAGTAAAGGAGAATATTTGGAAAGGGGATTTTGTAGATGTTTTTGAGTTAATAGATGCAGATGCGGTACCGCATTTGATGGAGGCTGAGTCAGCAAATGGGAAAGTCCTTTTGGCAGCATTGGCAGCATTAGGTCAAAAGCGTGTGGGTAAGTTTTGGCAAAGGACATGGAAAAATTGGGTTTTGGGCTTTATATATTATATGGCAGTGTGGTTGGAGAGGGACAGTTCTTTGGCCCTTCCATTCCTAGCATATTTTTTGACTATATGGGAGGCACAAAGATAACAACGGGGCAACACATGGCTTTGGTATGATCAAAAGTTCCATAAAAGGAAGGAGGTGGACAAATTCATGCATTGGGAAGTTAGATATTTGGTTGTCAATTATGATGGACAGCTTTGGGATGGGAAATCAAGCAAGTAGGCCAGTGGAAGGGGGCTCTGGGGTTTGCTGGGCATTTAATGCAGGGAGATGCTCCTGAGAAGGTTGCAGATTCTCCCATGTTTGTTCTAAGTGTATGGGTACACATTCAGCGATGCAATGTGGTAGGAGCTAAAGTCAGTTTGGGGGCCAGGTGTTTTTCTTTGCGGGTCAGAGAGGTTGGAGTGGCCTTCCCATGGAGATACAAGGGGCACGTGGTATGGGTAATTTTCATGGCCAAAGGGGAGGGTTTTTTCGAGGATCTAGGGAGCACCAAGGTGACCCATTCATCTATTAAAGTATAGGTTTTGAGGGAGTTGCTGCTTCAGTATCTACTGACAGCAGTAGCCCAGGAATTGGTTGATGGTTTTTCAAGGGGTTTTGCAATTAAGTCTACTTTGGTGGGTGATGGTAAGGTGGGAAAAAAATTGAAGTCAGTAAGGAGGAGGGAGGATGTCCTGAGTGCATTGACTGGCAAGGAATGGCAGGTGGTTAGATTGTTGAGCCCATTCGATAGTCCACCATTTACCCAGTTTAAAGTGTCACCTTTGGGTTTGGTGCCTAAAAAGAGGCTGGCTTAGTTTTGCTTAATACATCATTTAACTTATCCTGAAGGCAATTCTGTTAATGATTTCATCCCAGGGAAAGAAGTCAGAGTGGTGTATGCTTCTCTGGTTGATGCAGTCCACATCATTAGGAGTTTTGTGGATCCTTGGCTGGTTAAGGTAGATACTGAGTCAGCTTTTCATCTGTTGCTGGCACGGGAGGAGGACTGGCCTTTACTGGGCATGGTAGAGGGGGATAGTTTCTATTTTGACACAGCTATGCCGATGGGATGTGCAGTGGCCTGTTCTACCTTTAAAAAGTTTAGCACGGCATTACATTGGATAAGGCAACAGAGGGTTGAAGGGCAGAGGGAAGTACATTATCTTGATAAGTTTTTGCTAGTGGGTGAGGAGGGAGAGGGTGCACAGGTGGAAAAGTGTGAATTTCTGGGGATGTGTGAGGATTTGGGGGTGCTGTTGGTTAAACATAAGTTGGAGGGTCCAGCAAAGGTGTTAGATTTTTCGGGTTTGAATTTGGACTCAGGCAAAGGTTTATTTTGTTTACTGGGAGGAAAGGTGGTGCGTCTACAGGAGAAAATCATCCTGGTATGGTCCAAGTGCAAGGTCCAAGTGGGAGGCTTGATGGAGTTGTTAGGACTGATGAATTTTGCTTGCAGAGCAGTACATCCCAGATGTACTTTTTGTAGGTTGGTGGCATTTTTGTTGAAAGGAAGGAAGAGTAAGCACAATACGGTAAGGGGTAGTAAGTTAGCATGGGAGGACTTAGGGTTGCAGTCACAATTTGTACACCAGTTTAATGGGATCACATTTTGGCTGACAGATTGGGAAGGTTAAGGGAATTTACAATTGTTTACAGATGCAACCGGGGGTCTAGATATGGGAGCATATTTTGCAGGGCAATGGCTCTCAGTACTATGGCCTTCTCATTGGACTGATGAGTGGAAACCGGATGTGGCTTTTCTGGAGCTTATGCCGATTTGGGCTGCATCAGTGGTATGGCAGGATTATTTGAGGGGTAGAAGAGGAGTGTTTAATTCAGACAACATTGTGGTGGTGAGAGTGTTGCAGGTTAAATCTGCCAAATTGGAGCGATTGTTGTTAGTTTTTTGTAAGTTAATGTTTCAGAGTTTGTTGATTAACTTTTCTTTTACAGAGGTGCATGTACCGGGGGTAAAGAATGAGATAGCTGACAGCCTGTCTCATTTCCAGTTTTGCAGGTTTAAGCAGATGGCTCCATCAGCAGCAAAGGATCCCATGGTATTACCAGATGAGATTTGGCAGATTGGGCAAGAGTGATCAGTGGGTTGGTGCAATAGCCATGGGCAGTATCTACAAGGAAAGCCTACGGTAGGGCATTGCTGGATTTTGATAGTTTTGTGAGACAGTTATCGGAAGAAGAGTGCATGTGGTTGGAATGTTTTATTCCTCCAGTACTTAGTCATGCTGAGGAAACAGGGTAAGGCAGTGCAATCAGTGTGGGTGGTTTTGGCAGCAATTGAGGTATTTGCTCGGTCGGCCAGATTAGAGGATTGGACTAGGTCATGGACAGTTGGGCAAGTTTTGAAAGGTTAGCATCAAGGGGAAGGCCCTTCTAGGAATAGGAGGTGCCAGTGATTATGGGGATATTAAGTAAGTTGCTGAAGAGTTTAAACAGGATGTGTGGAAGTGTGGAAAAATATGTGATGTGGGGTGCGGCTAGTGTATGGATGTACTGGGGATCTTTCCAGGTGTCTGAATTATTGGGATCTTTGGTGTGGGATGATGTGCTTATATTGTCAAGGGCAGTGCACATCAGGCTTAGATCATCGAAAACTTATCAAGAAGGGAAAGGGACACCTGTAGTTTTGGGGGAATTTAGATCAGTATGGATGTGCCCAGTGGTGTGGGGAAAATGGTTGTGTGCTGCTAAAGAGGGCAGAATACAAGGATTAATTTTTACATCAGTAGGTGGTAGAGCTTTAACAGGTGAGCAATTGAATTTAATTATGAGAAGGGCTATTCCCAATGTAGGTTTGGAAGGGGATAAGTTTTCTACTCATTCTTTTAGGATGGGTAGGGCATCTGATCTAGCGAAGGTAGGTAGTTCGATTGACATCATTAAGAGGGTTGGGCAGTGGTCTTCTAATGCATTTTGACTTACATTAGATAAGTTTGGAGGATTTATTTGTGGTTATTTTTTTTTTCTGTTTTCATTCTTTCAGAGGACAGGATTGTCATTTTAGGTCATTCATTCATTTACTAGGTAGCTAGGAGGGCTGCTGTTAGAAGCAATGGCATGAATTTGGGCTTGCAGCATTTCAGATTGAAGGTTACCTGACATAGTATTAGAGGTTTAAGGTGGAGCCGGATATTCCAGGTATTTACCATGTTGCAAAATCAGTGGGGACTGTGAGGACTGTGCCCTGGCCCATCAATCAAGGAGCCTCAATCCTCACCACTAACACCAGGGAGGGCATCTCATATAAGAGGAAAGGATAACAAATACACACAGCAAACCTGTGGATTCCTGGGGAACCTCTCTGTAAGCAAACAACAGATGTGGCAAATATTTGTCCCACTCCTTCTTAAACTGATCTGCAAATAACTGTAGCATGGACTTGAATGTAGAGTTTAACCTCTCAACAAGACAATTAGTCTGGGGCTGGTAGGGGGGGTCTTCATGTGCTTCACCCCACAGGACTTCCACAGACAAGCCAGCAGGTCTGAAATGAAATTGGCACCTTGGTCAGTCAGTATTTCTTTTGGGAAACCCACCCTGCTGAAAATCTCTAACAAAGCATTTGACATCTTCTCTGCCTCAATGGAGGACAAAGCCACTGCCTCAGGGTATTGTGTAGCATAATCCACTACCACTAGGATATACTTTTTTCCTGTGGAACTTAAGGTACTCAGATGACTCACAATATCCATAGCTACCCTCTGAAATGGCTCCTCAATCACAGACAAAGGCATCAAAGGAGCTCTCACTTTGTCTTCTGCCTTGCCTACCTTTAGGCATTGCTCACAGGTCCTGCAGTACCCTGTTACATTTCTGGAAATTCCAGGCCAATAGAAGTTTTGCATAATATGTCTCTTTGTACGTTTTATGCCCATATGGCCTGCAAAGGGAATACCATGGGCTATGGCTAGAAGTGCTAGATGGTAGGCTCTAGGCACTACCAACTGCTGTACTCTCTCACCTTCTAGCCCTTCTTCAGGGGTCCACTCTCTGTATAGTAACCCTTTGTCCCAGTATACAGATTCCACCTTCCCTTGAGAATCAGGTGCCTCCCTAGCTACCTGCCTCAGGCCTTGCAATGTAGGGTCTGAGAGCTGAGCCTGTCTCAACTCTCTCCTTGTAACCCTTCCCAGCTCCCCTTCCAAAGGAAGTCTGGCATCCTCTGACAGTGGTGCCTCACTGTCAGCCTGGGTACTACTACTCACCTCTACCTTTGCAGTTACCCTGTCCAAGGGAACATCAGTACCCACAAACATCTGTGGCTTAAATTCAGTTTCACTGCTACAGAGTAGCTCCCTCCCTGAAGTATCCACCTTGGCAGTCCTGGCTGCAAGTATGCAGTCTGTCTGGGTCTCCCCCAGGCTACCAGACCCACATGCTTGTCTCCTAGCCTCACTGCATATAACTGCATAGTTACATGGTACTGCCTCATCCAAATCCTTCCCTCTCAGGACATCTTCAGGATGGTAGTTCCATACCCCTGTTGTCTCAAGACAACCCACTATTGGCATTTTGTCTTTCCCACTTACTGGCTCCCTCAACTTTGGTTCCCTATCTTGCCTCTGTGGACACCTGTATGCCACATGGCCCCACTGGTTGCATTTAAAACATTTAACCCTAGCTCCTGGACGTGTACCTGGACTAGTGGCTTCCACTGCCACTGGCAGATTCTGTTGGGGCAGTCTGTGCTGCCCACTATGGGTTCCTTTAGACCTATTAGCAGTACTGGGGGTCCCCTTCCTGTGCAGGGTTGCCCTGCTGGCCAGGTATAGGTCCCATTTTCCCCAACTCATCTGAAGTAGCACATTGTCTATCAGCTAACCAGATCCTTGTGTCCTCAGGCAAAGTGCTAAGGGCTTGTTTCCTCACCAAAAGGTCTGCCAGCCCTTCAAAAGTGGTGACCTGACATCCACTCACCCAGCTATAAAAATAAGTGCCCAGTTCAGCAACATATTCACATACATTTTCATCTTCCTTGTGTCTATGCTCACAAAACCTTTTCCTATACATTTCAGGTGTTAGCTTAAAACATTCTAACATAAATTTTTTACAGCAGTATAATCAAAACAGCCAGAGTCAGGCATTTGTGATATAAAAGTTACAGCTTTCCCATGGAATAAGGGGGTCAGGAACCGTAGCCAGAGCCTTTGGTCAACACTATACTGTTTGCATACCCTTTCAAACATGTGAATGAAACTATCAAAATTATCCTCCTCTTTAAATTGCAGAAGAAATTTACTGACCTGTTGTGCTTCTGGGGTTCAGTTACTCCCTTCCCCATTACCTCCATGACTCTGGCAAAGAGTCAGCATTTCCCTCTCATGCTTCCTCTGTCACTCCTTTTCTTTGGCTTCTATCTCCAAACGCCTGGCCTCCAACTCAAGTCTGTTTAGCTCCAGATGGATTTTTAAGTCCACTGCAGAAAGGTCCATTCTCCGAGGATATTGTATCTCCACTGCCAGTCTGATTGTCCTTCATAGAAAGGTTGAGCTGTCCATCCTCCAAGGATATTGTATCTCCACTGCCAGTCCTCCTGGATGCTGTTTTCTGATGCAGCTGTAACCAAGGCTGCAATCAGGTCTGCCTTAGTCAGGTTTCCATGCACCAGTCCCCTAGCCTGGTACATCTCCACTAGCTGGCTCCTTGTCAGCTTTCCATACTCCTGTGCTGACATGCTGCCTGCTCATCCTAACTAAGCTAACAAAAGAAATAAAACAATTGTGATCTGAACTCGGAGTATACACTGCATGGCTGATTTAGAGTACAAAACAACTTTAGAGATCACTGTACATAAGCTACAGGATTCACTCTACCCACACCACTGCAAACCACAAGTGAGGATATCTTATCCCAACCACTGTGAACCACAAATGAGAGGCTATCTTATCCCAACCACTGCCACCAGAAATGTGACAACTGTGCCCTGGCCCAGCAATCAAGGAGCCTCAATCTTCATCACTAACACCAAGGAGAGCATCTCATATAAGAGGAAATGATAACAAATACACACAGTAAAGTACAATTTCCATTAAGTGCACACAGAGATTACAGTCAGTCTGGGGCTGGTTGCTACCTTGTCTCCAGGTCCCCAATAAGATTCCCCACTGGCACAGCTATAGGGTCCAGATTTCAGCCTAGCTGGTAAGCTAACCTCCAGTACCCTCTCTGTCCCACCAGTGCTTCATGTCCCTGCCCATGTAGCTGACACACCACACACACTTTGAGATAAGTATTTATACAACTTCACAGACACTCATGGGAAAGGCTGACACAAATTCTTCAGCTGTGCTCCTTTACCCAGACTATACGGTAGTAAATTCTGCCACCACCAGCTAATACTTATCAGCTACCAAAAGGCCCTTAAAAGGGTGTCCAATTATTACTGTGCAATATTATTATCCAATTGGTAATGTGACTATTCAGTCTAAGGCTTATTAGAGTGGCTTATTACAATAAACTTTATAAATATGCAATGTACTCTAGAGCTTACTTATTTCTACCCAAACCAGCCACAGGTAAAGGTTTTTAAAATATTTAATAATAAATAATTAAAACACAAGACAATATTACTTCACCACAGTGATATCTAAGAGTTCAGAGATCATACAGAAACTTAAAACAATACAGTAGTTGTTGTTGTTGTTGTGTCTTTCGGCTTTTCCCGGTTAGGGGTCACCACAGTGGAACTCCAGCCCACTAATGATTGGCAGTTGATTTTTACGTACCAAGTTGCCAGCCCTGACGCACAACCTTCAACGAAGGAACGCCCATTCATGCATGTCTCCACGCAGAAGACGCTCTAGTGGAGAGTCAAACCGGACAGCTTCTTACTGTGAGGGGACAACACTACCGCAGCACCACCACTGCGAATAAAACAGTACAGTAGTAAAGTTCTGATATAACAGAAAAACACTTGTCTAACTTTCTTCTAAGTTCCTAGCTGTTACTATAAGAAAACATATTTCTAAGATACTACTTACATAAGACAACAGGCAGAGTGCTGATAGTTGGATATCAAAATCAAAATGCTCACAGTCTCTCTCTGAACAATAGTTTTTAAACTCACTAACACTCAGATCTGCTCTGAGTTACAGCACAATGGCACTGAATATACAGACCCAACTGATATTGCCAATATCCTGGCAAATAGATTCAGTGCTAACTTTACCCCCTTCTCACCCCCTAAAGAGCCCATCTCTATACCTGAAGAATGCAAAGTTCCTGTAATCATGGCTGCACAGGTAAAAACCACACTCTCCAAAGCCAAGAGAAGCAGTCACCAAAGTCGTAGACAAGAGTAAGGTGGTTCACACAGCCTATATAGATTTTGCCAAGGCTTTCAACACCATACTCCACTCTGGAATTATAGATAAACTCACTAAACTAGGTATAAATCCTATGTCACAAGATGAGTTGCCAACTGGCTCACTGACAGAACCCACACTGTGAAAGTAGCAGACTCCAAATCCGACTTCAGACCAGTGACAAGTGGAGTACCACAGGGTTCAGTCCTGAGTCCTCTTCTGTTTGCTATCTACTTCTCTGAAGTACAGGCTAAGACAGCAGGTCTTTGGCTAGCAAAGTTCACAGATGACTGCAAACTAGGAGCCATAATCAAAACTCCTAACAATGTGGACATCCTACAAAAGGGCCTCACTGAGACAGATGCCTGGTGTCAAAACCATGGCCTCAAGCTCAATGCCAAAAAGTGCATTGTCATCCCCTTTGGTAAAAACTCTGTACCCATGAACTACAACATAGGCAGTAGTATACTTAACACCAAAAGTGTGATAAGAGACCTTGGGACTCAGGTGGACAGTAGTCTCTCCTTTGATAATCACTTCGCCACAGTAGACAGGAAATCTTTCTATGTGGCACACCTAATCACAAAAGGTTTCCCATCCAGAAAAAAAGTGGTCATTGTTCCCCTCTACTCATCACTCATTAGACCCATTATAGAGTACAATGCCCCTTTTGGTATGTACCTCACAAGACATCTACAATAACTGGAAAGGCCACAGAAATACCTCACAAAGAGGATTACCAGCCTCAAACAGATGCCCTACGCAGACCATCTCAAAAAATTCCAGCTTTACTCTGTTGCATATCGCCTACTCAGAGGTGATCTCTGCCTAATATACAAAGCTATGTCAAACCCAGAGCTGTTGGACATGCTCCACTTAAAGAAGTCCCAGTCCCTCTGAGCTACATGCTCTAGGGACCTAAACCTTGTCACCACAATAAACAGAACATCCCGGAGGGATAGATTCCTGTCCCAGAGACTTCCCGTACTCTGGAATAAACTACCTATCTATATCGAACAAAGCTCCTCATTAGTACTCTTCAAGAAAAATCTTGATGATTAGATGGGAAATAGGAAATTCACCCCAGGGATCACTTCTGTGGCTCTGCTCGACAGTGGCACAGGAAAATAATTTTCTTGGGTGGCAAAAGCCAGGGTACCTTTTTGGCTGGGCTTGTATAGGCCCTAGGGCTGATAGCCTAGTATCTATCTATGAACCTATGAACTAACAAACATCTTTGCTAGGCCCTCCCAAATTACATCATTTTGACACTTAGGTTTTCCCAGTATACACATTACATCATTTTGACACTTAGTCTGGAGTTCTCAGGCCAACAAACTGCATTATTTAGCAAGCTAACACCTGCTCAGGAAACTACAACAATAAAAGACATTTCACATGTACACTCTAGCAATTATTCCTTAAGTTAAGACAATAGAAAGAATGTGTTTAGCCAGCCGCTTTAGCACCACTATTTAGATAATTTTAACTTCAAAGGACGTTTGAAATGCTTGGCTTAGTTTTCCTTACAGCAGATGGCAATGTTGCAACAATCGTGAAGTTCCCATTTTACAGTGTTTTCTTTCATTTAAGAACACAAGGCTGTATTTTACATTTATATTTACAAATGATAGAATTATATTTCAAATTCTATTTGACTAGGCTGACAGCCTTTGTCCATCTTCCCCCAGTATTTACAGGGACTGCCACGAATTTTTGTGATTCATTTAGGGGGTACTGATTTGGGTAAGATTCCGAAGAAGCAGTTAGTTTACAATATTTGTGAGGATTGTCTAGCATTAAGGAAACTATATCCTTCAGTTAGCTTGGCTTGGTCTGAGATTATTCCTAGGTTAGTCTGGAGAGAGGCAAATAATTTCTATGCAATTTAGAGGGCTAGAAAGTATGTTAATTTTACATTGGCAAAGCAGTTGAGGGGAATGGGGTGCGTGCTATCAGGCATGTTGAGTTTGATGATAGGGATTCCATGTGGTATAGGGCAGATGGGGTTCATCTTAGTGAATTTGATCTGGATTTGTTTAATTTAAATTTGGGGTTATTTTCAGAGGGTTTAGTTAGTGGGGTTATGGAGTGAGGAGGAGCAGCCCCATGGGGACTGGTAGGCAAAGAAGAGGGACAGCCTTGCCTCTCTTCTGTTCCCCCTCTGGAGGATAGTTAGTGGAAGGATTTGAGGGGGTAAAGTTGATGGTGGAGGTGTTTGAATTTATGGTCTGGATTGGTGATGAAATGCTGGAGGTGAGCTGGAACGCTGCCTTGTTAATGCAATGATAAGTGAGCAAGTGGGGGACGCTTCTTATCCTAGGGTGAGCGGTTACACTTCCTTATTGGTTAGGTACTTCATGTTCTTTTACAACATGTTTTATTTATGAGGATTTGATTTGGTATTGTGATCAATAAAGTTTCATGTTTCCATTTTATTTATATATGCAATAAAGGTCATCAAAGGTCTTTGGATGTTTGTGTGTTTTATTAAAGTGGAGCGTGAAAATTAATCACTTGGATGAATATCCTACATACAGGCAGCAAGTAAAGGAAAGAAATCAGGGTTTTTGCAACCATATCTGTTAGCCATGGAAGAGTGGAAGGGGTGGACAAACTGTGAATACAGTGAATAGGAAGGAAGACACCATCAGAGACATTTTCCTGCAGAATTAGGAAGAAGATGCAAAGGAAGTGGAGCTACATGGATTATTTTTTAGACAAGATGAGCCCTGTAAGCAGGTTAAAGAGGCAAAAGAAAAAGAGAAGACATAAATCTGCAAAGCCAAGGTGCAGGAAAGGTTAAATAGCCTAGGGGGACATGAAACACCACTAACTGGGTAAGGTGAGAACTGTTGTGCTGACATTAGATGAAAGATTGCATGAGTTGATGTAGGAAAGGGTGGGGGAAGCATGAACTGACTAGTGATTGTGGCAGGGCTCCTTCTGATGGAGTTTCTTTGTTAATTTTCATTTGCTCTACTGTTCTAGGTCCTTTTTCATCCTCTTGAATTTGCTATGTGATTGGTATGGAGACAATATCAGATAAAGTAGGGCAATGGAACTTTAATCTTAAAACATAATTGCAGCCTGTGTGAGTAAGGTGACCAAGGTGGGGATCAAGAAGATGTTGATGAGTTTAGATCAGAACAGGAAGAAGAAATAAGATACAAAAAAAAATGGCAACTTGCCTGCAAGCTGCTGAAGGTTACTGCTTGTTAATGTTGCAAGTATTAATATGTTTGAAACCTGCATAGTAGTTTGATAGAGTGAGGGTCAGTAGATGTTTTATGTTATAAAACTGGATAGTTAGACGTTTTGTGTGCAATTTTGGTCTTTTGCCAATGGTCAACTCATCGATCCTGAGGGTGATGTTTTTGCAACACAATGTTGCTCTAATAGAGGCTGGAGAGAATAATTATTGCTTTACAAGTGTTAAAGTTCACAGCTGGGAAGGAAGGAAGGCATTAACACATCTTCAGTGGGAACGCTTAGATATCCATGTTGATATCACTGAGTATCCCTTCCTTCAGGGAAGTTTGAAGCATACAAATTAAAATCTGTGCAATCAAAATAAGATAATAAAGGATTACAATGATTCCGTTTTCTTTTCTTGACAACTGAATATGATTGGATTCTCCACAGACTGTGCTCCCAGGTTAACAGCCCCTATCCAGAGGCTAAGTCAGTTAGTCTGGGGACATGGAATGGAGATGCACTGATGGTCTGCAGATGTTCATTCAGGTTAGTGTCTGTACGCTGCCATAATGATTAAGATGTGTACTTCACAGACACAAGGTACAGGGTTTGATTCTCACCTTCAGTGTCTTTTAGGTTATTGGCTAGGCATATAATATTCTGCAGGCTGATTTATTTATGAGCCAAAGGGGATAAATATATAAAAAGTGTGTGTTTTGCAGTAGACATCATGGGGGGAGTCTTGTCCTAGTTTGCAGAGACAGGATGCAGACACAATTATTATAACAGCTTAAATGTTAGAGATATTTTAATGCTTCGTATATCACCCAGTTTGGGGAGATATTTTACTATATGTAATGAACCTTTAAAAGGGTATGTTCTGAGTGACTGCATAAACCAAGCAGTTGGAGCGCACTGGGCAGAAAAAAAGGATACAGACCCCATTACTTGAAATGAAGGAGAAAATGACATGGGCATCAGGAAAGAACCTCATGATAGGATGCAGAAGCAAATAGCATGGGCTCCTTCAATTATGCAAAGAAAGAAATGTCTGATACAAGAACTTCAGGGCTTCTACATATACTACTCAAGACTGTCCTACATAAGCACTGTGTTTCTCATGGGGTAAAGGTAATAGAAATATGTGTGTGAATTAAAATATTAATTTGAGAGGTTAAAGTAGGGCTAGATTTATTTTTATTCACCAGCTTTGTTTTACAGTAAAATGACTGCCAGTTAACATCATGGTCACCCATAGTGGTTGGCTTATGTTTAGTTATCCAAACTGAAAGCACTAGGTTGTTTACACAGAATATGATGAGGAGAAGCCGGAAAACATGGTTAGGTTGCCTGATAAATAGGAAAGGGGCACACTAAGAAGAAAAGAGATCAACTGGGTGTTGTTATGGAACCATCTTTTTAGAAGTTAGAAGAAAGAGACAGGAAAGATTATTTAGTTTAGGAAGGGTGACTTGTATAGTTGGATCATGGGAGTTTATTGTCTTTGGGCAGTAAGATGGCATAAAAAATATAGTCTTACAGATACTTTTCAGGGCCTTATACCCTAGTTATCTTGACGTAACATTTTTCTAAGGCTCATAAACCATGGTAGCAGACTGTCTCCTTCCATACTTTTCAAACATATTATACCACAAATTATCTAATTCTTCACCTTCCCTAGATGTTTCTTGGATAACTCCTGTATCACCATACAGATTGAACAACTGAAAAGTGAATAGAATCCAAGTTGTTAGGATTTGTAACTTCTGTTATTATCAGACCTGGAATGTTTCATTCAATTCAGGAAGGTATCAGAGAGTTTCCCATTGAATGCCAGATAAAGATACTCTATTGAACATTTGTCATAACATAAAAGAGAGATAGTGACCATATTTATTAGACAAGCTTCCTATACTTAATGAAATGCAAAACTAATTATATAATATTCCAAACAAAACGAGTTCAAGAAATGGAAAAAGAGGTGGGTAAAAGTAAAATGAAAGTATGAAATTTAATCTCTTACATGAGAATCTGATATCCCTTTAGATGACTGTGATCTGGGTGCATGTGTGTGTGTGTGTGTTTGTGTGTGTGTGTGTGTGTCTGTGTGTGTCTGTGTGTGTGTGTGTGTGTGTGTGTGTGTGTGTGTGTGTGTGTGTGTGTGTGTGTGTGTGTGTGTGTGTGTGTGTGTGTGTGTGTGTGTGTCACAAAGTTATCATAGACCGGTAGCCTTCAATGAGCAAGTATACTGGAGTATGCAATGAAATGTCCTCATTGCCAGGATGCCTGTTGAGGACACAAGTAATCCTCATGCAACCTAATTGATTTCCACCTCCGATGACTCTTAATGTAGCAGATCTGGAGGTGATCCTCATCACTAGGGAAAAATGGGCTCAGGTCTGGCAGAGGAAGGTATGATGGGTGCAGGTGTGTTGGTAAAAAGCATACAGAAAAAAAGTGGAGAGTGAACACTACAGGTAGCAGTATTACTTATATATAGCTATAACTTTAGTAAGACTCTTAGGGTAAAGATGCTTAGGATAAGGCAGCCTTTTGTGTGATACAAAGCTTGTTGCTTTTTTGCAAGATAGTGCAATGATGTTGCTCCTTAGGACAATGAGATATAAAAAGAAAAATATATTTAGGACCACCTGTAAATGACACTGCCTGATAATGAGATAAACATACTTTTAGCCACTGGGTAATAACAGTAGATATGTTTGTACTTGGATCCTAAATGTCTTTACCCTCTGGTAAAATTTATATATTCATTCAATTTGTTAACCAGGTAGGAAGGCTGGTCCACAAACCATTTTGTTTGCTACAATTAGAGCCAAAGAACAACCACAATATTAAGATATATGAACATTGCACAAAGCATCAATACAATTAAAATATAATATCAAGTTACATAAAACTAAAATAGCAAGATAAGACCTATATCAATCATAAAATAATAAAGACAATTACATTACATTAATTTGACTTTTTAATAACAAGATTAGTCAAAGGCAATAACTCAATTAGTTCTCTACACTAAACCTATAATTATAGGGTAATAGGATGTGGTAATGTCACACAAAACTAATGATCTGGAAAACTATTCAAGATGGAATAACTTTGGGATAATTAGCCTACTCGAGGGTGAAAGACCTTGACCCTCTACTTTTTCCAAGGCAAGAACAGTGTGCATTGTTAGTGATAACAACCCCCTATGTTAGATAAAGCATATAGAGTGGCAACCAGAATCCAAAGTAGTACCCCTTAACACATTCCCTGATCCCCACTGTACTATGATCTCCTACAGAAATAAATGCAACCATGTGCAAAAAGCTGACTTTCAATAACACGTCAATTTTTATATCAACTGAGAAAAGAAATGCTCAACAGAATGAATGTCTACCATGTGTGTGTGTGTGTGTGTGTGTGTGTGTGTGTGTGTGTGTGTGTGTGTGTGTGTGTGTGTGTATATGCAGATGACTTAACTTTAATGAGTAAGACATGATGCTTCATAAGGTCAGAGAACTGGGTCTTTACTTACTTGAAGATTACAGTGCTGAACTCTATGCAAAATGTAACCCACCCACCCCCACTGTCTTCTTATACTGGGGCCACAAACTAGGCTTTTAGTGTCACTGCATTTCCCTGCCCCACTTAGCTTGCCTAATGGCATACATCAGTCTTCCTTCATTGAATCCACGGATGCTGAGCATGATTCATGGCTTCTGGATTCAGCACAGCAGTCACCATTTAGTAAAGTAGTCAGTATCTCCTTAATACATGCCTTGACTACAACAGAAGAGGCAGACCCCCATTTACCTTCCCTACAAAGTCCCCATCCTAAAGAAGGGAAAAGTAGTGGTGCTAGGTGAAAAAGGAGAATCTAATCCTACACAATATCCAAAGGCTAGGCAACAGTTCTTTCTGTTTACAGTAAACACATCCAAGTATGGTTTGAGCCATCATCTTTGAATAACTCTTAAGAGGAAGGAGACATTCAAAAGATGGAATTCAGTACCCCATAACTGTCTTTTAAGGAATTACAAGGAAAAGGAAGACTTGTAGATTTTGAAATCACAACCATTCACTTTGACTGAAGATTCTGAGCCAAATTTTTGTAACTCTCTATCCATTGTTCTCAATATGCAGTATAGTCTGTGGGCTCTCTATGAATTTCATCTACATTACATAATCTTAAGCACAAGTGATTTATTAAACTAGTTAGCATAATGGTTAAGGCTTCTCCTCCTATGCACAAAGTACAAGGTTCTATCCTAGACCTCTAGCCAATGTCTGTAAGGAGTTTGCATGTTCTCCACGTGCCTTTGTGGGCTTCCTCCCACCTCCTAAAACCATGCTAAGTGTTTCCACCTCAAACTTAGCTAAGAATGGAGTGGGGGTAGCAGCACACACTCTGGATGGTACCTACAAGGGGAAGAATTGTATAGACCAAGTACTTTGGGCATCAAATGTGGTG
The DNA here is from genome assembly GCF_019279795.1 of Protopterus annectens. Taxonomy (NCBI): domain Eukaryota; kingdom Metazoa; phylum Chordata; order Ceratodontiformes; family Protopteridae; genus Protopterus; species Protopterus annectens. Next base: position 569,823,299 of record NC_056725.1, read on the forward strand.
AACAGTATCTTCCAGATAGGAGGACATAGATCACAGACCGCATGCCATGGCAGGGCTAGCCACTCAATGGCTCTAGAATATTCTGTCATATTGACTAATGTTGCCAAATGCACATGGGTACTTGCCAGTGATAAGTTGATTGAGGACCCAGGCTACTTTGACCTACAGAGGGATCCATGTTAACTGTGGGAGGGGTATATATGCTCCTATTGGCCAGTGTGTGCCTGCCATAAAGCCCAGCAGCCCTGGGTCAATAAGATACTGGCTGACTGGTGTCAAGTTGCCCAGCTTGGGTTACTTGGGTTAGCTCTGTTGAGCAAAAACTGGATACAAAATCAATCAACCTGCTAAACATGAGCTAAGAATTGTTACACTCAATGTAGGTTCACTGACAGGATGCAGCTTTAAAGTGCATGGTGGGATGGCAAGAAAGAGACTGGGCATTATCTGTATCCAGGGCACAAAATGGAAGGGCAGTGCAGCAAAGACACTTGGCTTGGGATCCAGAATCTACTGCTCAGGAGGAGGACAGACTAGAGATGCTATGGGAATTGTGATGAGGGATAGGCTTCAGAAGACAGTCAGGGATGTCAGAATTAGTGACAGACTCATGGCAATAAGACTCCAATGTAAGAATAGGGCACAGTTCATAATGTCAGCCTATGCCCCACAACAGGGATGTGATAATGGGGAAAAGAGTGCATTCAGACAGCAGTTGCAGGAACTACTAGATAAAGTAGGACAACATGAGCTGGTGACCTGAATGCACATATCAGGACAGACAGAACAGGATATGAAGCCTACCTGGGTCTACATGGTGAGGCAACAGGAATAAAGAAGCCAAGGCCATTATTGGCAAATGACTTGATAGTGGCTAACACATGGTTCAGCAACTGAGGCAATCACAAGATCATGTACAAGAGTGGCCAACGTGTTGCTCAGGTAGACTTCCTTCTAGTAAGGCAAGGGCACTGGGGTAGAAGCAATAGCTGCAAAGTCATCCCCAGTGAAACAGTCTGCCCACAACATAAACCACTGATTGCCACAATCAACTGTAAGCAGTGGTCAGAGAAGGGTCTAAGTTCAACAGAGACTAGACTGAAGACCTGGAAGATGATTGGAGAGACAGCGCAGGAGTTCAAGGAATTACTCAGGGCTCTAGCACCTCAGGAAGAAGAGGAAATAGGTGGAGATGAAGAAGAATGGCGGCACCACAAAACAGCATGTGTGAGGAGTATAGAACCGATACATAGAAATGAGGTACATATGGGAAGCTGGTGGTGGAATGCAGAAGTCCAAGAATTTGGCAAAAGAAAGAAAGAAATAAAGTAAGAAAGAGTGCAGGTAAAACTGGCATATAAAAAAGACAGAACAGGCTAGGAAGGAATACTGGTTGGTTAACAAATAGGTTAACAGAGGAACTGCAATAGCAGAGAACAAGGCATCAAAGACATTCTATCAGCTTCTGGAAAGTGACTCGGTAGATGGCACAAAGATCTATCAGTTTGCAAGGCAAAAACAGAAAGATAAAGAAGATAGTCAATCACCCTTCATAAGGTATGCCAGCAACGACTTGATCACCAGTCCACAAGACATCAAAAGCAGATGAAAGGAGTATTTCCAACTGCTTCTGAATAAATATCATGTAAAAGCTGTAGCGCTTCGGACACAGCCTATGATGTAAGGAGAGGAGGAGCCCACCCTAGAAAAAATAAGAACAGCAATAAAGAAAATTAAGTTGGAGAAATCAGCAAGCTCAAATGAAGTACCAGCAGATATGATAAAGATGGTGAGAAACTGGAGAAATATTTCTTGAGGGCACTTATAGCAGTGTGGAGAGAAAAGCTTATCCCAGCAGACTGCAGAATAAGTATACTAGTGCCAGTGTACAAGAACAAAGGAGACATCCACAATTGTGAGCAGTATGGAGGTATCAGATTCCTGTCACACTGCATTAAAGTTCCTGGAGAGGGTGACTGATAAATGAATATACAGAGTAGTAGAAAGCAAGATGGAAAATGTTTGTTTGTGTCTTTCAGCTTTTCCAGGTTAGGGGTCGCTACAGCAGAACTCTAGTCCGGTAATGATTGGTAGTTGATTTTTACGTACCGAGTTACCAGCCCTGATGCACAACCTTCAACGAAGGAACGCCCATTCGTGCATGTCTCCACGCAGAAGACGCTCTAGCTGAGAATCGAACCGGATAGCGTCTTACTGTGAGGCGACAATGCTATCACAGCACCACCACCGTGAGATGAAAAATAAGCAGTTCAAATCAGGATGCAGCACAGGTGACCTGATAGTTGCAGTGAGATAGCTACAGATAAGGAAAGAGTCCAACTGGGCATTTCTAGACTTGGGGAAAGCACACTGTCCCAATAAAGCTGATTTGAGCAGTACTGTGGTGGTTCAAAATCCCAGAAACATTGGTAGAATTAGTGTAAGCTAAATGCAAGGACCCAATGACTCAAGTGTGCACGGTGTTTGGTCTTATGGGGGGGTTCCCAGTTGGAGTGGGTGTGCATCAAAGTTCATGTCTGAGCCCACTGCTGTTCATACTCATAATGGGCTACATCAGCAAACAGGTTGGAGGAGACAGATCAACAAAGTTGCTGTATGCAGATGATGTAGGATTACAGGCAGACTCTGAGCAAATAATTCAGGAAAGGATAGTGGAATAGAATGCAAAAGTGAAGACACGTGGGAAGAAACCAAAGTACAGATAAGACAGTTGTAATAGCAGGAAATGAGGGCATGAGAGGAAGCTGATAATTGAGATAGAAGGGAAAATAGTGGAGCAGGTTAACAGATTCAAGTACCTGGAAGGGATGGTTGAGATGAAATCTGAATGAGAAGGTCATAGCTAGAATCAGGGGGGCTACAGCCAACTGGCAAGAGTGCTAGGGGTAGTATATGGCAGAAGAATGCCAAAGAAGCTGAAAAGTAAACTGTACAAGATAGTGGTGTGACCCTGTGTGAATTAATTGAGTTAAGTAAGATTTTTTTTCTGGATCTTTAGAAAGCACAGTGGCAAACTGATTAATTCCTTATGGGACACACATTTCTGTAGCACATTTAATGCAATGAGTAAAACAACTTAGAACTTCCTTTGCTTCCAGCATTTGTGAAATGCTGCTGATGTGTACTTTATGCTGTGTATGAATCTACTGCTACACCATCATAGATTATGAATGGTAGCACAAAAGGACTTCAAAATATAAAATAGCCATGTAATGACCAGACAGTAGTGCTACCTTCCAACTTTTTCTGTTTCTTTTTGTGTTCAATCCATATGAATGCTTTATGCATTTAAGCTTAGTGTTTGGCATAGCGACCAAGGAAATTACTGTATCTGCTAGCCGGTGCAGCCATTTACACCAAGTATAATTGAAACAAACTAAAGAAAAGCTTTTGATATACATATTTCAGACTAACCCTCTGATAGCTATACATGGTATGATAAAAGAAAAAAGAATGTCTGTTTGTTCTTAATTATTTTTGCAACAAAGAACGCTGATTTGCATGCAAGCAAACAACATGAACCACAGATTGGACTGAATTTTACTGTCCCTGTAATAGCATGGGAACCATCAAGGGGCTGCAATAACAGAACAGCAGCAGTGCAGTAGCAATGCAAACGTGTGATGTAACTTTCCCCATGTACAGTAATATACATATCTGATTTGATAATGTACTAATCTGTGTATGTCATTTGATCTGACCAGCAGCTGTATACCCATCAGATTCCATAGTGTACTAACGTATGCATGCTATGCATTTATACATCAGTTCACTGATAATTTCAATTTAGAACAACGTAGTGTTATATCAAATTATTTTGCATAAGCTGATAAATTCCAGGAAAACAGCTTGGTTTCCCACTTCAGTCTAAATTGAACTTGCCTACATGAGAAACAATGTTATTTATAAAAGGACAGCCTTTAAAATGCTAACATATTTATATAATTAATGCTTCATTGATATTTACTCTTACCCCTTAACTCTGCATGGCAGCACCTTGTGACAAATGAAATTGTTTTACCCAAGATTTAGATAAGTTGCAATATAGCATCATAAAGAAGCTTTACTTTATAGTGCAACAGCTTACTTTATGCGCCACACCTGTGTTTGACTAAAAATTGCAAATCAAAACAGAATATGATCGACACTTTGGGGAACGTTGTTCCTACAGCTGAGCTATAATGTGAGGGAACATTACCAGTCAGTTGTATCAATATTCAGAAGTGACATTTACTATCATATACAAAGTACATACATAAACAATTGCAGAAGACAGTGGAAGACTGTTATAGTTCAACATAAACAATGTTTTGTGGGCATAATGTAATCTAATCAGAATGACCCTGACCGTACCTTTAGATTACTTCAGTGTGGTATTAATCGACACCTGTCATTAACAGTAGCATCTTGTTCCTGTTACATATCTGCTCTTCCATTCTGCATGATGTACAGAAAATGATCAATATGATTTGTCTTGAGGAAGGTGGTAAGCATATCTGAGTAACTTGGTATCCGTTTTACAAGCTGGCCAGAGCTCATTCGCCATGGAGTCACAGTACTGAAGTCAAGGTAACTGGACATAAAGCAACACCAGTATAAAATGGCTACTGTAGCAAACATGTGACATGGAAGAGCGAGTTCATATAAATATAAACATATAAACATTCAGACTAGTGTTATGATTTTGACAGCTACTCGTAATACACTTCACTCATTTTTTTACTCTGGAAGAATAGTATTAATTTATATTGTATGCTAAAATGGTTGCTGGACTAGCTAATTAGTAGAAAACTACATATATTAAGAAATACACTGTGAAAGTATAAATATCAAATCAGTTCAGTAGGAAAAAGTACCGTGTATAATATCATTACATCTTCCACTTGTAATAGTAATACCCTTAGTGATAGAGGAAAAAAACCATAATAGCATTTCATCTGTCCTGGTTAATATTTTTTCTCTCATCTGTCTAACAAATATGCACAAACTTCCATGTGCATGTTATGTTGAACTACAATGGAAATGAATAGCAGTAATATTCTGATCCATATGTATGGACTGGGACATGCGCTGGTACAAAGCAGTGCTCACTTCATCAGGAACACTCCTCGCATAATATTCCCATACATCAATATTTCCCAGCATATTATGCACACAGAGTATTTTAGGCACTTGATAAATTTTGTCCTTATGTAGCTATGGCTGCTTTTAAATCTGTTGGAGGTAATAAATTGCTATAATCAAATCTAATTTCTGAAAAATACCTGTGGGAACAACAAACAAAAAAGCAAGTCTTGTAAAAAAACATGATAAATAACAGAGAAGGTGGTAGTTTGTTATAATCAACTTGGCATTGAGTTACAAAGCTAAAATTATTTGGCCCTTTAGAGTGAACTTCAGCAATGTCCATGATCTGTAGAAGTAGCTAGGCATTTTGCATTTCATAAGAACAGTTCAAAGGCATATAAAAGGAAAGCATGAAATAGATTCATCACAAAGGACCTTGTAGCGCACACAGCACTAAATCACTCCATTTTTTTTCTTAACCTAATGAACAAGCAGCCATGGACCTTTTAGTAGACGGAGAGGAAAATGTAAAACAATGATCAATAACAAACTGCTACCCTTTGTAAGAAATTGTAAAAGTATAACCACAATAATTCAGCAATCTGAGAATGCATTTGATTCTGTAATAATATCTTAAACTTATTAATATCCTTTCTTGGAAAACAAAACGATGTTTTGCTTCACACGAACTTTCTTTTATCAGTTTAATAATTTTAACTGCTTAAAACCTTTGCTTTAATGGATGTATTGTTTGTGAATCTTGCAATTGATTCTTTTCAGCTGTACACCTGTATTCCTTAATGGTAAAGTAAACAGACAAACTCCTGGACTTCTCCTACCAATAACATTTGCCTTGCACTTGCACTGGCCTGAATTTTGGTGACAGGTAATATCTCCATCAGCTGCCCCAAATGTATTACATTTACAGGGAATGCAGCCATCAGTGTCTGACTGTCGAAGATTATAGAATGCATCCAGGCACTAATTATACTGGCTGCCTGACACATGACTCTTGCAATTAAACTGGCCTCCGGTCTAGAAGACACACAACATACTACGGGATTGGAGAAACTGATGAGCACTGCTATTTTCTTTTGTCATTTGGGGAGAGGCATTCATGAACTAAGAGGCAAAGAAAACTGAAGAAGAAAAACATGCTTAGAATCAGAACAATAGAAACTTATGCTATGGCTGCTCTGTTATTCAGTATGGAATAAAGTGGAAAGTTTTCAAATGAAGAAGGACAACAATAAGCAAAGGCTGAAGGAAAATCAAAAGTGTAAAATAAAAGAGGTATGAAGCACTTCCAAATATTAGTATTACTGTTAATGTGAAATAAAGCACATATTTGTAATAGCAAGCAATGCCAATAAAATATCTTAACCATTTGGAATTGTAGAACAGACCATGGAAAAAACAAATCAATGCAGCAGCCAAAAAATACAGAATGTGTAATTTCTTCAACACAAGAATGAAGTCTCCTACTTATCTCACCAATATGCTCATGTGACTGATTTGTAGCATCTGTGCAGGTTTTACGAAGTGTTTTATTTGTATATCTGCCACTGACTCTGGAAGTGGATCTATTTAAGTTTATAGCTGATAGATCATCCACCACTCTTACTGCAATAACAGTGATTATGTATAACTAACATATTTCTGACATAGGAACTCTGAAGTGTTTCTGATACTAAGTAGAATAAATATAGAAAGGCAGTAGGAAACAGCCAAACCATTTGTTTTCGTTAAGTGCACATGACTAAAATGCACTTCCTAAAACATCTCATTCAATTTGACAAATCAGTTTTACTTTGGAAGGTGGCCACGGTGGTGCAGGGGTTAGTGTTGTCACCTCACAGTAAGAGGTTCTCCAGTTCAGTTCTCAGCTGGAGTGCCATCTGTGTGGAGTCTGCATGTCCTCCCTGTGGTTGAGTGATGTTTAAAGATATGCAGGTAGGTATGGGTGTGCTTTCTTTTGAGGTTAGGTGTCAGGCTGGCACCTTGGCACTGTAAAAATCCACTGCCAATCATTAGTGGATTGGAGTTCTGCTGTGGCGACCCCTAACTGGGAAAAGCTGAAAGAGTTTTACTTTGCAAGGTATCAGTTTTCTCTCTCTGTATTTAACTGGGATTTGAAAGGCCAGTGAATACTGATCCCCTTACATCTGATAGAAAGGTGATGCATTAAGTTAAAAAGCATACTTTTAACCCATAGTGGTCGCATTATGTGTTATTACCCATTGGTGTGATAAACACCTTTTAATTCATGTTGTTAAAAACAGTGCCTTAAAAATGAATAAACTAAACCCCACACAGATTATTCTCATTAGTCTTGGAAGTGAAATATATGCTGCATTGAGGCTGTCCTTTGCCCTAGCTCACTTCATGGTGCAACTTTTATTTTATATTTATTTATTTTACATTTGCTTACCAGAAAAGTCCAGCTGGGCAGGTTGCCCATTTTCAGTGGAGGCCCGGAGAGAAAAGTTCCATTAACAATAGTACAAATAATACAAATATTTAAGAAAAACCTAACATAAAAGTCAGGAGGACTGCAAATACATGTGACAATCAAAAGTAGAAACTGAGAGAACATTTCATAAAATAATGTCCTGTTATACTCAGATTTAAAAAGGAGAATAGGAAATTAACATTTGGTGCACTGATTTTTAAACACATTACCACTGGATGCTTTAGTGAGATCTGTTAAACATAGCCCGATATACATTATAGTTGTACAGAATTCAGTTGTATATTTTAGTGGTATTTAATAAGTGAAGCATATCACATTGTTGACTTGACTGCTTCTTTTTTACCATGTGATTTTAGTAGATGTACTATGTACACATTATTCAGTGAATTGAGGTACTATCTGGTAGTCAAGTGTATAAGAGAGATGGAAAAATAGTTGGAGATAATGGGGGGCATTTTTAAACAATACTAGTAAAGCAGTGTTGGACCTATATACTTATATGTAGTGTAGTATAGGCAGTTATAAAAAAAGATCAGGCTTCCTAAGGAAAAAATGCTTTGTTGTGGGGTGTAAGTGATATCATTATAAGTTTAGCATCTTAGATTTACTTATTTGTAGAGGATGTTATAAAAGATAGCCCAAGTAGGTTATCCTGGCTAGGTGCAATTGTATATCCATGAGCTAGCTAAATGGGATTTGAGGAGATTTTTGAAAATAGATTTGTTGCCTGTAGTTCTCATGTTGGGGGATATGGTGTTTTCTATGTTTGCTATATAGCTGGAGCCACCTGCACTATTTTTACTTCCAGAAATGTCCATTAGTGATTTGCTACTAGATCACAGTGAGCGTTGGCTAAGGTATTGGTTTAATAGGCCTTGTAGAGCTGGGGTTTTATCAGGTTGGTAGATTATTTGATGGGCTAAAGTAAGCTGGGTAAGTATGAGAAGGTTGGATAGTTCTAGTCATGATAGTTGTTTGAGGGTTTGGCAGTGATGGGTCCTAAAGATTGAATCTGTTGCAAATTTTGCTATTTTGTTGTAGCGTTTATTTTTGCTGTCTGATTTATTGAGATTGATGAGTATGGGTGATGCATAGAGAAGTGTGGAGACAAGGTGGGTTCTGGCAAGAGTGATTTTGGTGTTATTAGAGAGGTAATTTTTGCATCTGTATAGAGTTCCCAGTTTATTGTGAATTTGTTATTGTTTGGGCAATGTGTAGGTTAAATTGTAGGTTAAATTACATGTTTTGATCAATAATGGCACCCAGAGGTTTAGCTCGGGAGACTGGAGCAATAGGGATATTGTTACTAGATGTTATCTTAAAAGGAGGAGCTGGATCTGTGCCTTTAGTGGGGTGGAAACATTACTAGCCATTCCAGCAGGGTTGATGACTGTTGTGTTATTGCAGTAAGAGTTAAGTGACTACTGATGCCTTGTAAATATATCAAGTTACTGTGTAATGAAGACCCTTACTCCAACTGCACACTGACATCTACCTAGCAACTGCCTACTGTCAGGCAGATGCTAGGAACTGCCTACTGTTGGTCATGATCTAGAAGTGTCACTACCCATTCTCAGCTGGTGCAGCATCCCAAACCTCTCTGACACCTAACTTTGTCTATTGTTGGCCTTAGACCAACTGCCATTCCAAACCCCACCTCTACTAGGAATGCACAGAATGGCCCACACAGACCAGCATGTCAGCCCTATCCTCTCTCCAAAAAGAGACAAGAAGCCAACACCTTGCCAGTTCTCTCTTCTCCCATAGCAGCTACGACACTTACCAGAGCTGTTAAAAAATTGGGTTATCTGGTTTATAGCCAGGGATTGCTGTCTCTATACCAGCTGAGGTTGCTTAGAAATGTGAAAGAAGAGACACTGAAATATAAGTGCTATTGCATATAATGAATTTATTTTTTACTTTGCCATTCTTGAGAATGAAATGGATAAATGCAGGTGTTTAGCCTATTTTAATCTCATTACCTGCAGTGCCTCATGCTTTGGAAGAGAAAATGCACCACTGAGCACTGGAATACAAATTATCAAATCAAAAATATAAAATCTATCAGTTATCTTTGCACAGTTAAAGCCTTACGTTTAGCTACAAAATAAAAACATGGTTAAATCAGCTGTTGATTCCCTGGTTAACATCTATTCTCAAGCAAAACATTAAACATTTGCCAGTCTGGTTCCAATATGACTGCACATTTCAAAGATGGCTGCATGCTGATCAATAGCTAAATGCTCTCCCAGTGTGAAAAAGAAAATGATAAATAAGAGCTAGTAATACTGCCAGCTTGAGTAAAATTTAGTTACTATTAAGTACACTGCCTGGATGCTTTCAAAGAAAAAATATAAAGAAACTGTAAGAAAATCAAGTATTAAAGGTGAAGAGAAAACACTGACTGGGAATAAAATCCTACTGCTGCTCAGAAAAAAGCTGTTCAAGCTCCAGATTTGAAACAAGGGATTGCTTCTAGCAGTTTAGAGGAAAAATCACATAAATAAAATACTGAAGGAATGTATCAACTCAAATAAAAAAGGCTGTTAAAATAGAAGAAGTTTTAACTAGATATTCAGATGAACTGATAAAACTGTAAAAATCATAGGATGAAATGAAAAGGCTGACTTAAGTATGGACTTCTCAAGAAGAACAATTTCAAAAAAGTGGTAGAACTAGAAGACAGAGCACACAGAGAAACCCTGAGACTGTTTGCTATACCGGAGAACCTGGAAAGAACAGACTGTATTAATTTTATGAAAGCATAAATAAGCAACTGGACTGGTATTCCATAGCAGGATTTCTTAATTAAAAGGGCACATTGTGTATGCTTCAAACTTGGCCACGAGAAAACAATGAAGATCTGTACTAATAAAGATGCTGTCATACCAATAGAAAGAGTTGCTCCTGACAAAACTGTGGTAGAAGGGTAAAGTTTTAAAAACTGGATACAGTTTAGTGTTTGTGGAAAATGATTATTCATTGTACACCAGGTAGAAGACAAGCCAGTTTATCCCAGAAATCAGGGAATGTCAAGAGGCAGGTGTGAGATTCAAGCTACTGTGTCCAGCTGTCTTTGGAATATTTTTTTTTTTCTGGAGAATCAAAGATTTTTTTTTTTAATGCAGAACTGGGTCAGGAGGAACTACCAAAGTTTATATCACAAAAAGTGAGCCATCAAACAGAAGGGCACCCTGCTTCTTATTCTTCTGACGATAAAGCCCTTAGAGAGACTTTGCCAGTGAAACTTTTTTCCAGTGTTCCAAATGAAAATGCTTGAGAGACAGAGAAAGCAGATGAGTTTATCACAAAAATAGGAATACCTTGGACTCGAACCAGAGTCTGGTGTTGGGAAATGGAGATGAACAGGAAGAAGGCCAGCAACACTGAAATTAGTGAATAAATGTGAGATTATGAAGCATCGATCACATTTGGGAAATATTGCTTTGCAAGAAAAAGTGGCTGAGAAAAATTGGACTTTTATAGACTTAGTTAAAGTTTGGTTGGATTGTAAAGCATATACCCCACATTTTTGATTTGTTAATGTTTATAAGGACATTAAAGGGATAATATAACTGTAAGTAAAACATTTTTTTGTTCTTAATAGTATTTATATAAACTTTTTATAATATAAATTGCATGTTATATAGTAAAGCACATTTGAGCAGTATGTAGTTAGGGTGTGTGTGATTTTTTCAGTGATTGTAGTATGTGATATAGATATTAAAGTAAACAAGTGCTTTTTAGTTTTAAGAAAGATAGGTATTAAAATGTAAAAAGGAGAAGAAAGTCTGGACAAAAGCAAGTTTAAGTTAATATGCTATAATCTTGGGCTGTTGGGTGGGGTATGGGGTGTAAAAATGCACATCATTATCATTAACCCCCCTTTTCCCATTTTTCTACATGGAGTTGGCGTATCATGTTCAGTGCCACACTCCTGCCTTCTTCAACATTCATGCCTGACTGTCACAGATCTTCTTTCACACAATCCATCCACCTCTTTCTGGATGCCCTTGCTACCTCTTAGCTTCTTCCTGTCTGTCCCAAATCTTCCTCACCAGATTGCCTTCTACTTTTCTACACGTGCCCAAACCACCATAATTAGTTCTCTTTGATCTTTTCTGCAATTGGAGCTACTTTGGCTTCTTCTCTTATGTCCTCATTTCTTCATCTGTCCCACAGTGTGCATCCTACCACCTTTCTCAGGCACTTCATTTCCATCACTTCTAGCTTCTTCAACTGTTCTGCCTTTACTGCCCAGGTTTCTGTACCATACAGTAGTACTGGTCTCACCACTGTCTTGTACACCTTACTTTTCAGCCTCTTTGGCATTCTTCTGTCATAGACCACACCTGATATTCTATGCCAGTTGGCTGCAGCCCCTCTGATTCTAGCTTTGACCTCTTCATTCAGACTACTCTTCTCCTCAACTACCCCTCCCAAATACTTGAAGCTGTTTACCTGTTCCACTATCTTCCTTTCTAGCTCTATTCTCGGCTTCTTCTGATTTCACCAATTTGCTGCCCTTACCACCATCTTATATGTGCTTAGTTTCTTCCCATGCCTTCAGATTTGCATTCCATTCTCCTATCCTTTGCTGAAGTTATAGCTCAAAGTCTGCCTGTATTGCCACATCGTCTGAATACAGCAGCTTTATTGATCCATCCCCTCCAATCTGTTTGCTAATGTAGTCCATCAAAAGTATGAACAGCAGTGGGCTCAAAACTGAACCCTGATGCATACCCACTCCCACTGGGAACCCTTCTGTGAGGCTGAACACTGTCCGTACCTGAGTCGTTGGGTCCTTGTACATAGGCTGCACTAATTCTACCAATGTTTATGGGACTTCAAACCAGATCAAATTTCTTTTGACCTTGTCATATGCTTTCTCCAAGTCTAGGAATGCCCAGTTGGACTCTCTCCTCATCTCTAGCTTCTTCTCAAGTATCTGTCTTAATGCAAACTTGGGTCAGTTGTGCTGCATCCTGATCTACTCTCTATATCCATTTAACAATCACCCTCTCCAGAACTTTTATGCAATGTGATAGGAGTTTGATCCCTCTGTACTGCCAACAGTTGTAGGTGTCCCCTTTGTTCTTGTACAATGGCATGCATATGTTTATTTTCCAGTCATCTGGGATATGCCTTTCTCTCCGCACTGCTATTAGTACCTTCAGGAGCCATTTCTCCCTTATCCCACCCAGCATCTTTATCATATATGCTGTGACCTCATCTGACCCTGCTGCTTTCCCTGACATTATCTTCCTTAGTGCTGTTCTTACTTCTTCTAGGGTGGGCTCCTCTTCTTATCTCATTGTAGGCTGTTTCTGGGGCAGTACAGCTTCTGTGGGGTTTTCTTAATTCAGAAGCTGCTGGAAAGACTCCCTCCATCAGCCTTTGATGCCCTGCGAACTGGTGAGCAGGTTGTTGCTGGCATCTCTTAGGAAGGGTGTCTGGCTATCTTCTTTATCTTTCTGTCATTGCCATGCAACCTGATACAGTTTCTTTGTGCCCCTTGCTGAGTCACTTTCCAGAAGTTGGTACAGTGCCTCCGATGCCCTATTCTTTGCTATTGCAACTTCTTTCTTAGATTCTTTGTTAGCCAACCAGTAGTCCTTCCTAGCCTGGTCAGTCTTTTCTATCTCCCTCTTCTTCCTGCACTCCTTCTTTCTTTTGATGACTTCCTGGACTTCTGCATTCCACCACCAGCTTTCCTTATGTACCTTATTTCCATACCTGGCTTGGTCACATATTTTTTCTGTAGTCCTAACACATGCTGTTTTTAAACACTGCCATTCTCCTTCAACTCCACCTATTTCCTCCTCTTCTTTGGGTGCTAGAGCCCTGAGAAATTCCTTGAACTGTTGTGCTTTCTCTCCAGTCAACTTTGAGGTCTTCAGCCTGGTCTCTGTTGACCTTAGAGCCTTCTCAGACCACTGCTTGTAGCTGATTGTGGCAACTAGTGGTTTATGCTGTGGGCCAACCATTTCACTGGGAATGACTTTGCAATCATGGCTTCTACCCCAGTGCCTTTTCCTTACTAGGAGGAAATCTACCTGAGTTGCATGTTGACTACTCTTGTATGTGATCTTGTGTCTGTCTCTCTTTCTGAACCATGTGTTGGCTACTATCAAGCCATTTGCCAGACAGAAGTCTAGAATGGCTTATCCTTCTTTATTCCTGTTGCCCCACCCATGTGGACCCAGGCAGTCCTCATATCCTATTCTGCCTGTCCCAATATGTGCATTCAAGTCACTCATTATAAACACCAATTCATGTTGTCCTGCTTTATCTAGTAGTTCCTGCAACTACTGTCTGAATGCACTCTTTTCCTCACTATCACAACCCTGCTGTGGGGCATAGGCTGAGATTTTGAATACTGCACTATCATTAGACTGGAGTCTGACTGCCATGAGTCTGTCATTATTTCTGATGATATCCCTCCCTGCCTTCTGAAGCCTCTCTCTTACCACAATTCCTACACCATTACCCGAGTAGAAGATTCTGGATCCCAAGCCAAATGGCTTTGCTGCACTGCCCTTCCATCTCATCTCTTGGATACATAGGATGTCCAGCCTCCTCCTTATCATCATGTCATCCACTTCCAAGCTACATCCTGTCAGTGAACCTACATTAAGTGTAGCAATTCTCAGTTCATGTTTGGCAGGTTGGTTTGTTTTATGTCCAGCTTTTGCTCAACACAGCTATCCCAGGTAACCCAGGCTGGGCAACTAGACACCGGCCAGCCAGTAGCTTATTGACCCAGGGCTGCTGGGCTTTATGGCAGGCACACACTGGCCGATAGGGGCACATATACCCCTCCCACCATTAGCAAGGGTCCCTGGTGTGGGTCAGAGTAGGCCGGATCCTCAACCCACATATCACTGGTAACTACCCATGCCCATTTTTGTCGACATTAGTCAACATGACCTAATCACCTAGAGCCATATTTTCAACTGCCGAGTGGCTAGCCTTGCCATGGCATGCAGTATGTGATCTGTTTTCTCCTATCTTGAGGATACTGTGCACCACAGTAGATGCCGAAAGTGGTTGGTCTGTGCAACTCTTCCCCCTATATGACACCATGTAAAGTCTGTGCTGCTACCCACAGCTCCATTCATTGGTGAGTTTGCAATGGAAACACTCAGCATCTTTTTCTGACATCAGAGAAACCCCACAGAGACACAGGGAGAACATGGAAACTCCAAACAGGCATTGGTTGGAAGTCAGGATCAACCCTTTTACCTTGTGCATGGGAGGAAAATACCTTAACCACTAAGCCATCTGGTTCATTATTATATTATATGTAGAGTTGAAATTGTTTTTTTTTTTCTTATTTTTGCAGACATAAATGTCTAGATGAATAATCTAAAATCACGTGTTTTCTGTAAACAATTAGGCTTAAAAATAAGACAAAATAATGATTGTCATGAAACATGCTAAGTGTCTTGCATATAAAACAATATAAATGAAATTGGCTTTTTTTTCTTCAGCAAAAGTTCAGAGAGTAAAGAATCTGTAGTTGAAGGTAAATGAATATTCTGTCCTTAGGTTTCCATACACATGAGATGTCTGCATGTGCAAGCAAGTAATCTTGAGAGTTATGAGCATTATTTGCTTAGGTAAATGCAAAATTTAAAGGCACAAGGACAAGCAGTTCATCAAACATAAAGTCTGAAATTATTGGAAGTGAATAAGAGATAACAGAGTCCCTAGCAGTCTTAATACATCAATGCATTTAATAGAATAATGTATAACTAAGTTGTATTTAATGATAGTCACTGCTCTTTTTCTTAAGGCTAGATGTTAATGTTTTCTGAAAACATACAACCTTATTCTCATACCTTGGAGGGCAACAGATATAAGAAAAAAAAACAGACAGCAATAAGTGTAAGTGGGAGCACATGTTGCAACATGCACTTTATCATGGGTAACCTTCATTTTAGATTAGGTAATGCTGTGGGTGAAGCTGTTGATTTGGGTAATTCTTGTCAGGAGGGTTAAACTCCATTTTTTGTAGATGTGCATAGCTTAATGTGTTGTCCAAAGCTAATAGATTATGGAGGTGCTCTGCTGATGTATTTAGTTTTTTGAGGGTTTTTGTTGAACAAAAATTCTTAAAAAATGTGCAAAAACTTCAAACTGAGATGACAAGAAGCAACTGCATAAAAGATCAACCTTCCAAACATTAGTGAATGCATGCAACACAAAAAAAAGCTGTCACGTATAATAGGTGGGAGCAATAACTTCTTATCATAATGGGCATGCTATCTATATTATTTTGGAATATAAACAGCATTCAGTTATAGACGAAAAGGTAAAGGTTATATTAAGAAATGTAGAGTGCAAATAGCAATGCTGCAGGACATAACATTTAGAAATAAATGAGCATGTGAATTTGGTAAAGAAAGGATTTCTGGATGGATATTCAACAGAATATTAGGGACAAGGAAAATAGGACTAATTATTGTAATTATTAGAGGAGCTCCAATAGTGATAGAAAAGGGGAAAAAGATAATACTGGTAGATTTGTGGTAGTAAAAGGCTACTAGAAAGGGAAGAGGATTACACTGGTACGTATTTATATTCAAACAAAAATTGATAGAACATTTTGGGAGAAATAATCAAGTTTCAGCAAGAATATTACCTATTGATGGGAGGTAGAACTTGATTTGCAAAAGTGAGGATGTATCTGGGGCACCTAGAAGGGAAATATAACAAAAGTAGATTGATTTCTGAAGACATTTGTGAAAATATTTGTATGGAAGATGTGAATTAATTAGTAGGAACTCAGGGAGAATTTACATATTATTCCCCAAGGTACAATAACTGCGCTAGACTAGATATAAATTACATTTCACAGTAACACATGCATTTAATTGAAAGCTTTGACAGATATCCAATAACCATTTCAGATCATGCATAAATAAAAACTAAGATAAAAAAATTCATGGTAATGAACTAAAAATGAGACACTGTTAAAAAAGAGAGGAATTTAAGGAACGGGTGCCGAAAATTATTCGAGAGTGATTAAGGAAGATAGAAATTTTTTCAAAAGTTAGACCTAGGGAGTGGAATAAAATAAAAATGGAGTTTAAAATAATGTCAAAATAAAAGAAAAGTGGTGATATTGTTAAAAAGTAATAGGAATCATTTACAGAGTTGACAAATGTTAAAGTATTGCAGAATAAAGGGAATCCCACAGAACAAGAACAGGTGCAACCACAGAGTGCTAAAGAAAAAATAAGGGAATATCTGGACAATATGCATGATTTTAGAAAGATTGCTGTTAAGCAACTGTATTTTGATAATAACTCCAGAGCACAAACATTTTTATCACTGTGACATAGGCAACAAAAAGAAGAAAGGGTTGACATCAAGCTTAGGGACCCTAAAACAAGAAAAATAACCAAAGTCCTGTACAGTTGTTAGAGATATTTCAGAAATTCTATGAACATTTTTATAAAGCAGAGAAATATGTAAATCAAGAAAGAACACAAATGGAAATACTTATGGAAGACTTAAGTATGCCAAGAGGTAGATGAGGCTTAACAATTAATAGTTATGATAGGAGTTGATGAGGCACAATTTCTGATGTATAAGCAATCTTCAGGAAAGTGTCTAGGAACAGATGATATTCCTGTGGAAGTTTAGAAGATAGGAGAGAAAAGAGTGATAAAGATCTGGAAGCTTTTGTTTAATGGTATTTTAATAGTAGGGGGATGTACGAACATCTTGGAAGAAAGTTGTAGTGGCTGCAATACCTAAAGATGGTGAAGATCAACCAAAACCAGCTTCATACAGTCCCATTTCAAATTTCAGCAATAATTACAAAGTGCTTATGTCTATACTAGCTAAAAGAAGGGCAAAGGTGTTGTCAAAATTGATAGGTATGGATAATGTGGTTTTGTAGAAGGAAGGCAAATATTTGACAACATTGATAGAACAATGATGATTCCAGAGGGAAGCAGAATGTAAGAAAATACTTCTGCTGTTGGTGGGTCTTGATGCAGAGAAAATATTTGACAGAGTAAGCTGGGATTTTGAGTTGGTTAATGAGAGATTCAAACTCTCTATGCAATCATAAGGATAATTAGGGGGGTATATGAGGAGATGGAGGCAAGAATTAAATGGATGATTCCTCTTTGATAAGTTCTATCTGAACAGAGGAATCAGACAGGGGTATCCTCTTTCCCCTCTGTTAATTGCATTATATTTAGAGCCATTGGCAAAGAAAATAAGGGACTCAGAAAATCAAGGATATAATTGGTAATGTAATCAAGAAAAGTGCAAGATAATATTATTTTATACCCGTTAAATCTTGAAAAGGACATTTCAGTGCTGTGAAATATTTTGATACAGTTACAAGTCTTTTTGATAATATATAATTAAGGAAATAAAACAAAGAATATAGCAGTAAAATATGTACTTACAGTTGAAATGGTTTAGCAATATCCATATTTATGGGAACATAATATGATGATGTATTTAGGAGTATGGATTAAAAAAGGCTTCTGTTATTGCAGCTACGGATTTGTGGAAAGAGAGTAAAGAAAAGATAATATAAAGGCTAAAATCCTGTAAGCTCTTGTTTATGGACATGGATAGTAAGATACAAGAAGTGAAAATGTTGTTAGTCCCTTTAGTTTTGTATTCAGGGCAGGCATATGTTTATCAAACAGAGAAGTTGTGAACAATAATTAATAAAAAGTTGAAGGATTTTATCTGGGAGGGGAAGAGGACAAGGGTTAAGTGGAATAAACTGATCCTTCCAATAGAACAAGGTGATTTAGGATTACCTGATTTGAACAGATATTTTAGAGCTACACAACTAAGGCTCATGTGAAATAACATAAGCATAAAGTTATAATTCAAAGTAGAAAGAAGGATAACAACAGCTATACAGAAATTATATTCATAATGTAGCAGAAAGTATTCTAAGAACTAAGCCAACATGAGAATAGAGAAAGGACATTTTGTCAATAGGGATGACTGCAAATAAGGGTACAGAGAATAGGTAAGAGGGGGGGGTTTAGAATTTACTGGAGAAAACTGACCAAGGAGCCAAGGTATTGAGAGCAAATAACTAGAGAGGGAAAGGCAATAGAGTAGACAAGAAGGCATTTGGATTGCAGGCTAGAGACTGCTTTCCCTATCAGGGACTGATATCAGAGTGTAGGCAAAGAGAAAGGGATGGGGAAATCCTAAGTGAAAGATATGCTCTGGTACCGTTGTAGTTGAATCTAGAACAGAAGCTGCTGTTAAAAATGGGATAATTGATAGAGCATATAACATATTGCATGATAAATATAATAATCAATCAGAGGAGGTTAGAAAAGATTGTGAAGAGAGATATGATAAGCAAGTTAGAAGAGAACAATGGGAAAGCATATTTATGTCTATCAAGTATGCAACAAAGTCTAGAAGGTTTAGGACTTTGCTTTGAAGTGTTTACATGGGTATTGTTATACCTCAAATAGACTCCAAATATTTTAGTCAGGTAGATGGCAAATGTTGGAGATGCAATAGGATAGAAAGTGTCAACAAGCCATGTGTCATGCTGTATCACTCTTGGTAGTAGTTTCTTTCCTTTCTACCAAGATAGGATGCAGATCATTGTGGTAGTTTAGTACAGTGGTTTTCTCCACACAACCAACCACAATCATATTTCTACCCCTGCTTGTGACCTTCTATAAATTCAGTTCCTCACTTTGTCTCAATTGTCAGTGGTACTTTATATGCCCCTTTTTGTTACACTGAAAATTTTTTCTTCATGACCTGGGTGTTTAATAGAGCTAGTAGGTTCCCCTTTTGTCTGTGGAAACTGCTGTGATGAAATAGGCTGCTCCATAGTTCTACTGCCGCATGGCCCACTTTTGTGCAGCTGTGACCTGCTAGCTAGGGAGATATCCTTCCCATCTCTTTTTGAAATGGTACACTCCAAGTCTGCCAATTCTCATGTCATCAGATAGAGTACTCATTGCTTGCTTCCTCCCCACAAAGTCTGTTAGTCTTTGAAATGTAGTGACTTAACATCCACTCACCAACCTATTAAAATATTTCTTCCTCCTATAACATAATCACTCACACTATCTTCTGTGTTTCTAGAATAGTCACTTGTTCATATGTCTAAAGTGGGACATTTTTTGGAAAAATGTGATTCTGAGACCCACAACTAGTGCAAAGGACTGGACCTCGTTTTTTGTCATCTATAAAAGCTTGTTCTTGTAGAACATGAATTCTTTATACTGTTTCATATAATATATAGGTATTTTAGATACAAAATAATTGTTTATACAACTGCTAAAGGGAAAAGGAAATTTTTTTTTGCCTCAAAATCTCAGGACATTTGCCATTTTTATGTTTTTAGAAGGGCACAACTGCCAAAATACAGATTGTCTTGCATAAGAGAGGCAGGCAGTAACCCTATTGCCTTTCTTCTGTACTCCTTGAATTTCTTTCTGTATGCTTCAGGAGTCAGTTTAAAACATTCAAGTAAACATTGGCCTGAATTCAGAAAAGGTTCTGTGAAGTATCTTTGAGTTGTATGTGTCACAATATTTTTTGTATTCAGAGACAATCCTATGGCAGAGCTTTTGCATGAAGATGTGCAGCACTGTGATGGGCTGTCTCCTTGGCCATGCTAAATGTTAATGGGGTATTCTCAGGGATGGATACATGCAAATAAGCTATGTGCTGTCCCCTGGTATTGCCTGACGTAAGGCATTTATGTAGCTTAGTGGTTCAGAGAACCTCTCTGCTGTGTAAATAAGCAGAGCTTCTCCTAGATGCTCATGGTAATGAACACAGCCAAAAGACTGTATTCATCCATCACAGTTGAGATAAGTGCTGGGGAGCTTAATAAACAGGTCGTGTTAGGCCATGTATGCATGTAATTATGTGAGGGACTGACTGAGAGAGTGAATGAGGATGTGTCTGGCTGGGACATAGCATGATGGGTGTTAGTGAGGGAAAAGTTTAGATGTATGTGCATGCATGTGTTAGTGGGTCAATGTTTGTGATAGGTCGGGAAAGAGTGTGTGTGTGTGTGTGTGTGTGTGTGTGTGTGTGTGTGTGTGTGTGTGTGTGTGTGTGTGTGTGTGTGTGTGTGTGTGTGTGTGTCTTTATTTATCCTTGAAAATGCTCAAATAAAACAAAATAATCTCTCACATTACACTGCAGAAATAATGTAATGATGACTCTGGTATCTAAGGTCCAACTTTCCTACTCCTCAATACTCTTTTTGAATGACTAGTATTTCTCTTTTGTGATAGTACATCTTTTCTCTTTCTTCAGTTTGATGTCACTCTCTTTATACTTCAGGTTGTTGTATCCTCTCATCTCTCTCAAGCTCCAGATGTTTAATCTCTATCTCTTTAATTCCAACTGAGTATTGAGGTCATCTGGGAATGAGTTGGACTGTCCTTTTCTCCCAGGCTGAACACCCATAGCTTTGCCATACTGTCTCCAGATTTAATGGAGTGTGTTCTAGGTCCACACAAGGCTATCATGCTTTCTTTCGACATGCTACTTTGCATAACTCTATACATTTCACTCTTGCTAATTCAGCTGTGACACTGACATTTTGCTATATTCTTAAGAGCTCATTTCTGCATGTTTCCCAAACTAATCTAATAAAAAGACTGTTATATACCCCTGGATTCATGAAGCTCGGCGCAAGGCCGGTGTAAGGCTTGTGCCAGCCGTGCGGCGTATATATGGAGTAGTAGCACCATATGCATATTAATGAAGGCGTGCAGCCGCCACAGCCATGTGCATAGGAAACATGCGCGAGTGCATGGGGCGTACCGAAGTTGCGGAGGGAGGCGTGTCAATGTCGGGTGTCGATGAGCAACCTAAACTGCTGAATAGTATAGTCCACCTGCAGTAATACTCACACCTATCAGTGTCCGTGGAGACTGAAACGTATACAAAGCATGCAAGATAGTCCCTGTGAACAGAAAATGAAGAAGCAAACACAAATGCACGATAGGGAATAACAGGTCCCTACCCTTGAACAAATGACAGAAAAACCGCATGCCCGTGGTCCAACGTAGTGTTTATAGTTATACCATGTGGAAGTGAAACATATCATATGCTAGGGCGCTGCCAGGAGGTACGTCCAGCCCAATGGAGAGGGTCACCAGCTGACCCATAATGTGAGGGAGGGCACAGAGATGTGCAGATGTGTCCATATCAAAATGCACGAGGAGAAATGTAGATATATGTAGTGACTGTATGTCCGAATCATATCCCACAAGGGATGTAATAGTCACATACAAAAGGTATGTCTGTATCCCACATAACAAATGTGATAGGGAATAGAATACACATGTAAACGAATCAGGAGCATAGAAACAGCTACAACAATAAGGACACATGTAGGCCGAAAGGAACAGTATGACCCGTGCCATCGACTAAGAATACCACCTGTCCCACTTTGCGAGCGACAGTACCGCTGCGGCCAGATGTGTCCTGACACAAGCATGTAAACATGGCAAATGTGCAGAGATCATAGGACATAATTATCCCTCAGGCGTCATGTAATAGTGGCATTAAACAGTTGTTCTCCACATGTATATGACATAAATGTCATAACAAAAAGAATAAGCCACTGAAATGCTACAAGTCTAAAGCTTAGATATAGGCAAGAGTTGTAAGTGCTATCTGCCGAACTGACCGTGGGTATGTGTCAGCATGGAAAATGTGTTGTGTCCACCGCAAATGTTACATCGTGGCCAACTGAAAAGGTGGAAACAGTACCGTAGACTGTGGGGAGGCATTGTCCACAACAGTCGGATATGTGGAAGGAATAGCATGGACATCAGAAAAGGTGCCATCCCCCCAATGAGCACAACAGGTCTGCAATTCCCGGGAGTCATCGGTAGAAGCCAAACTAGTATGTGACACAGCCGAATGGGTAGTACCCGGGTATACCAACTAAGTAACGAAAGTGAAGTATGGGCGTGTACCTATGTGTGTGAGGTATAGCACGTGGGAAGCAAACATGGCAGGGTAGTCCACACAACCATAAAGGTACCTGACACCTGTAGGGCAGTCAATGTGCTACTTTGGCCGTGTCATGGCCCAACAACAAAAGTAGTGAGCTATCGGATGTGAGTAATTTGCATGTGAGGGGTGGATGGGTAATGGTAAAACCCGCAAAGGCGATATTGTGTCATATGCAGAAAAGGTGAACCAGAGGTATAGGAGGGGGCAGCGGGTGAAGTGGACATAAACACAAACACATGGAGAAACAGCTGCAAGACAAGCAGACAGGCCATAGTGTAGAACACAATCCCACAAACATATGTATCATGTAAATGTGCAATCAAAATGTATAGATATGTGACCGTCACATACCCACAGGTTGGTCCTGATGGAACTGGCCATAACAAATGCAACACACCTGGCTGCATAATGGGCTACCCAGCATACCCTCTACATCACACAACCCAGCCCCATAACAGAACATCCACCAAATCCACCCGTACGTGGCCCACTGGTCCGTTGCAGACACAGCTACACATACCAACCCCTACGCATATGTAGTAGGTATTGTCACCCTAGGCAGTGTCAGGATAGCAAACCATGTATTCCCTGCATGTTAAACACCCTGCACATTTTCATAAAGCCAAAATACATTTCAATATTGTTTCTGTGTGGAATGGTCCAATTTCCGGAATATCCCTTATGGGATAAGTAACCTGTGTAAATAGTAGAATGTGTATGACGACAAGATGTCCAATCCTGTACATATCTGGACACAAGTCAGAACATGAAGTACAGGTCCAAGACACTGTCCAGACCTGAGTGGTCATGCATAACCCAGTACCCAGGATAAAACACCTTCCCGTGACGCACGTGTCCCCACACAAATATGCGGGAGAATATATCGCACACTCGCATAGTGGCAAATGGCAGAAGGGTGAGGAAGACACCCGACATTAACAGGAGAATCCTGATGAAGTGTGAGGGATACCTAGTGTGTGCCGGCGTGACCGACCATACCTGACAACCTGTGTGAGCTAGATATCTGGACAGAGCCGTGACTACAAGTGAGACAAAGGTACAACAGCAGGTACAATATGCAAAGATAGCTGTTAGAAGTTATTCATGTATGTGCAGTCTGAGTAACCGGGAAGTCCACTGGGCAAAGTGCCCAGTAACAGCGAAGGCCCGGGTAGAAAAGCTCCACAAGCAATACAAGGAAATAAAGGCTACATAATGTTAAAGGTAAAATACAAGAGTAAAAGGCATACAGTCAGGAAATACACATGCATAACATAATAGTGGTAATACAGAAATGTACAACAATGACATACTGGGAGTCAAGTGAGTGTCAGCTAAGTCTGGTTAAGCTGAAGGGTAGAGAGGAGCAGGAGTATGGAGAGCTCAGAGGAGTGAGATCCGTAGAATGTATAACAGGTGCAAGCAGGAATATATCCATGTGGATGGATAAACATAGATATATCACAGAATGACAGTTTGCACAATGGCATTAATGTCTGGAGTATGAAGTCTGAAACTCAACTGTCTGCCAGCACGTCCCGACATCTGTCCCTAATGCCGAGCTACTGCTGTGCCAGAACACAACAGCGTATTACAGAGGTTCGTACCATATTACTCAACTGTCCAGATATTCGCAGAATGACCAGAGTGTTGGCTCATAGTGTTGTGTGCCTCTGACAACCTGCGTCTGTCCGGTAAATAGGTGTGGATTGACATCATGAAATAATGAGCATTAAGTATAGCACTCCACATCCCGCAGAAGGGTCATGACAATGCAAAACCTATAGTATTCTATCGACGTTGTAAGATTGTAAGGAAACTAGTTAAAATGTGTCCCTCTTACTCTCCCCATCATGTAGGGTTTGCGCAGATTTGTTGCTCAAAGAGGTCGAGAGGTATGGTCCATACATATGTACAGTAACAAGCCATGACATTTGTGTAATGTACAACTGCATACCTGTAGTCACAACATGTCCACGCAAATAATCCCCGTATGAATGAATACAGGTAATAGTCAAATGTGAATGGGAACCCCCCACCTCACCGTGGAGTATGAACCGTAACAACCCCACCCATAATATGTACAGCCAACAGAATAAGCTCCTCATAGGTGCCCAAACACATGTGTCTATAAATACAGGGAAAATGTTCATAATAGGGAGATGCTCCCTGTCCACATGCTTCATCTGACATTTGAACTCAGCCAGGAAAGTTCCGTTCACCAGGCGGACAAGCCCATACCCAGATCACTACATGAACACCATGACAATCAGAAACGTGTATGTGATACGACTATATGCCCTGGTGTTCTGCATATCCTCAGAGTGATTAACAATGCAGCTGGGGTCCACAGCAGTAGGCAATACGGAATGTGTAATATGTAGTACCGCATTTCCCACAGCAGGGGAATGGATGCCTGTGTTGTAAGTGAAGCAGTGAGGCGTATGTTGATGTAGCTAAGTACTATGGGTATGCATATCAATAAGGCAGAACAGCAACAGAATACTGTTTCCGGCATCCGTCCAACGTGAATGCAGTCCCGGTTGACCTACGACCACTGCAGATATCCCTGTAAAGTGTCATTGAATGCGTTTGTGCTGTACACACATTTAAATACGTAAAGGTGAACCGTGTGTTTCACACCAGTCCGTAAACCAGACTACAGATAAGTAAGTGTTATGGTCAGATGTATGAAAGGCCGCGCAAGCACACATTTATTAAACAGATGTAACCCACAACATGTAAATGCAAGTGCGCCTGTGCGTGTGTGATCCGCTCACAGCATAGTAAATGAATGCTGTTTCCCCCACGTTGGATATACATGGCTCAAACCTGTTAACCCCGTAAAGTATGAAACCAGACAAAGGCATGCAAACTACCGGTAC
>NC_056725.1:569853756-570011256 GCF_019279795.1 Protopterus annectens
TAACTGTCCTCACACATAGGGCGGTCACACATGCAGTGACCTGTACACACACAGCTGCCATCACAGCTGTCACAGGTGCAGGTCACACACGTACACACTGCAGTGTACACTGTAACTGTGAAGTCATCACCATGTCGTCGGTGCAGCACTACACAGCCTTACAGTACCACAACACCATGTGACACATGACCACTGGGCTGCACAGAGGTGTACACCAGCTGTGCAGAGTACACATGTACCAACAAGGATCCAACAGGTGTTATGCATTGCAATGATACCAGTATACATGAACAGGTCAGCTCAAGACATACCACGGCCCTTACACAGCTGTGACACATGACTGTTGCTGTACACCAATGAACACACGTCTGGATATGTCATACATGTGATTGTGTGGATGTGTGCATGGACTGCACACACACAACACATACGTACATAGCCTTTGATGTACCTTGTGCATAACAGTGGCCTAATCAATGCTACACATGCAAATGGAAGGTGGGTCCATGTCTGTTGAATGCACACACTACAGGGGGTAGCAATGTTGACCGGGACACATACCCTTGTACTGGTCGCCTGTGACACATGTGATATCATACCACAGTCCATGTGTTATGTATGTCAACACACATGTCCAACAATAGCAATGCATACAAACATGGCAACAGCAGACACATGTGACATCTGTACTGTGCATGCAGCAACCATGCATGTGCAGTGGCCGATGTCCGTAACATAGTTGCACCTAACTACGACATGCAGTCGCAATGCAGACCCATCATTGACACCTGTATATGGTGACATACAAACAGCATGTATGGAGGGATGTGCGTACATACAGTGGTGAACCACCTGTGTAGATGTATGTGTGCAGGGGGTGGCTCACAGTTTTGTCACACACCATCCTATCATGCCATGTGCAAACAGTATGCTATGTCGCTGTTACGTGACGGTGTTGACATAATGCATGCACAGCGGTCAGGTGTTACCAACTATATGTCACATGGCACCTGTAACACCTACAACCTCCCATGTACATATAGCAGCACATTAGCCAGATATAGCGTTGGTACACATAATGCAATCATTACCACTGCAGGTCTATCAAACGTGTCATCATATGGCAGGTGTATCATTCCCAGCACTGCCATGTGTGTCTGAATGTGTGACCAGAGATGCCACATATCACGGGGAATATGTCCCAGTTGTTACACATCCCTGTACACCATTGTAGAGATCTGTACATACGTCAGTGTGGGAAGCATGACGTTGGCCAGTGTGGTGCATCACACACGTCGGCTGTCCATATACACATGTGTGGTCACCACAGTGTGTGTGTGTCTGTATGTATGTCTGGTGCTTGGTGTGAGGGTGTATGCTAATATACAGTGAGAAATGATCACTAACCCCACGTGGTGACTAACCCGTAATAGTGATGCAGTGCACTACCCTGTTGATGCCATAGGTCCCAGCCATACTGGCTACCTGTGCATGTTCCTTCTCTGTGACATGTCGTGTGGGTGCATAGTACTGTGAGGGTGATGACAACATAGGCAAGGGTCCCCACCTGCACACTATGGGGTGTGCGTTATAGTGGTGTACACCCCGTGAATGTGACCATGTTCCCGTACTGTTACAGGGTCCTACTGCTGCACAGTGTGGCCTCCAGCTACCAAGTGACACCTCACATCATCATTGGCCAGACTGCTGTGTACAACCCTGCACCATGTCACCATACCTGTAATGTGTCCTGCTATGTATGTCACGTCTCTGTCCAGTGTAGCCTGTGGCACTGACCACATGCATCAGGTGCAGTATATGTGCAGACATCTGTGTCATGTTGGTGTTTCCAACAGTCAGGTTGAGGGTACATGTAGCATGCTGATATTGCCAGACGTGCCTGTGAGTAATCCACAGTTACACGTGGGGGAATGCAAACACTGCTACCTGTAGGCACATGCAAGTACACCATAGGAGGGAACCAGGGTATCACAACCAACATGGTGCTACAGATGTAACCGAGACACATACCATGAACACATCACAATGCATGCTGCATCTGCACTACATGGTATGACCGGTGCATGTCAACAGTACACAACCTATGTCACATACACATCTCTCTGTATTCACACACAACCACTGCAACATACACATCCCTCACTATGCATACACAGGTAATATTACATACACCTCTCACTATTCTGTTCACCCTGTGCATCGGAATATTTGTGCATAACCCTGCACTGGATGACAGGGATGCGGCACAGGCTTCATCATATGCACAGGGTGATATGTTTGCCAGGGGCATAGGCTGCACCAATGGATAACATCATGTGTGTGTGTAAGGGCCGGTGAGTTGATTGGACATGTCTGTTCAGAATGCATGTGGATGTTGTGGAGCCCTACAGTTGTGTTTGCTGTGTGCGTGTAGGTGTGTACACAGTTCTGCCATTTGTGAGGCCTACACGGAGTATAATTGACAGCCCCAGATTGTACAGACCAAGTTGTACAGCTCACTGTGTCCGTTCACGGCCATGTGACCTGTGCCTGCCTGGGGTTGCACGGGCACTACCAGGTGGAGGTACAGAGTGGCCGCTGTCCGACGACACATGTCCGCTGGAACCGTGTCCCTACTGGGAACGTCCAGGGCCATGTCCACGTGGCCTGCTGTGTCCCGGTGTTGACAGTGCAGCACCAGCTGCACTGCTACTGCTACCGGCACTATGGGAGCAGGCATGTGAGGTGGCATGCTCATGTCGACCTACACTAGGTGGTGTTGCTGACCTATGTCCACGTGGCCTACGCCTCACTCCTACCAGATGTTCCAGCACAGACAGCTCCCGCTCATGGATTGTCATACCTCGGTCAAGGATTCCGACCATTTCACCCAATCGCCTATCCAGAACATCAGCAATCTGCTGTTGAGCATTTGCCAATGCCTGGATGTTGTCATTTAGGGTATGGATAGCAGCCCTCTGCAGCCTCTGCCCTTCTCTGTTCTGCCGTTCAGCACGTGCCTGTGCCGCCATTACAGTCTGGAACATGGTAACTGTATGAAAGGAGTCCACCATGTGTAGGGGCCATGCTCTTGCCCTAACAAGCCCAACCCGGGTGGCAGCAAAGGACGGGAGCCCAACAATGTCTCTGTGAATGACGTAACCATTGGCACAGATTCAGCCCCTGACAACCCTGCCTGTACCTCATGCATATGTTCATCACCGCTAGTATCTGTGGGGACACTAACATCAGATGGACCGCAGGAGGGTAACGCACCTACATCACCTGTGAATGCAAAGAAATACTGTAAAGTACTATAGACACAGACACACACACACACACACACACACACACAAGACAGACAGACACACACACACACACACACACACACACACACACACACACACACACACACACACACACACACACACAAACACACACCATGCATGTGATTTGTCAGATGGCATGCAGCATGCCTGTGATGCAGCAGAGGGCATGCAGCTCAGACATTAATAGTGTTAGTAAGCATACCTCCCTGGGGTTCACACTACAGCAAGCAGGTGTCATATCAGTAGCCATGCAGTTCACACAATCATGATAGTATGCATGCATCCCCGTGATGGACCATGTGGCCCAGAACAGGATAACAGTACACATGGCTGACGTGACCTTGACATGTAATGTGCTGACATGTGCAATAACATGCATACATGTCTGACACAATGGTGTCCTGACACATGTACAACATCAATATCTGCTCCAAAGTGATTCACAAAGCACCAGCACTCCACAGTTCGAAAATCCAACTTGATTTTTTTATTAATATACACAAAAATGAAATGAAAGTTAAGCGCTTTCATCTAATTAAGACTTCATCAGAACTAACCTTCTTCATCATACATTCACATTTTATACCATTTAATCATCACATGACATTCCAACAATTCATTTTTAAAGTGCTAGTGCATATACAAGTTCCTTCTTCCTACTTAAAACGTACCCATATATTTCACTTATTAATCAATCAATTCTAGCCTTCTTGCATCTTATCAAAATAATAGATAAATATACAGTATTGATTTAAAAATATTTGTTTAAAAACATTTGTTTAAATAGTGTTTGTTTAACTAAATACTATTATATTACATATAAATGTGCTATTAGAACACTATACTAACAAATTCAATTAAAAACTCATTTCTTATAAAAAACAAAATAATATGAATTCATTATATTGTATCCTAAGTGTCCAGTATGGGTTTAATTGATACGTGTTCATTTATTCCAGGATATTCGGATGCGTTTAACCTTATTTGCCACCTGGCCTCCTTGTCACGCACCTTCTTCTTTATGTCCCCACCCCTCATGTTTATTTTAACTATCTCCAAAATTCCAAATTTAAACCCTGTACATATTTCATTGTCCTTCAGATGTTTCCATAAGGCGTTGTTACTGTCCTCCTTCCTGATACTGTACATATGGTCATAAATCCTATTCCTTAAACACCGGGTGGTCATCCCTACATAAAAACAGGGACACTGTGTACAGGTGGCCAGGTAAACCAAATTGATAGACCTACAATTCCCCCTCTGATAGTGTATTCTGGTTTTATTGTAGTTGGACAATGTAATGTCTTTGCTATCCGTAATATACCTACATTGTTTACACGTACCACATTTGGTCGTACCACCCCTATCTACTACTTCTGACCTCTTATCTACTTTCCTCTCTAATAATGCCTTCAAATTACTCCCCTTACTAAAAACGAGGTGGCAAATAAGGTTAAACGCATCCGAATATCCTGGAATAAATGAACACGTATCAATTAAACCCATACTGGACACTTAGGATACAATATAATGAATTCATATTATTCTGTTTTTTATAAGAAATGAGTTTTTAATTGAATTTGTTAGTATAGTGTTCTAATAGCACATTTATATGTAATATAATAGTATTTAGTTAAACAAACACTATTTAAACAAATGTTTTTAAACAAATATTTTTAAATCAATACTGTATATTTATCTATTATTTTGATAAGATGCAAGAAGGCTAGAATTGATTGATTAATAAATGAAATATATGGGTACGTTTTAAGTAGGAAGAAGGAACTTGTATATGCACTAGCACTTTAAAAATGAATTGTTGGAATGTCATGTGATGATTAAATGGTATAAAATGTGAATGTATGATGAAGAAGGTTAGTTCTGATGAAGTCTTAATTAGATGAAAGCGCTTAACTTTCATTTCATTTTTGTGTATATTAATAAAAGAATCAAGTTGGATTTTCGAACTGTGGAGTGCTGGTGCTTTGTGAATCACTTTGGAGCAGATATTGTGGTTCTATTTTGGTGGTAACTGTTGGCTGTTCCAGAATATTTGTGTTTGGTTACATGTACAACATCATAATGGGCTTCACATTGCAGTGTTGTCTGTATGCCCTACAGATAGAATGCATGTTTAGCAAATGTGCATGAGCATGGGAGGGTAGTGTGAGCCATCTACATTGCTATACAGTGTGAAGTACAGACACTGTGCCATTGCATGGCATCATGAGGCATCTATGTTGCTGTAGAATGCATAATATGTACACATTGCATAGCCATAACTGCAACACAGTCGTGATGTTCAACAGATCGTATATGGTAGACTTCAGTGGCACCTCCAGTAGCTGTGCACAGGCTTTTAGGATGTCCAGTGTACCACATCAACTGTATAATCGGTCAACTACGGCTATAATTGGACCATGTGTGGACAATGTGCAACAGGGTGTATACACATCCCATGTACTGTGTGGCTACATGTCTGGCCATCCCCCATGGCCATGTCTGCACATGTGTTGGCCAAATCTGTGTGATGGCCATCTATCTCACATGTCTGTGGTTTCCCATATGACATACACCCATAGATGTCAGATATGTCACAATCCACAGGGCTATGCAGACAACGGGTTGTATGTTTGGTATGTGGGATATAGGTCATGCGATAGTGTGACAATATTGCAGACAGAACACTACATGTCTGGGACATGTTAGGTGGCACATCACAATGTGTGCACCCAATGCAGGGGCATATGACACAATGGTGACACCTGTGGGCTGCCCATATCACAGCTCACTGTGTGGTACTGTGTGCATACCACACATGTTGTTCCAATGCATACTACATATGCCTCCATTGTAGAACACCTCCACTGTTGTATGCACAGCTGACCACACATGTCGCATTGACAAGTACTGTGGTTTCAAGTCGGTGTATCATTTTGTTTGTATATATTGCACATGGGTGGCCTGTGTGAATGATGGGTGATGCGACCTGCATATCGTGACTGGAACAAACATCAGGTGTGCAAGTGTTAACTGGCCACATGGCAAATAGATCTACACTGTAACATGCCTGATACTGATGACAGTCTCACCTGCAACGGACTCATGTCTGTGCGCATGAGGTACCTGTATAGGGGTGACACAGCAGTATGAACATTATCCATGACTGTATGACAGCCACAGGTTGCACTGTGCATGTGAACACATTCACCTGTGTAATAGCATATAGTATGCACATGTGTGCATACACAGCATAGCATACTGTAGTATGCAGCATGTGTGTCCACATACCTTGCATATGTTGTTACTTTACATAATGTACAGTGACACATGCAACTAAATGGGATATAATAGCCATATGTGCAGTACTGACTTACCAGGCAACTCCATGCTCATTGGTTGGGAGACACACACCTCCACGATGGCAGCTAGTGTTTGTGGATGCTGTTCCCTGGGTGTCCCCAGACTGGCCAGTAGCTCCTCGGTGTGTGTGAGTGGGGGCTGGGTTAGTGGCCCACCACCTGTTCCACGTTGTTCCCTGGCGATTGCAGTGCCACGCTGTTTTGCATGTCATATCAAGTCCATGCAGTGTCTGCGCACCTGCTGGTAGGTGCGGTTATGGCCACCCACATCGTTCACCCTCCTGCATAGATCCTGCCACAGGTCATCCCGCTGCTGGGCATGCTGTGGCACATGGCTGAACAACAAGTCATAGTTGTCATGGAGCTGTGGGATGAGGACATCATCCTCCTGGCGGCTGTATGCTGGGAGGCATGTATGGGGCATTATCTGTAAGACATAATGATGGTGACAGGTCACAGTTTCAGAGATGTACAGAGATACTGCTGCACATACATTTCTATGACATCTACTACATCTGCACAGTTATCTTTGCAAAGCATCATGACACTGACACGACTGACGTGTTTGTGTCACACACACCCATTATGCATTGGATATCATCACCATATATGTGTGTCACCTCATTACAGTGTTCATACTCCATGTAAATGCTGTCTTGCTGTGGGCATGTCTATTTGCCTGCACTTGTGTTCTTACCTATCTGCACATGCCTGGATGTGTCCATGGTAATGCTGTTCACCTGGATGCTGTGTATATGTCACTATTCAACACAGACACAGCCGTAATGGACTTGAGCAGTGACAATGCACACATACACATGGACACCTGTACATGCATGTGTTTTGCCATATACATCTACACAGCACTGTACAACTGTTCAACATCCTGCCACTGATCGCCTGTATTGCACATGTGATAGACATGGGACAATGGCTAGTCAGACGACATTCGCAGGGATGGTTATCAACCATAGCATGTGCGGGCATGGTTTCCAAGCTGTAACAGACAGCCATTATTCCACCGCAAGGTGCATCAGTGCCACATTACTGATCCAGTCAGTTGATAGTACATCTACCATGCGGCCATCACACCATGTATGACTGGGATGACATGTGCAGCTTTGATGGACAGGGTTGCATGGTATGGCGGGAGTATGTCACATATATGGCACAGGGATCTGTCCAGCCTGTGGTGATCCTAGTATTAGGACGGTGGCTGTCCATGACATATGTCTTATAGATCAGGATATGGACATGTAGCATGTCCATCATCATGATGTAGCACATGTCTTTCTACAAGGTAGACAGCATGCTGCATAGTGGAGGTGAGGATTGTGAAGGCTGGTATCGCACATCCATGCATAGCCATTACCCCTTAAAGGTGGTATGTGATCCAATATTGGTCACCACAGTGCTGTTTATGCCTGTCCACTGATCTCCGTGCTCATGGATGGCACCCTGACATGACATGGGTACCTCAGATGACTACTTAAGGGGCCTGGAGATGTCACCAAGTTGGGGGGTGCACTGCACAGCACCATCCCTTACACAGTGTCCATAATGTTGACCACAGCCTAGGTAGTAGTTTATGGGTACAGGGATGTTCACCTAGCGGTGACAATGCTGGTATCATCCATCAAACTGTCCACATATGTCACACACCTCACCCACACAGCCCATTCTGTATGTTGTTCACAACACTGACACAGCTATACTGGCAGGTCATGGCCATTCACAGCCTTACATACACAGATACCTAACATTTGTCTGTGTGGTATGGGCTACAATGAGGGTGGGGTACAACACATTAACCCTGTTCTACTGTAGCTGGCACTGGTGTGATGTGCACATGTCACTCTTGCACCTTTTGTAGTTGTGAGTCTGTCAACAGGCCACTGGTGGAACACTCCTTTGACATACAGAGGTATTTGTAATCAAATATCCATGCTGTGTTGTACATCTGTACTGCTAACATCTACAGTGATAATGGTTCATGGACATGCACACCATACTCAGCAGGGTTATAGTGCGGTGCCACCCAAAATGACTGTCATCACCACTTGTGGGTTGATATTATCCAACACCCTATCTGTATTGTATGGTCATGCTAGGCACTTGTTCAGAACGTGTGAGCATGTCATGAGCTACTGATTAGTATAGCACCCATTCCACACCATTTCCCACAGGTACACTGGCTGTCCTACACTTCCCAGCTTGCTTATGGTACAACAGCTGTTGTACACATGTAACACACATATCCTGTGGGATATGGTTGTATATACAGGCATGTCCAACTGTCACGTACCAGTGCTACTGCCTGTCTATATGAGGGATATGTCATACATGTGGCAATAGAGCAATTGTCTCATGTACACATTCAATGCTCACCTCCCAACATACGACACTACAGCCTGTGGGGGATGCACTTCTGCAGTCGTGCTGGGGGCATAGCTCTCAAGTGTACCTCATTACGAGGAATGTACCTCATTTGGGGTCTTAAAAAGTGCATGTTCCTCTAGGTTCCACATTGGAAGGGTCTGTCACACATTCATTGTTGGAAATTGTTTACCTGCTAGCCATGGCTAAATAGATGGGAATCATATTAATTCATTAGAATATCCTTTTTATACGTAAAACCAGCCTATTTTAGCCATCATATGCCCTTCCTAGTTGAAGCTGTTAGTAAGCCAGTTGTAAGTGCTCCACGTTTTGCCTATTTGTCACACATTATGAGGGCTAATGTTCCTCATTTTGGGGACAGGAGGATGACAGTTATGGCTGGGGGTAATGCTGTCACCAACCCTGACTGCACCTGACAGTCATTTGGGGATGTGTAACATTCGCAAAACACCCCACCCATCACATAGTCTCACATGATCTACACCTGCAATGACAGGTTATAGACAGACCATACCTTTCAGGCACATACATGGACCGGCACACCCACAGCTGAGGGGTTCCCATATCCCACTATGTTCTGCACACATCCTGGCTAGTTACTTAGCACAATGCATCAGAGGTGCACCACATGCAACTAACTTTGTCTGGGACCGCTATACACATTGTAACAAGCTACAGAGTCAACATCATACTCCACGGTTAACATACCTTATTTGTTGGTATATTGGACAGTGGGCCTCAGACAGCTACTACTGATGTGTGACTGACACTACCCCACACTTAACTGGGATAGCCACTCATGTACCGACACATCCATGAGTCACAACCTCCGCTCTGCTGGATCAACCCATACACACCACCTCCAAGACCTACATTAACCTTGACATGAACACTACCACCATGTGACTGGTGTTACACACCTGGGGTTATCCCCTCATTGGTGGATTCCGAACATATGCTACTCAACCTTGTTAGCCACATCCCAGCACCACACCCATCACAGCATACACAGTACATGAGTACTACAACACCTACTACAGACGTCTGCTGACAGCGGTTGTTAACGTCATGACACCCATGCAGATAGACAATGCACATACATATGCTGACACATACCCCACTGCACTTCATTAGCATGTACACAACTGCATGGATCATGCTATTCCACACAGAGCCATGATGGTACACACCAGATAACAGACGTCACTCTGGTGGTCATGTTCCATGGACATATGATGTACAACAACAGGTGTAGGCTGTTGCACAGTGGTGTACATTCCCAAGGGTGGGGTGGCTCACTGGTCAGCCGTGGCAGGGCCACAGGGTCCCTCATCACATACTCCAAGACTAGCTACGTAAACATGACTGTGACACATTCCGGGGTGTACCACCAGGCATTATGGTGGTATGTCAGTAGTCGATGGCAACACCCACATCTGCTGTCACATACAACAGTCACTCAGGAACATTACAGACCCAGGTGATGTTGGCAACATGCTGGAGGATGGATTCAATGCCAACATTACACCCTCTCACTCACTACAGGGCCATAATCCATACAGGAGCATTGTGGTGTCCCTGTGGTCACACCTACACAGTACTGACCTGCACTCTAAATGTCCTGGGACACTGGCCCCATGTCACCTTCCAATGTCCCAGGCTGTGATGTCCACCAACCTCTGACTGACATGTCTCCCCACTAGGCCGCCATATTCAGTAATAGCCTTGTTTCAGACATTGTAGCCTCTGAATGGCACACAGCAGCATTTATCACACTACACACAGGTGGCACCACAATGCACGAGTGGGACTATAGTCCTTCACACCTGTCTGGACTGTTCTGCATGGCTATGGGGCACATCATCAAGGACGTCATTCACAGAGACATTGTTGGGCTCCCGTCCTTTGCTGTCACCCGGGTTGGGCTTGTTAGGGCCAGAGCATGGCCCCTACACATGGTGGACTGCTTTCATACAGTTACCAGGGCAGTTGCTGATGGTATGGGAGTCCACACATCCTACATTGTCCTCTCATTGCCTTTCAGCACCATTCTCCATTCTGGTATTGACAACATACACATCCACCTGCACATCGTACCCTATGTCTCAGGATGTTATGCAATGTGGCTCGTGGACAGGACACACACAGTGAGGCCAGCATACCATAGTATCTACTACATGTCAGGTACATTTGGCATACCACAGTCCTCAGTCGTAGGGCCCCTCATGTTCAGTATATGCTTCCCTGCGGTACAGGCTAGCACAGGGGACGTTCCCTGCCTAGCTTTCAAACCCCTGCATACAAAGCGCCATGATTGCTCCACCAGCTGATACTGACTCCATCCATACGGGTGTCGCTGTGACAGATACATGATATGACTATCATGGCATCAAGCTGCATGACACAAGGTGCATGAACATCACCTTTGCATTACACCATTCACCCACTGACTATCATATGGGTGGTAGTCCCCTACATACATATCACATTGTACATGTTTGCAGTACACACATATGTCGCACCCACTCCTGTGGTTACAGTATTGCCACTGTGGCATGGACATCCTTCTACATGGCCACACTTATCTGTACTGGGTGTGTAGCTGGTACATAGGCACCCATTGTACCTCTGAACTCAAGACATCTACACACATTCAAGGGTTCACCACCCCATTTAGGGTGTACCTTACACAACAGCTACAGCTTTACATACCACAACATTAACACGCCATGACATTTACTGAGCTCTGACAGTTTAAGTATGCGGCTACACTACGGACACCACATCTGTACACATTTGCATACTACATACTCAGGGGTGACCTCTGCTGATCAGACAGGGCCCATGTCCACAACATTATTAATGGATATACTCCTCATACGCGACATAAGCAGAAGCCACTGTGAGCAACATGCTCATGGATATGTGCACACACGCCACAATGAGTGGGATGTGCTTGAGGGTTCTTCAGATTATATAATTATATAATTAACTTCTTAATTAAGATTGCATTGATTGGCTAATTGTTTTTTAAGTAATGTATATAAAGGCTGATTTATTTTATGGAGGGTATCTGAGGAAGTCAGTTTGTACAAGACGAAAACGCATTTTTGTAATCAAGCGTTTATGTGTTTGGGATTGATTTCTGTGTTCACCTGTGGATTTAACATTAAAAACTTTGGTTTTGACATCCGTGGCTCTGGCAGTTTGGTACTTCACTTCGTTTCTTGGTTTTAGTGTACCAAAGTTCGTTTTGGATTATGTGCTTGAGGGTTACATTCCCAAACCAGACACTCACCATGCTTTGGAACATAGGTTCTATGTACATCACGCAGGGACACTCAGTAGCACTGTTCATGTGATACCTCCCTTGGTGGTTGGGAGACACATGTAGGCCTGGGATCACTGCAGTGGCTGTACTGTGCAGGGGTGCAGGCGACACATGGCTCTGCTGTTCACAGGACACTACCCTAGAGAGGTGCCACTAGTGTGAACACTGTAGTTGTGATTACACATGGACTTGCCAGACTGCAAAGTACCCCACTATGCACCTGTGAAGCTATTACATGTCCTTTGTGCATGGTTACTTGGTAGCCCTTCCATTTAGATTAGCTATCATGCTATTACAATGTCCCATGCCTACAAGCCATATGTATCCTGTTATTGTACATGCCAATAGACAATACCTGTGGTATGCATGATATGCCTGTTATGCTGTGTAGAATATCTGTCATATCTACCTACAATACTATACATTACACATATTTCACATAGTATCCCATAATGCAAAGCATACTTGCACAGCGGGACCACCTTAGATATGTCATTAACGTTATATGCCCATACACATGCGTGCTGTGACAGTATATCAACATATACTATCCCCTGCTATGGCACGTCCTTGTTGGACATACCCTACCACTGACGGCGGGTTGTATGGAATTGTTCTGTTTAACGCCCTCATGTAGCATCCCTTGTGGTGTCTGTGCTGTGTACCATGTGCCCACTGCCGGACGCACAGTTTCTACAAGCGTTAGTATGCTCAGCAAGACATCACTACATAAATACCTTTCCCCACTTTATGCATTGCGGACACGTTTAATTAATGCAAACCAGGCTATACATACAGTAAAACTAATTAATACAGATCATGCTATACATAACCTTACATATCGGGTGTTCTAGATACCTTGTTATCATTACGGCGTTTCGTTTCTATCTCTCTCACAGTGTTTCAACTGGTATTCGGTATGAGCATACGGTTGGAATGTCTGGCAAGTCATCCTTATATACGTCGATACCTGTAACATGTGGATTCATCCCACCAGTTGGTGTTCCTGAGTGACTAATTACTTGCATATCAGCTGTGCAGCTACTCCATTTGCCATTTACGCGTCAACAGTGGGGTATAATTGAATCCTCCACTTGGACGTTGCCTATTTGCCCTACCTTCAGGGAGACGGTCTGTATTGTGTTTTGTTATGTGTAATTGCAACTGCTATGCATGGAGACAAGTATACTTTGGATTCATGTCCCCCGTGGATTGTGTGTGACAGGTAGAGTATTTGGTTCAACATGTGGGTGTACCTGTCATCCCAAGGTCTGATAACGGAGTATTGCAAACAAAACCTGTAACATGGCTGTTTGTTCCATTATACAACGCCTGCAATTTTGCATGACACCTTTAATTGTGTCTCTCACATGGTATGTTGAGGGTTCTGCAGATGTAATTGACTGACTGGATGTTTGTGCTGCTATTACAGTCTGTATTGCTTTAGTTTCTAGTGTGGGGGATGTTGGTGGGTGTACGTAGCATATACAGGTTTGTGGGCCTTGCATTTCTACATAATCCGTATATATGTGTGTGGGCTCCATCCCTAATTAGAGAGCTAACAGTTAGTAGACTTATGTTGTGGGAATGTACGTTGGGCCATTGTTAATTGGTTTCTATATCATCTGCAGGTGAGCTTGCTACTTGTATACCTCCGGAATTGCAGCGATATATCAAGGGATATGTGTAAGTGACAGCTATCCCTTGTATTTCTGTCCCAGATATATGCAGTCATTGCAGTTGTGTTGGTAGAAGAGCCTGTTTGCCATGGGTTGCCACCTTTTCATATGGTCATTGTTGGACACTTGTGGGACACACAGCGGTGTTTACAGGCCAACACGTAGCCACGGTCAGTACACAGGTTAGCACATACTTTTATCCTCAATACATACCTATTGTTGTGGGACTTTGGCTACTTATCATATTGCATGTAACATTTACGTTTCTTACATGCAGGCATAACTATTAAATACGACTATTACATTATATATGGGACATATTAATGTCCTACCATCTCGGACATTTGCCCTTTGTACTGTTTTATGTCAGGACACACCTGCCCAGGGTGGGACTGTCCCTCCTACTGTGGGACAGGTGGTAACCGTATGCCTACGGCTAGCTATACCCACACCTACCGTACTGATCTGCCTCTGACTTGGCACTAACAAACACATGTTGCGGACACACACACACATTACAGTCACACAGAGACACACACAGCACCCTCAACGCACACTTACACAGACTACGGCACTCACAAACACAGTTGAACACAGTACCTATGTGGACCGCAACACCGGCAGCAGTGACTAACTGTCCCTTCATATCATCATACTATTACTCGCGGCTGTACTGTTCCGGTACTGTGTTCTATCGGTCTTTCAGCCTCGTGGTTACGCATGTTGGTATGTTACACATTCCATAGTTGGCGGTATCCTATTTATTTGTACCTCCAAGGTGTTATGAATGTCGTTGAACTATCTATTATATTTGCAGATATCGCTGAATCTATCTATATCAACATATATCACTCTATTGCCCTTTCTATCTGTATTATATATATGCATATGTGTACAAATATATATATATATCTATATCTATATATATATATATATATCTATCTATATATATATATATATCTATCTATATATATATATATATCTATCTATATATATATATATATATATATATATATATATATATATATATATATATATATATATATATATATATATATATATATATATATATATATGGCGGGGAACGTGACAGGCACACAACACCACCATATGCTGTAAGGCTCATGTACTGTTCAGGTGTTGGCATTCTGTGTTCCACTAGCTGTTGTGTTTACAATGTTTGAGGGCTGCCTATGTAGGAGTCACACATTGGGCCACCTATACATTACAATATACAGGTGGTCATGTTTGTGTGCCATCCATTTTACTGTGTGTGCAGATGGAGAGGTGTCAGTCCGTAGGGGCCTACACTGTCAGAGTATGTGCTATACGTTCCCTCTTTGCCAAGGCGTAGGCATATTGGGCACGCCTCCGTCTGCCTACTGGGGCTGGCACAGTGTGTTCATGGTCTGAATTCCTCTGTGCCTGTAATGGCCTTGGCAATTGCGGTGGGCTATGAGGGCCTTCACCATTTTGTCCCTGCTGCAGCTGCTTCTGCAGGATCATATTATGTAGCATGGCACATACTATGACGATGTGGGCACCCGTGCCTGGAGAGTACTGCAAGGCTCCACCAGATGTATCCAAGCACTGGAACCGTGATTTCAGCATCCCGAACACACGCTCTATGATGATTCTGGTTTGTGCGTGTGCCTCATTATGGCGTTCTTGCATGGGTGTGTGTGCATTTCTGATGGGAGTCATCATCCACAGCTCCAGTGCATAGCCAGCATCCCCCACAAGATGGCCATGTGGGATGCCCCCCCTGACAAATACCTGATACAGCTGTGAGGCATGCCAGATATGGGAGTCATGGTAGCTTCCAGGGCTGCCGGCACACACATCCATGATAATGCCCTGGGCATTGCACACGACCTGGCAGTTGATGAAGTGGAATCCCTTGTGGTTTATGTAGCGCCTACCATGCTCACCAGGTGGTGATTTGATTTATATGTGCGTGCAGTCTATCGCACCCAGTACCTCCGGGTAGTGTGCCACACGGTGGAAGTGGCACATATTGCTGGCCAACTCCTCCTGAGTTCGGGGGAAGTATATCTGCTTATTGTCATGTGGTAACATGGCATCCAGGAACTGGTGTAGTACCCTGGATGCTGATGCCTGTGAGATACCCATTATATCTCCAGTTGGCCTTTGAAAGGTACCTGTGGCCAGTAATCGCAGGCTTACACATACCTTCGTGTCCACTGGGATGGGTTCCCCTCTGTTGTTTCTGGTTCTCAGGCATGGCCGGCACAGCTCCACTATTTGCTGTAAGATGTCCCTGTCCACCCTGTAATGCTCTACTATGTCCAGGTCATGTAGCCCCTGGTAGGTTACCCTTGGTCTGAACACTCTCCTTCTCCTCTGAGGCCTGCGGTGGTTGTCGGCATCATCCTCCACAACACCGTCAGTCTCTAACACATGCTGATGAATCACAGCTATGGCAGCTCCCAACATGTACATTTTAAAAGTTCCCCGTGTGTTTACACCTATGGTGCAGTGTTTGGGAATACACAGGTGTGTGTAGGGTGCTTTCACACTTTATACTATTGTGCTGTGAACACCGATGATGTAATAGGTTGTGTATGTATGATCGTAGCTACAGGGTATCTTATGTGTTTTACTGCCGGAACTACTATTGTGGTGCCTTTGGTGTTGAATTACATTTGGCTGCCATGGATTACCTCTTGACCTTCCCTTTACATTTCTGCACATTGCACCTACCATTTTCTGGCGTGCATCCTGCAGCCTACTTTCATTTGTACTTTCCTGGACCTGGCGTATCTTGCGTTATGTGTTCTACTGCCGGTCTGCTGTCGGTTTGCTTTGCTCTGCTGTGTCAGGTCTCCTATCTTTGCAATCCAATACCTCCCCTCCTTTCTTTGCGTTCCAATGCCTCCCCTATCCTGTTTTGCAGGTTTCTGCAGGCAGACTTGTCAGCTGCCGTCGATTGGCCATCGTGG
Organism: Protopterus annectens; assembly: GCF_019279795.1. Taxonomy (NCBI): domain Eukaryota; kingdom Metazoa; phylum Chordata; order Ceratodontiformes; family Protopteridae; genus Protopterus; species Protopterus annectens. The sequence continues at coordinate 569,870,821 of NC_056725.1, forward strand.
GTTGATTGGTGTTGATTGCTCATTAGTACTCCAGTTACCCTACTTCAGCATTTCCTTCTTTTCTTCCCCTGACCTTCCTGTTTGTGCTATTGTTCGTGGCACGTGTGTCCAGTTACTGGGTTTCGGGCTCGTTTTCATCCCCATACACATGCGCTTTTGGGCACCATGTGTGCTCTCAGCTAAACGATTCTATACCTTCCTCCCCACCCCGTCCTGCAGCTTTGCTTAGCAATGGACAGGCCAGATTTGCATTGCTCCAATGTGCTTACTGCTACGGTGGCACACCCCTCTGCTGATGTCATGTATCTCCTCTGAGCCACTCCTCGGTGTTATACCGCTGCGCCGTATGGTACAACCTTCATCCGGCGGTACATTTGCGATTCAGTATTATCTGCCTCATTTGCATGGCATTGACTACTAATTCATAGTTACCGCACCGAACACTATCGCAGGCCCTTAGCAACCCTTGCACCTTGGTTGTGGTGTTCCATGCCTACCATTGTGTATTATGCTGTAACCCTGATTTCCATTATGTTGCGATTTTATGACATTTTTATATTATTTCTTTATGTTACAGCTTCCGCACACATGCCCTGCGGTTGTGCTGTGCGTTACTGTGGACATGACATTAAATGTTGTTATTTACGTGTTGTGCATCTTTTGTTATGCCATTGGCTGTGTATTTCGCCATTGGCATATGTTAACATTGTGATACCTGGGTCTGGCCTGCTTCCATAGCTCCGATGTTCTGTTTGGGAAAATGTAAACCGTGTTTTTTGGTTTACATTTCCATGGGCTTATGCTACGCCTGCACCACTACATGAATCACTATATGCCTTCATTTGCATGGTGTGACACTGCGCATGGGGTGATTAGCATACCTAAGCCAGGGGCTGTGCAGTTCTGGCGTACGCCGGTAGTGCACGTGGAATTGGATCGTACCTGAATCACTCGACGGCCATATTTGGCATTATACCGCCTACGCTATGCCTGCGCCTGGCGCAATCTTCATGAATCCCGGGGATAGTCTTTTTTTTGTGTATATATACCTTGTGACTACACGATTGCACAAACATTTAGTGACAAAATTGTTTTGTTTGCTAAATAAGTTCAGTTACAATATTTACACCATTGCTAGCTACTGATGTGTAGTGGGCAGTGGCTATGGTCCTTGAAGCTATTATACTCTCCCCAAATAAGTTGGCTAAATGTAAAATTGGTCTCTTGAGACATACTACTCATGCTAAACAGATTAAAGTACAAAAAAAGATTAAAAAAATTGCTAAACAAATTATTAACATCAGCGTGGCTTCAATGTTTGCAAAAAAATATATGCACTATTGCCAAGAGTATGAGCCTACATCACACAGACCAAAAAAAAAAAGGCTTCCCAGTGAATATACCACAGAGCAGGGACTCGGACGTAGATACCCAGTCACCTTTCTCACCACTCCCTTTGGGTTTCAGTGCCTTTCACTTCTGACTTGCTCACAGTAACTTGAATACATTCTTACATTCACATACATTAATTTCCAGAAGAAGGTGATAATATTTATTTTTATTTTATTTTACATTTGTTGACCGGGCTGGTCCAACTGGATATATGCCCATTTTCAGCAGAGGCCCGGGGAGAAAAGTTCTGAGTCAAAAATATTAATACACATTAAAAAACATTAAAAAATAGAGATACAGATTTATCACAGAGAAAAACAATAATAGCATTAGCATATTTTTACATTAACAACAATAAGCAATAATTACAAATAGAGGGTGTTCAATTGGGGATGAATGCAGAAAAGTAAGTTTAAGAAAGATTTTATTCAGGATAAATGAAAGTACTAGGAACAAGTAGCAGCTAGTCAGGGTTAGTACAGGGGCAGAACCAGTGAGTCACAAGGTGAGCTTTGAGTTGGGATTTGAAACAGGGAAAAGAGGAGATAGCAGTGAGGTTGGCAGGAAGGGAGTTCCAGGCTTTTCCTATTTAGTTAGAGAACAAGGAGTTGCCTGCCAAGTTGTTGGATTTACAGGTTGATATAAGAAGTTTGTTAGAAGAACATAGGCTTTTGAGGTTGCAATAAGGAGTAATAAAGGTAGTAAGTATAGAGGTGTCGGCAGGTTTGTAGAGGATTTTATGGGTTAAGGAGAGCTGGTGAAATAAGATCAGATTTTGCAGCTCAAGCCATCCCAATTGTTTTAAGTTTAAGCAGTGGTGAGTTCTAAAGGTAGAGCCAGAGGCAAATCTGGCAATATTGTTGTAGGCGACAGCCAGTTTGGTGAGGTTAGTTTTGGACAAATACATGTAAATAGGGGAGGCGTAAATCAGGGTAGAAATCAGATGGGAATGGGCAATGGTAGTTCTGGCAAGAGGTGTAAGAAATGGTTTAATTCTAAACAGGGAGCCTAGTTTTCTGTTAACTAATTTTATAGGGTTGTTAATGTGAGAATCAAAGCATAGGTTGTTGTCTATCTCTACTCCGAGGAGCCTGGTGGAAGGGTCAGGTGATATGTTGGTGACATTACTAGACAAGACAGAGAAGTCGAGTAGTGGGGATTTACGAGTGGGGGAGAAAAGTAACAGTTTGGTTTTCTTTGCGTTTAAGATTAAGCATCATTTTAGGAACCATGTTTCAATGTTTTGGAAAGTCTGTTGAGAGATAGAGTGCAGTTTGGAGGGGGATGAGGCAGAACAAATCAAAGTAGAATCATCCGCATATTGTATACAGGTTGCAGATGGAATACTGGCATGAATATCATTAATAAAGATACAGAACAGAAGGAGGCCAAGTATTGAGCCTTGGGGGACTCCAAGGGTAATTGGAAGGAGGTTGGATAAGTTGTTTTGCCAATGCACTGCCTGTTGTCTGTTATGAAGATATGACTCGAACCACTTTATAGTACTAGAGTCGATTGCAAAAGTTTTAAGTAAGTTTATCAGTATATGGTGATTGACCATATCAAAGGCTTTGGATAGGTCAATAAAGAGAGCAGATGTGAGTATGTTATTATTCCGGTTTTTGTTTATGCAGTCAGTAAAGGAAAGGAGGGCTGAAGTGGTGCTATGGAAAGGCCTGAAGCCATGTTGACAGTTGGCTAGTAGGTTGTAATTTAACAGGTGTTTAAGAAGTTGTTTTTGGACGCATTTTTCCATGATTTTAGCTAGGGGGGAGAGTAAGGCTATGGGATGGTAGTTAGAGAGTTCTGTTGAGATCCCACCTTTATGCAGGGGAATGATATGTGAGATTTTCCAGACTGAAGGAATGTAGCTTTCCACAAAGGCTCTGTTAATCAGAATGGAAATGGGATAGGCTAATGGTCTGGCTGCAATTTTTAGATACTGAGCAGGAAGAAGGTCAGCAGAAGGAGAGAAGGTTTTAAGCTTGTGGAGAAGAGAACAGATAAGTGATGTGGGTACTGGTTGAAGTTGAAAAGTGGGAATATAAGTGTAAGATGAGGAGGACTGAGAGGAGATAGTGGGGGCTAGTTGGTTAGCTAGAGACTGGACAGTTTCAGAAAAGAAGGTATTGAAGACATCAGCAGTTTGTTTTGGGTTGTTTTTGAAAGTGTCTGTGGGGCATGGGGTTTCAGAGTGACCAGGCTTTATGAGAGTATTTATTTCTGCCCAGAACTTGTGAGGATTTTGTTGGTTAGCTTGTTGTAAATGGTAGAAGTATTTTCTTTTATCAAAAAGTACAGCTTTTTTAGTGGAGTTTCTTATTTGACGAAAGTTAAGTTGGTCGGAAGGATCTTTAGTGCTACGAAATTTGCTCCAGAGTTTATTTTTCAGGATAATTTTATGCCTTGTATCTGTTGATAGCCAGGGAGCAGGTTTTGAGCTAATTCTGATAGATCTTAAGGGAGCATGAGAGTCTAGAATAGAAAGGAACTTTGAGTTGAAGTATGCCACAGCATCATCCAGTGGTAGCTGTTTGAGAGGAGACCAATTGCAAGCTTTGAGTTCTGTTAGGAAGCTTTTAGGGTTAAAGGTTTTATTTGTTCTGACCATTTTGTATGTAGTTAGGTTGGGGGTTGCACTTTTATGTCTGATAAAGTAAGTGCATGGTCATTTAAGTCATCAGGTAATGTCCCTACTGTATAAGTATGGTGGTGACTATTTATCAGAATCCAGTCCAGTATGCTTTCTTTGTTGTTAGTTTTGCTAGTTCTGGTCGGGGTTTGAATGGTTTGTGAAAAACCGTGAAGATTTAAGAGGGTGGGAGGGTCTACTGAGGTACAGGTTTTCCAGTCTATATTGACATCTCCCAGTACTATGGTTTCTTGTGGGAACTGAATGGAAAGCCATCTAAGGATCTCTTCTAGGGAACTGATATTATTTCCAGGGGGGAGACAGGTGCAGATTAAATAGATGGATTTGTGTGTGTTAAGCTGAAGTTTGGTGATAAGGATTTCGGCATTACTTATTGTGGGAGGTTTTTCATGTATGACAGTGATTTGCTTACCTGTTTTGTAAAGAATTGCTATCCCTCCACATGTTTAAGCTTTGCAGTCTAGTCTGTAGATGTTGTAGCCAGGGGGAGTGATCTCAATGTCTAAGGTTGCTGGTTTGAGCCAGGTTTCAGACAGGCAAAGGATGTCGAAAGAGTGTATGTCTAGCATTGCATTTAGGTGGACAATTTTATTATTAATGCTGCAGATGTTTAGGTGAGCTATAGAGAGAGAGTTGGGGGTTTGGATGGTAAGTTAGAGCATGAGGGAGGGGGACAGAGGGGGTTTAGAGTAAGAATGTTTGGGCCAAGGTGGGGATGAATGTCACCTGCTAGAAGGGAGAGAAGTAATCTTTTTATTATGTCTGAGGGTTTGGTCAGGAAGTGTAAGGATTTTCTGTTAACTTGATTAGTGTAAAAAATGTGAAACATTCTGTGAAATTTTGCAAGAGGGTAGCTGGGTGAAGAAATGATGTTTGAGAATGATTGGAATGTGTTTTGGGAAGGTGAGCTAGTATGTATGAGGGTGGTTCTTTAAGGCTAAGATGTTCATATGAGGTTAGTAGGTAGGGTAGCATAAGGAAAGGAAAGAGTGAGAGAAGGAAGATATGTTTTGAATAAGATGGGATTAGTAGAGGAGGCATAGTGATAGGGAGGTATATGAAAGAAAAGTAGGGAAGTAGAAATGAAAAAGCATACAAGAAGAGAAGGAGGATGTGGTTGTTGTAATGATGCAGGTGAATAGGTACTGGATGAAACAGAGGGGAGGGGTAAAGTGTGATTGGTGTGGTAGAGAGGTGGGTGTGGTTAGGGAAGTATAAGTTTAGGTATACTGTGGGTGGGTGAGAATTGGGGGTAGGGTAGGGGAGCAGCGTGAGCCTGAAGGGCGAATGGAGTGGGAAGAGCCAGAGGGTGAAATAGCTACAGAGAGAAAAACAATCTGCAGCCAAAAAGAGGCAGCAGCTGAGACGTAAGTATAATACTAAAAAGTTTATCTTATAGTATAGAAAGAAAGGGTTAATGGGCAGGAGAAAAACGTAGGGAAGAAAACTGGGAAGGAGAACAGGGAGGAAAAGGATCTAACTATAATGATAACCAGTGGGAGAAATTATAGTGAGTAAAGCTTATTCCAGAGTGTATAGTGCTACCTAGTGGCAACAGGCGAAGAAGGCAACCAGGGAGGATACTATTTGAATGAAAGCCTGGTTTATCTCATGTAGAGAAAAGATTAAAATCCGGTGGGGTGAGAGGACCAAGCAGGCTGTGGCTGGCTGCTAACACTCTGGAGACAAGAAGTATCGCTCACAGGTTAATGAGCAAAAATACTGAAACCTGATATGTATCTTGGTATTACGCTACGTACACAGAGCCTTCTGTTGAAAAAGGGGATAACCGTACTGAAGGGCACGTTGAGCAGTAAGGCATCTTCTCAAGTTAACAGGAGGAGGTTTTCCTTTTTGCTTTGAAGTTGTAGTTATAAAATTTCTTTTTCGTTTGCTAGATTTAGAGGGAGCACCTGGGAAGGAGGACAGAGCCTTCTGTTGAAAAAGGGGATAACCGTACTGAAGGGCACGTTGAGCAGTAAGGCGTCTTCTCAAGTTAACAGGAGGAGGTTTTCCTTTTTGCTTTGAAGTTGTAGTTATAAAATTTCTTTTCCTTTTGCTAGAATTAGAGGGAGCACCCGGGAAGGAGGACAGAGCCTTCTGTTGAAAAAGGGGATAACCGTACTGAAGGGCACGTTGAGCAGTAAGGCGTCTTCTCAAGTTAACAGGAGGAGGTTTTCCTTTTTGCTTTGAAGTTGTAGTTATAAAATTTATTTTTCTTTTGCTAGAATTAGAGGAAGCTCCCAGGAAGGAGGCAGGAGGCGAGACAAGCAGCCAGACCACAAGACCACTTGGGGAGATAGAGCTCAACACTTCAGCCACTGTACTGACCCAAGGCAGTAATCTATAATCAGCCTAGATTATCTGACTGGAGAATGCAGTTATTATTTCATTCTTGACAGTAATCCAAATAATTATAAATGCAAATGACAATGTGCAGCAAAGCTATCTGACCAATTAGAGGTGGATGCCATCAGCTTGTTGTCATTTAGGAATACTGGGCGGCACAGTGGTGCAGCAGTTGTATTGTCACCTCACAGTAAGAGGATCTCTGGTTCAATTCTTGGCTGGGGTGTCTTCTGTGTGGAGTCTGCATGTCCTCTCTGCATTTGCATGGGTTTCCTCTGAGTACTCCGGTTTCCTTCTACATTCCAATGACATGTGTCTGGAGCATTTCTCCCCTGCCCTCCTCTAAAAATTGGCTCTGTCCTAATCGGACTTTCACGGTCACCAAATGTTAAATAAATAACCCCCCTTCTGACTTAATGAATTAATATATAGATGATCTGCAACACATTTATTAAAAGAGAGTGAAACAATGAACTAAGCAGTACAGCTAGAAGTTAAGTATACAAAATAGAACAAGAGAAAACAATATCTTCAAACAAATAGACCACAAAAGAAGAAAAGCATCTCTCTACATCTAAACCATCTCTTAGCTATTTCTTCACTGAAAGAATTAATAAGTCCCAAGCTACATTGATTAAATTTCCAGAAGACATCTCAGGCAGAGACATAATCCCAGACTATAAACTCACTGGTCTATACACCACAAGCTACAAGTTTGCTCTCCCCTGTTTCTTCATTTAACTCTTTGGCTTATGCCTCCCCGTGATGGTCTACACACAATTAAGTGAATTTCATATTTACCTACTAATAGGTTTTTGCTCATATGCAATTACTAGGCCAATGACCCTAGGTGGCCTTTTTAAGCCTAACTATGCTTCTCAAGGTGACAATCAGACCCTGGACTTTGTGTCTGTGATGTAAACATCTTAACCATTATGCCAACTCCTTTTGACTATAGTTATCTCCTTACAGAATTTTCTAATTGCACTTTTACAGATTTTAGTTTCCTGATCTAGGACTGGATACATATCTTGTAATCACAGGGCAGAACAATCAGAGTTTCTGTTTCATGTCTACTATACCTTTCACATCTAATGTATAATTGCTATATATCCCAGCAGAAAACAGTTACAAACTTCAGTTATTTTTTATAATATGCGTTGCATAGAAAAAGGGCACAAGTTCTGACATCTCTACATATCACTAAAATTGCAAGCTAAATATCCTATCATATATTTCAGTTTTCCTGGTGCTGATTTTATAAAGCTTAAGTGTAGTTCCTGCATCTGATATAGTTTCACTCAGAAAACTGTGACAGATTTATTCTCAAACATCACAGGTGGTAAATATCTGGGATACCTTAGCAGTAAGACCACAATAAGATAACATAGAGGTAATACAAAACTGTCCTATTCCTTCTATTAAAAGACAGATGAAAGTTTTTAGATTATCTTATATTACAATATATATATATATATATATATATATATATATATATATATATATATATATATATACCTAATTTTTACAACTATTTTTTTTTGTTCTTTGTCAGATCTTGCAAAAGGAAAAGCTCCTCTGAAAGTGCAATTTTCCCTTCAGTCTGAGACTACATTTAATCAAATGAGAAGACTATTATGCTCTTATATGTAGTGTTAGTGCACCTAATTCTACTAAGGGATTTAGTTGTATATGAATGTATCCATAGTAGGTTTGGGGGCTGCTTTATTCCAGGATATTCTAGGAGAGGAGCACCCTGCACTCTATATTAGTTGAAAGTTAAGCTGTGAACACATACTTGGCTACTGAAAGGGAACATTTATCTTTGAAGTGGGCCTTTTTTCACTGCAGTACTAGATTTTAGGCAGAAACGTAACTTTTATGACAGATTCTGCCCACTTACAATGGATGAGTAAACAATGGGATGGCAATGCAAAGTTATAACTCTGGCCACTATCACGTTAATCTTTCCAGTACATAATAACTCATATACCTTGACTGGTTAATGGGAAAACTGATGAGTTATCTGGGTCTCACAATGGTAACACTTAAATTCTGGAACTTATAACTCTGACTACCTGAAAAGCAAGGATAGATATGTGAAAATAGGAACTTACATGTCCAAAATCACTGTGTCTCAAAAATAACTCATTCTGCTCAAGATATGACAATCTTAGAATTACCACACATAAGTATTAAAGGTGTGGGGGGGTCTGCTGGAGGGGCTTTCCTCCTGCAAAAAACAACTTTGAAGGAAAAAAGTGACTGTCAATATTTGCTGTTCTCATAAGTTCATAGGTTCATAAGTATATACTAGTCTAATGACAACTAGGGCTTTTTTAAGCCTAACCGTGCAACCAAAATGTGCCCCACAATTTATATATTTTAGACATTAATATAAGGGTGATTGGTTTCAACATGATTTACTGATTGCCTCTGACCATCAGAGATGTGGGTGTCAGACCAGGGGTTAAATTTTGAATTCCCATCCAATTATCCAAGTTATGCTTAAATAGGGTTAGGGAGGGAATTTGTTTCACATGGATGGTGAAGCCTGTTCCAGAGAAAGAGAATTATCTGAGATATGTATCTGTTTCTCTAGGATGTCCCATTCATGCTGCAAGCAAAATTTAGGTCTTTAGATCTAGTAGTTCTGATGCTGTTTGTTTTGTCAATGTGCTAAAGGTTCAGCAAAATGGGGTCCAGGGATACCTTTATGCCAGGCATACGAGGCATCCTTCATGCAGAATCATAAATCCAGGATTTGCAATTATAGGTCTCAGAATTACTATAGAGAGTCTGTCACATTCCACCTGTTTTGGTCCAAAACTAATGTTTTTCAGACAGGAGAAAGGTAGAAGTAACATCTTCTTTGGGTATAAGGCTTTAATGTGAGTGAAGTATGACTCGTGTCTGTAACATTCTCATGTTGCTCTAAAATGACAATCAGTTTTATTAAATGATAAATAGAGAAATGATTGCCAATCAAGGTTGTATGAAAAGATAGATACAGCCTGGACGATAAAAAAACATGGAAGTTTGTCCCTCAAGCAAAAACATTATTATAGCAGACTGTAGGGTGTCGGCTTGAAACGTCATGGTTTCTGAAGTTGTATGGTCCAGTCAGACCCTATTGTGAATGTCGCTTGAGGAAAGTTCATGCCCAGAACTTTGTGGAGCTGAATGGAAGACCTAGTGAAGGCCTACAGCCATATGCTTTATTTGACAGCTGAAATGGTTGTATTGGACTGAGCATATCTGGTAGAGTTATCTCTATAGACTGAGAACATTACCTCTAAAGTACTGCAAATAGTGTAAATAATTTGTGGAACTGTCTGAAAAAACAAAGCTAACATGTTGTTTGATTCTTCATATAAACTTTTTTTTTCATATTGGTGTTTCTCATGGCTTTTTCATCAACTAAATCAATGGAAAAGTGTCACTACATCAAAAAGGCACAATCAACTGCATCGCTGGTCACACAAGCAATCTAACGACACAGTGCCAATCACAAAAGCATAACAGATATGTTTACTCGTGTGATCACTAGCCAACAACTTCTTTTATGCCACATGTAGTTCACATGCTGTATTCAGCCACCCCGTGTATTTTTCATTTCCATCATATTCACTTCACATGCACTGCAGAGCTGTCTGCTTTCACAAGACTACTTCCTCCTCAGTGACTCTAAATGGACATGTCAGACAGTACTGCCTAATATGATTACCATAAAGTAATTCACTTATGGACTGCAAATAATACAACCACTATGCTGTAGCTTCAGATCAAATGAAATGTACCAAGTGTTAAGAGCTCTTTTACCTGCAGAGCACCTTAATTCCCACAATTCATGCTCTGTATGTAACAACATCCCTGATAATAAATTAAATACAAATGCTTTTAATAAAGAGTTCTGCCCCCACACATATGCCCTAATATGCATTACACAAGTACAATATCCTCATGGTCATACAATTGCAAGCAAAAGAAAATCACTATTTAAATACTACACTCAGTCAGAGAGAATTGAATAGAACACAAAGTGATGGTGTGATTCCAAAAAGTAGTGGCAACTTGGAAACCTGTCGATGAGCTGTGCACTCAGTAATTTACAAATACACATGCATGCAGGCACACACACACACACACACACACACACACACACACACACACACACACACACACACACACACACACACACACACACACGCACACACACACACCCACACACACACAGACACACACACACACACACACACATATATATATATATATATATATGGAAAGAGTATGTATAATCGAACATTCATAATGTCGAATGTTTTTCACCCTGTCAGAAGTGATTGAAACTCATTTGATCATTTATTCCAGCACTGAGTCCATGTCACACTGTGAACAGTGGAGAATGGAGAATTTACCCTTTCCTCAATGGTGTGTGATCTTGGAGTTGGCATATATAATTAGCAAGGAATGGGGGGTGTAGAGGAGCTTGCCCTCATGCAAAATACATGATTTTGTTTTCCGTTCTTTGGCTTTTGAATTTTCAGGATCAATGTTTAGCTAGATATTTCAAAGCACATCTATATATATATATATATATATATATATATATATATATATATATATATATATATATATATATATACAGATATATATAGATATAGATATAGATAGATATATAAAAAAGATATATTTATCCAACTATATATATATATATATATATATATATATATATATACACACACACACACACACACACACACACACACACACACACACACACACACACATTGTTTTGTTTTTAACTTATAAGTATCTACCCCTCTTATGAATTAATCACTTCTTTATCACTGCACTTTATAAAATATCCAAGATCCTGCTGTATAATCAAGTCCGTACTGCTTAAAATTTACACTTTACATTCTGTTGCTACTTCAGTAACTGGTACATTCATAACTCACTGTGCACCCCAAACTACACAAGTCAAACAGCATAAGTTAAGACTGCTTTTTCTTCACCCTCCTTATAGGCCCACTTTTCCCATTTAATTTGCCCTTTGTTTACATAGTTCTGGTATTTCCAGATATTAGTTATAATCCTTTATCTCATTCCACAGTCTCCTTCATGTCAGCTTGAATCATTATCTTTTATATCTGCAGAAAATGATTGTCCTACCTCAGCTTAGTTTCACCGTACCCATCCATGCTCCTTTTCATCTGCTTTCTCACAGCAGTCTGTCTTTCCTATTTTTTTCACTGGATTCTAGCAAGGCAATGCATTCTGGAGAGACTTGTTTCTTCATGGTCCATATAGTTATCACAGATTTATGTTTGAGCTCTTTTGTCTTCTTCCTATCCACTTTGGTATTTTGTGGGGATGACATCTAATTGGAAGGGCTGCCTCTGTATGGCTTCCAGTCCATATTTAAGTCTTCTGGTTCGACCTTCCATAATGAGTTTATAGAGGTCTAGTTTTCTGTAGCATGGATCTCTTGGCATCACTATACTATTCATGATTTAATGCTTTTCTCTATAAACTACCAAGAAGACTGTTGAATTCACCTCCAAAGTCTCATTCCCTCTACACCAGACTTATTTTATAATGCCTGCCATGCTTGACAAATTCTATATATGCATCCACTAGGTTGTCTGGTGCAGCTTTAATGTTATCATTCTTCACAATGCACATTTTTGTTTGTGTTTCTTTGTAGTACTACTTTTTTGGTATCATATGAATAAGAATAAAACAGCATATGATGTGACCTGGACACTAGGAATGAAGCATATCCATCCCGTGTGTCCCTGCAGTATATTGTAGTCCAAATCTGTTAAAAAATGCAGGCCATCTTTCACCCATCATTCAGAGGCAATACGCCACTAGATCATTGCTTTGTATTTGTTTATGTATTCAGATGAAATGCATGTGCTGCCTTGATGATTTATTTTCCAAGTCATCAGCTTTTTTTCTGTTTTTCTATGTCATTTTTGTTTTTAGTGTTGGCATCCTCTAAAGTGTCCAGTGTTTTGTGTCTCTGTTATTTTTCCTAGTTTTGTTTTTCAGGCACACACCACACCTGTCTGTTGTGTTCTCTGGGCTGCTTTTAGAATTCCATTGTCCTTAGCAACTCCTGTGAGTGTCTTAAGCATTACAGACATTTTGTCTTCAATATGTCTGCCTTCAAGTGTACTTTTCATGCTCTTGATTATCTCATCCTTATCTGTCTTTCTTCCTTTGGGTTTCTGATGTTCATAACCAGAATTTAGTGCATACTAACTTGAAGATTTGAATTCTTAGCTTTGTCTCCAGAATAATAACTCTTTGGATTAATTCTGATTAATCATGTGTTATTAGAACTTATTGCCAGCACTTAATCTAAAATAAAACATATAAATCCTCAGCAGATCACTTTCTGAAGCAAGCAATACTTACAAAGTCACAAAACACAGAAGAGCAACTTTTTTTTTTTTGCCTGAGGCAAGGTCCCCTTTACCTCAGATATGGGCAAGACTACCACACCTCTGATCTCCAGATATACCTTCTCTATGTTTGCGCAAACTCATAGAAGAAGGAGAAGGCGGAACTAATTTCAACATAGAGTCACTCTGTGATGAAAGCAGACCCACAGCAGCAAAATGTCACCTTCAGCAAATTCATAGGCAAGACTGACTGGTCTTGGCCAAGATAAAGACTAGGTTTCTCAACTACATGACTGTATACCCTTATTATGTAAACCATCATCAACTGAAGGAAATTCTACACATAGCGATGTATTTAGCTTGTCTCACACACACACACACACACACACACACACACACACACACACACACACACACATACACACACACACACACACACACACACACACACACACACACACACGTACAAATGCACTCACATTCACACAGGTATACCTCAGTCACAATTTAAATGCGATAGCATATTATTATCACACTGACTATCCCACTATCCATTTATGCAGACTGGTATAAAAGGTATTTTTCTTGAAAGTGGCTCCTCACCTCTAATTCTGGGATCCATTTGAGTTCCTGTTAGCTCAGAATCTCAACAGGCAAGTGTTTCTTGATGACCATATCATATGATATGCCTGATACATGTCACATGTGCATCAGACATAGAGTTGCCACCTTTCATAATGGCAAAACATTGTACTGAAGCCGCACCCCTTGCTTTGATTCTACCACCTGCCATCTCTCCACCCTATTCTCCACCCACATATACACCATTTTGTGCTATAAATGTATATGTCAGTGGGTGGTGGAACGTCTTTCTTTTCCTCTTTTTTTTTCTTTCAAGTTCAGACTTAACCTTATCATTTTAGTGATTTTTTTTTTTTTTTTTTTTTTTTATAAAAAGTTAGTTTGAGGTGCATTTTAATAAATTTTGGCATTCAATTTGTGTTGCAATATAAAATATCTGAGTTTGTACAGCATTTTCTGGATTACCAGACAAATGCTCTGATTTCAGGACAGTCCGAGAAATCAACAGATAGGTAGTAACTGTAATAAGACCTGGAAGTAAGACTCTAATTCTGATGGCGTGCACTACAGTTCTTTTTCATCTGGTAAAGAGACGCTGCTACCTGGTAGCAAGATAAATATGCACATTACTTCAAGGGGTTAGACTTATGTAGCTTAAACTGGTTTGTCAATTATTTATACAACTGGTCAGTGGGGGCATACAAAATCAATAGAATGTGCACCTTTTTGAACTGCTCAGAGGAATTCCACCGGGATATGCATTTGGAACTTTAATTTTTATTCTGTTTATTAACAGATGTTTGGCAGATGGTGTGTTGGACAATATCACCTAGTATGCTGACAACATTTTTTTATCCAGTTGGATTCCTCCCCAATGTAATAAAAATCAACTTACAAGGAAATATCTCTTCCTTCTCTCCCTGGTTGTGGTCAGTCAGTTAATGATAAGTTTTGGGAGGAAAAGCTATGCTATTTGAAATCCTAATGAAGACCTCCTTAGTAAATCCAGGTTGCAATATTTAGCTCCCCTCTACCAGAGCCTTGGAGACCATTCAGGTCTACAAGTACTTAGGTGGCATTGGATACTCCTGTCCTCATTTACTCTCCATGATGTGAATTGGTCTATATTAGTTCATCAAAATATGTATTCATCTAATACGTGTTCACTGACGGCTAAACAGCGAAATACATTACAGAGAAACATGGAATTTTTCCCAGGGTTAAGAACCACTGGACCATCAGCACAACTTTGCTCTCTTCCCCACATATTATGATCTTGAAGTTGGTGTATATAGATGGGCAGTTGGGGTGCAGCCCCCTATATTAGGGGGTGTGGGGAAGAGGCCCCCCACATGGTTGGGTTTGATTTAGTATGGTGTGTGTTCTGGAGTGCTAGAGGGTGAGTGGTTCCTAACCCTGGGAAAAATTCCATACTTTGCTGTAATGAATTTCGCTGTTTAGCCTTTGTTGAATAAGTATTCGATGAATACGTATTAAAATGAATTAATATAGACCTGATGTGAACATGCAAAATAAAAGTTCATCTGTGCTGAAAGTCTGCTCTACAATTGTAACTAACTCCCTAGTTTAATTGACTTATAAATACCTACTTATTATTGTTTAGACTTAACATCTATGTTAGCAATGATAGTGACTATATATTTGTAAACTTTTACTACTTGTGATACAATTTCTGTTTTTTATAATTGTACTAACATATACTTTTGCTTTATGTACTCTTCTTGTACTTTAATAACCTGTTGTTTAATATACTGTATCTATGGAGCTTTCCTACCCAGGACCCCATTGAAAAAGGGCGCCTTCGGCCCAATGGAACATCCTGGCAATCAAATTTCAAATAAATAAATACAATAAATCAATGCAAAGATGTTCTTCATACTGATCACTACTGCAATAGCCTTAGCTATATGGGTTATACCCTGCCAAGGATATAACAGCTGGCCAGCTTCCAAAACCTCAGGGCACCTTCCACGCAACCAAGTTGTCAAGCAGCTCAAGCTGAGCTAACTAAATGATGAGTTTGGCTGTTAAACCCTTCAGAACTTTACTGCCACTGAAGAGTGCAGCCATGTGAGGTTTTTGAGGATAGACGGTCAGCTTGTGCTTTTCCTTTGCTGTGCAGATAAGTTCCCTTTGAGGCAAAAAATCTTCCATTTTCTTATTTTTACTGATGTTTTATTACTTTCCTCTTCAGGAAAGCTATTTTAAATCTATGAATGCTGTGTTTTAATGGATTGTCTTGAGACTATAATGTACTATTAAATGGAGCACTAATTTCTTTCAGTTTAAAAGTATAATTATCTAAATGATAAAATATTTTCTGTGGAGAAACTGTGTTTATTTTAAGGTTGTGGGACTGCCATAATGTTTGCAAATGCTTTTTACTGTCTGTATTCTGTCAAAACAAATAACACTTGCGGACTGGTAGTTTTACTGGCATTGTTTCTTGTTTTCTCCAGGATACAGGCACCATTTTTGGCCTGACCATGGAACAGATTGTCTCTCCCATGGTCAGTCCTTCTTCCAGCCACAAAAAAAAAAGTTAAGCAAACAGCCTTTGCCATCACATGAGGTTAGCAATTTACCTCAGTCGCAGGTGGGTGACTTTGCTGTGGCCATATGTTGTACTTCAGACCACTCATCTTTTACCCCTGATCCCTCTGGTGTAGCACCTACAGTCACTATGGACCAGGGGTTGTCCATGTCCACTGTGGCTATTGGGGATCCCTCAGTGAGAAAGGAAAAAACACTCTTGCTGATCCCTGTTGTGTCAGAATGTTGTGCCCATCCCTGGGGAACCAGCAGCTGACATTAGTAACATGGTTGGCCCCATTTTTTCTGTCAAAAAGAAACAGAAAACCAAGCATGTATCTATTCCTCCTTAAATTCCTTTTAATGAGAGTAGTTTGCTGGGACTGGCTCAGGGTTTGGTTCAGATTATTGATCTTTCTTGTAGTTTCCAGTAAAAGAAAGTGGGATGCCTCCTTTCCTGAAGAGGTTCAAGATTCTGAATCTGAACAGGAAGATGCAGGGATGGATTCAGGGCCTTGTCCTCAGATTTCTGATTCAGACTCAGAGGGGAGATCTTTTTCTGATTTTCCCTATGGGGGGTTGTCTTTCTCTGTGACTATTGCCAGAATATTTTAGTGTTTTCAGTGGGAGTACAGTGAGGTTTCTCAGTCCCTCAAAAACTACAATGAATTGTTACAGAAGTATTTTCCAGAACCTACACCCATTCCTCCTGCTCTGTCTGCTTTGGAGTATGTGTGTCTAACTGCTTGCAATTTTCCAGATAGTCGGCCAGCTGTCCCCAAAAAGACAGATAGGATGTATGAAGCTCCGCAGTCTTTTATATTTTCATACACCATTCCCAAACATGACACAGTAGTTATAGCCTTAGTTAACTCCTTTGCTGATAAGCATTTAGTTAATTCCAATCCTAATCTTTCTAATAAGGATGGAGAAATTATTGATAGGTATGGGGAAAAAGTATATACTTCTGCAACTTTGAATTTCAGAATTTTAAATTGTCATGCTCATTGTTAAAGTTTATTCTGACATATTGAGAAAGTATGAGGGATGTTTTAGCTACAGTTTCTTCTTGTGAAGAAAAAGCAGGCTTTAAATAGCTTAGTTTGTTCTATAGCACAGGTCACTACCCATTGTTTGCAGTGTGTATGTATAACGCTGTTGCTACCTCTTCTAGGACTATGGGCACTGGTACAGTTTTGAAGAGGTCTACTTGGCTGCATTCTCAGAACCTTCCAGATGATGTTAATAATGAGATTTTAAACTCTCCCTTGGATAGAGATTTAGTGTTTGCCCCTCTGCTGCAGAAGTGATCAAAAAGTGTGATGCAAGGGGCAAGCTGATCCAGGGAATCTCTAAGATTTTTCAGCCCTCCTTTTTCAAATTGTCCAAGGAATTTTTTTTCTCCTCATCCAAATTTAGCAAAAAACAGAATAAACAGTATCGGCAGAATTCAGGCAAACAGATGTTAAAGAAGTGGAAAGGAGGTTCCAAAAAGAAGTCTCAAACCTCTCTAAACCAGGGACACTCAAGCAAGTCTGAATGAATGTTCAAGAGGCCTTGTGACCCCCTCCCACCCTGGCCATATTTTTTTTTCTAGAAAGTCTGAATCTCCATTTTTCTCCTTCACAACAGATTGTTTTAGACAAATGGGTTCTGGAAATCATTTATCAGGGTTACAGATGGCAGTGGGAGGAAATTCCTCCTTTCCATGGGGTCATTCCTCATCTTGCAGACATGACTGCTTCCTACTGCTCCTCATTACATGATGTCCCAAGCAGTGATAGAACCTGTTTCTTTCTCCCAGGTGGGGAAGTGGTTTTATTCAAGGATGTTCCTAGTGTGAAATAAAGAAAATTCTTGGAGACCAGTTCTGGATCTTTCCTTCCTAAAGCTGCTTGTGATAGAGCCCAAATGCAAAATAATGTCGCTTCATAACTTGTTATCTCTTCTTCCTTTTATTTTCCTGGTAACACTAGACTTAAATGATGTTTATCATCACATTCCAATATATCCAGACTTCAGATGTTTTTTAAGGTTTTTTGTGGATCACATTATCCATTCTCTGCCTTACCCTTTGGACTATCCACTGCACCAATAGTGATCACAGACTGTAGTATGCATACACCCTACATTCTGATGTTCCCCCCACAGTCTGCACCATTAGAGTACAGACTTGGGAATTTTAACTGACAGAATGCTAGGGGCTGCTGCTGCTCTGCTACATCTCTATGTGTAGAGGCTGAGATCAGTGCTGATGCTGCTGCTGACAATAGGCCTAGACTGAGAAGAGGAAGAGTGTTCAGGCCAAGGGTAACCTTCCAGGAGCTACATGAGCTAGAGATTGTAGAATGCTACTGAGTGGACAGGGACATATTACAAGAACTCACTTAACTGTGATGCCCTCAACACAGACCCAGAGCCAATAGAGGTAAACCTATCCCAGTGGAAACAAAGGTATATGTAGCCCTTAGACTACTAGCTACAGGTACTTTTCAAAGATCAACTGAGGATATGATGGAGGTCTCACAGGCATCTGCATCCAGGGTACTCCACTAGTTCTTGGTTGTCATGCAAACACATGCCAGTGAGCACATTTATTTATACCACACACCTGAGGAGAGGGCCAGCAGTATGTATCTCTTCTACCATATAGCACACTACCCTGAGGTACTGGGTGCCATAGACAGTACTCATGTACACATTAAAGCACCGCCCAATGATGAGGGTACAGTCTACGTCAACCGCAAGGGGTATCACTCCATCAACTGCCAGGTCGTGTGTAATGCCCAAGGCATTATCATGAATGTGTGTGCTGGCAGCCCTGACAGTTATCATGACTCCCATATCTGGCACTCATCACAGCTGTACCAGCTGTTTGCCAGGGGGGACATCCCATACAGCCATTTACTGGGGGATGCTGATGGGGGTCCCACTACTATCTCATAAGGCCACTGTCAGACACATAGGTGTGTGTTATTACAAGCATATGAGGACAGTCCTGCAACACCACTGTTAGAAAAATATATGTTTAGTGCTTATTAAGAAATAAGAAAGATATAATGCATTTTATTCTATTAATGTTATGACAAGAAAAATGAATTCATATGAAACTGCAAGAAGCTTTTGGAAACTGCAGTGTGCCTTTTTGCAAGTTGGCCTCTGACCCCAGCAGCTTCTAGCTCAGCAAGAATTAATGTTTATGCTTCTCACAAGTGATTATCTGCTGGGTCAGGAAATTAAATGTGTGAAATAATGAGAATCTTCTGCTCTTTCCTGTTTGAGGAATCAACCTTGTATATGTTGCTAGATAACGCACCATCTGCAAGGAAGAAGTGATACATGTAACAAAAGAAATGTATTGAGAACTGTATCTACTATTATGTTCAAATTAACTTAGAACCTTGAGTGGAAACTTTTGTAAAAGGGTATTGTAACTAACCAGGTGGCTAGCAAGGCCACGTTGTTTACCAGAAAAACTTTTTAAGCAAAATGTAGTATCAGCATTTTAGATGAATAGAATATTGTAAGCTAAAGTGATGTAAAACCCCTTGTGACTGACTACGTCAGCCTGGTGGGTTAATACTAGTAAGAAATACTATAAAAGTTGTGTTCTTCCTGTTTCATTCAGACAAAATTCTGTACTTGTACGTTTTTGCCTCCTGGTGTACACTAGTAAAGAACCTGAACCTGAACCTCCTGTGTATTGATCTTTTTATTACAGTGTTTTTCATTTAACAGATTGGTCCTTTGCGTACCGGAATCCCTCAGAAGCTGTGGATCAGAGCGTAGTGGTGGTCGAAGACTGCATGCAGGAGAAGATACTGAAATGGTTCTTCTTGAGTGAAAAGACCTCCGACTGAATTGTCGTTTAAAGAGGCTGGCCACTTTCTGATCTGTGGCTGAAGAGCGGATCTCCACTTCGAACCGTGACTGCTCAATACTGGAGGCTCAGGTAGGGAGACTTTTTGCCTTTTTTCTGTTTTAGATCAGGGACTAGGTTACAGTAAATATTGTTTTTTTTTGTCAGATTTGTCACACAGATCAGGGACAAGAAAAGTTACTGTTTATTTGGTCATAGATCAGGGTAACAGAATAAGGTAGGCAGTTATTCTAGATAAACTGTGAAAGGAACTGAAGTTGTGGTACCATGTGGTAAAAGGGTTACGTAACATTTATTGACATGAGAAATCAGTGCACTAAAACATTGCGAGACCCGCCCCTAACCGAAGACGCAAAATATATGCAACTACAACATGCAGATAATGTTAGATATTATGCAAAATGGGTTAACAAATATGAATTTGATGGGAAATTAGACAAATCTTCACTTGTTAAACTTCTTAAACAGCTTAAAAGTGATACAAAAGGTCAGGCAAAGAAACAATGGCAATTAGGCATTCCTCAGGCACACAGGTGGATTGAGGAAGTAAACCGTAGGGAACAAAAGAGTAATAATTCAAAGGCATTGTTTTTAGACAAAGAAGATAATAATATAGTAGTAGTAACGGCTCCTCCTCCCCCTCCCACTCCCTTTTTTAGGATATGAAGCGGGTGGACAAGCTGGTCCACCTCCGCGGTATCCTGATGTCTCAGTGAAACCGAAATCGTTTGTTAGAGATCCCATTGAAACTAGGTCCTGAACACGTAAAACACAGGGGGACATAGAATTGTATCAAATGGAGAGAAATTTACAAGCTGAGAGTGAGGAAGAAATATGACCACTTATAGAGGTACCAAATCCTCAGGCAGGACAGGTTGGACAGGACCCAACCCTCTTGGTATATAGGCCGTGGACACCGGAGGATATCCGGAAGGCTACTGAGGGAATTCCCCATCCAAAAGTTAATTTTACAAAATTCCTAGAAGATTTACAAGGCATGAGGTTAAGTTACCACTTAAATGGGGAAGAAGTAGAAAAAGTAGTTAGACAAATTGTAGGTCCAGATTGGCACATGATTAGTGGCACCTGGAATCCTCGTAATGCAGAATTTAAGCCACTCGCACATAGTGACTCAGAACTTGACAATAGAGTAAAAAGGCCTTACAGACCGAATCTCTGAGAAATGGAAACCTAGAGCAGACTGGACTTGTATTAATCAATGCATACAGCAAGAAAATGGAACTGTAGATGGGTACTATGCCAGATTATTAGAATGTTTTAATAACCATAGTGGTATGACAGTTCACGAAAATCAGACAAATGATTCCCCGTATGAACAACAATTGAAAAATGCATTTTTAAAAGGTTGCATTGCACCTATTAGTAACTTCATTATGAAGCATATGATAGATCATCGAACAAGTAGGTTACAAGCCTTACTTGAATATGCTAGACATGCTGAAAGACATTTTAATAGCAAAAAGAAAAAGAACGCAAGTCTTCACTGCTGAAGACAAAGCTGAAGTTTATGTATTACAGTCTGGTAAAAAGGATAAGAAAAATGCACAGGGAAATAAACAGTCTGACAAACGGTCAGAGGACTTTGAAGAAAGGAAAAAGAGAGGTGAATGCTTTAAGTGCGGGAAGAAAGGACATCTAGCTAGGGATTGCAAACAAAATAAGAAGGTAACCACAGAGAATAAGGGAGATGAGGACTGACTATATGATGGTGAAGATACACCATACAAGAGTCAGAAATCATCGGGAAAAGACAATAAAGAGAGGACAAATGTAAATGTGATAGAAGGAGTAGAGGAAGTGCAAGTAGACATGGAATATGAAGTAAATGAGATTTTAGATTTAGCATTATTGAGCCTAGAGCTCTACCTAGCAGACACAAAACCGGAAGTTACACTTCTGGTGGAGGGGAAGGAAGTTAAATTCCTGTGTGATTCAGGAGCATCACGGACTCTGATACACCCCTCCAAGTTACCAGAACATTCAGAATCACCTGATTATATATTAGTGAAAGCTGCAAATGGACAGCTATACCGGGAACCACTTTCCCATGATATAGCAGTAACTGACCCTGTTTCAGGGATGACTCAAAGGAGTAAAATTGTTGTTTCTGCAAAATGTCCAGTGAACCTATTAGGTAGGGACCTTATGCAGATATCTGGCATAGCAGTAGTTCCGACTATGCAGGGTATGGAGGCACAGCGACAAATGGATACTTTTGTGGTGTGACCGGAGGGTGAAACTTTTTACTGGTACAGCCAGGACTTAGTTACGACTGGTCCAGGGGCACTGACCGAGGAACTGATGAACGTAGCCATCAGTAAATCCCCCTCCCTTGACACTGACAGACAGCATTTGTTACATTGTACTCTGTATTACTGTAGCACACCAGGACCTGATAAGGAATATGAGCAAGAATTGTTCAGAAATCGTGCAAACAGATTAGTGTTACGTAATCTGTATTGGGATACTGAGGGAAACAGTGTTGTTAGCTGTTCATTACCTCAAGAATTCCTTGCACTATACAAATCTAATCGATTACCACATGTCAGTTTAACTAAGAACAAAAATGTAAAATGGACAGACCTAGGAGAAAAGGTAACGAGATGGGAGAAACAAACTGATTTAGAATTATCAGAGCAGGGAATACAGAAACAAAAACTGAATTGGTTAACACAGGCACACCCAGCTGTACACTTGCAGTCTAGCGAGGACAGCTGATTAGCATTCTTATTAGAAGAAGAGGAGAAAGCCTTATGTAACATACCAAAGATTCTTTGGTCAACAGGCAAGTCAGATGTAGGACTTATTCGAACAGCAGGACTAGTTACTATTACACCGAAGTCAGCGTTCAGACCACAGAAGAGACAATATCCTTTAAGAAAGGATGCAAAAATAGGAATCAAACCTATAATAGCAGCATTACTTAAGGAAGGAGTACTGGTAGAATCTCCTGATTCACCATGTAATACACCCCTATTTCCTGTTAAAAAGGCAAATGGGGAATGGTGTATGGTTCAGGACTTACAAGCTGTAAATAATGCAGTAATACCTAGAGCACCTACGGTGCCAGATCCACACACTTTGTTAAATGATTTGAAACCTCATCAAAAATATTTCTCTGTGGTAGATATCAGCAATGCCTTCTTTTCAATACCTATACATCCTGATAGCCAATATTGGTTTGCATTTACATTTCAGGGAAAAAGGTATACCTATACTCGACTACCACAGGGATATTGTGAGAGTCCAACAATATTCGCACAAGAAAATGGCTAGTAATTTGGCGGGATTCACCCCACCGGGGGGTAGTCAAATTCTACTTTATGTAGACGACATCTTGCTAGCAGCCCCCACCCTGCAGCAATGCAGGGAGGATACCATAGCACTGTTACAATTCTTAGCAACACAGGGACACAAAGTAAACAAAAGCAAACTACAGCTTTGGAGAAAACAAGTTAGATACCTAGGATATGTAATATACAAAGAAGGTAGAATACTAGATGAGGATAGAAAAACAGCAATTTTACAAGCACCCAAACCAGCGACCAAGAAGGAAATGATGTCCTTCCTGGGAACAACTAATTTCTGCCGGAGTTGGATACCAAACTATGCTTTGGAATCTGCTCCACTGACCGACCTCATATACAAAAAGCCGATGGCAGCACAGGATTTATTACAATGGACACCTGAAGCAGAAATAGCTTTCTGCAGGTTGAAGCAATTGATAGCTTCTTCATTAGTCTTAGGACTACCAAACTATCATAAACTTTTCTTTCAAACTGTAGACTGTAAGCAAGGATATATGACATCAGTTGTTGACACAACAACATGGGGATAAGCAATAAATAGCTTACTATTCATCACAGTTAGACCCAGTGGCGTGATCCTTGCCCCACTGTGTGCAAGCAGTGGTTGCAGCTGCAATGGCAGTACAGGCTTCAGCCTCAGTGGTGTTATTCCACCCTCTCACATTGAGAGTGCCTCATGCAGTTGCAATAATTTTACTGCAAGAAAAGGTAGCATATCTTTCTCCTGCTAGACACCTTTCCTGTATGACTATACTGTTGAGCCAACCTCATATGACAATTGAACGATGCACGACATTAAATCCATCAACTTTGCTCCCAACTCCTGCGGATGGCACACCACACAGTTGCCTGCAGGAAATTGAGCAGAACACATTACCCAGACAAGATCTCACATATATTCCCTTGGATAAGGCCGAGGTGACATATTACGTGGATGGCTCATGCAGAAGGGGCCCTACAGGGAAAATCTAGTGGGGTATGCCATAGTTACAGACACTGAAACCTTAGAAGCCCAATCCTTACCACATAACTTGTCTGCACAAGCAGCAGAATTGATTGCCTTAACACGAGCTTGTACCTTAGCAAAAGACAAATGTGTAAACATATATACTGACAGTCAGTATGCTTTTTCTACTGTACATGTTTTTGCACAGCAGTGGAAAAATAGAGGGATGATAACATCTAATGGTAAACCAATTAATCATGCACAATTTATTTTAGAATTGTTAGAATCTATTCAGTTACCTACTAAAGTAGCTATTTGCAAATGCGTAGCTCATACGAAACAGCAGGACAGAATTTCAAAAGGTAATGAGAGAGCTGATGCAGCTGCGAAGCAAGCAGTTTCAGACTCAGAAACTTTACTTTTAGACAAGGAATTACAACCCTCTGAAATTTTAGACCTAGAAATGTTAAAAACAATGCAGACGCTTACTACAAAAGCAGAGAAACAAAAATGGGAAAAACGAGGAGCAATCCTCGAAAATGGGCTGTACATCTCCAAAGAGAAAAAAACTATTTTGCCGTCTAATTTGTTTAGATATGCAGCTTTGTTGAGCCATGGGCAGTGCCATGTCTCAACAGGGGGGATGGTACAGTTAGTAAACCAAATATTCCAAACATATGGATTCACAAATTACACAAAAAAATTTTGTGCGGCATGTCATATTTGTAACAAACATCATGCACAAGGGGCATTTAAACCTAAACAAGGAAGTTTTCCTACACCACCATATCTGTTCCATACTATTTGTATGGATTTTATAGAACTGAACAAATGCGATAACAAAAAGTACTGCCTTGTCATTGTAGATATGTTTTCTAGATGGGTGGAAGCTTTTCCGACCAAGAATCCGGATGCAATAACAGTGGCAAAAGCTCTCATAAAGGAGATTATCCCTAAATTTGGCATACTGGAAAGGATCTATAGTGACAATGGTACACATTTTGTGAATCAGACCAGACAGCAATTCGGATGCTTCTTTGGGATTTCCCTTAAGAACCATTGTGCTTATCACCCTCAGTCTGCAGGACTGGTGGAGAGACACAATGGAGTCCTTAAGAACAAACTTAGAAAGTTAGTCAGCGAAACACAGAAGAACTGGGTGCACTGTCTGACTCTGGCACTGCTGAGTATGCGAACGGTTCCAAATGCAAAGTTTAACTCCTTTTGAAATGGTGTTTGGGAGGGCATATTATGTACCTCAGTGGAAAGCTCTCATGCCTGCAGACCAGGAGGCTGATAGTTCGCTAGCTAGTTATATGAGGAAACTGTTAACAAATAAATCTCTCTTGCAGTTTAATTCATTTTCAGATAAAGAACGGACCAGACCATTGGAAGCGATTCTAGCCCCGGGGTCCTGGATCTGGGTGAAGGTAACAAAGAGGAAGAACTGGGCAAGCCCGAATTGGGAAGGACCATACCAGGTGCTGTTGGTCATGCCTACTGCGGTCAGAATAGCCGAGAGGACTTCTTGGATTCATTTAACGCATTGTAAACCGGTAAAGAACTTTCAACTTGATAAAAAAATTGTAACTGTTACGCAACAAGAACAAAATGGCCAAAGATAGAAATTCAGACCAACCTCAAAAATGTTGCATAATCATATTATTGAGCGTACACTTGTTGACTGTACTTTTGACAATTTTCTTTTTGTTGTGTTTTTTTCATTTCTCAACCACACAAGTAAAACTGGATAAACGTGATGAAACATCCATAGACTGGCATCCAAACTTTAACACATACCTAGCAATTAAACGTGTATATGCTGAGACTATGAACATTTCAAACTGCTGGGTTTGTACAGCTATACCAACAGCATATGGAGGACTACTAATGTCCGCTGTTCCTTTAGGGATCAATGAGACTTGGGAAAATTTACTTTTTGACACAGGAACTGTGAGATCACAGGATAAAATAGCATTGTATTTACCTGTTACACAAAAGGGGATTGTGTGTTTTTTCAAAAATGATACTCTCCAGGTGGGCTGGAGTAACTGTAACATAACAATATCTTATAAATGTTATATTAAGACTAAAATTGGGGGTACCGTTTGCAATACTAACTATGATTCATATTTGAACTCAATGAAAATGACATTAAATGAAATACAAAGAAATCCTGTTTTGATTAAACAATTGTCAATCATAGATAAGAAAATGTTTCATGCAGGGCTAGTTGAAAACTGTTATTTTGTGTGTGGGGAAAAAGGCATACAAATGGCTACCTGAGAATTGGTCCGGCAGTTGTTTTTTGGGCTACCTAGTTCTGGCCGTATGACACACTGCGGAATTACCTCTGGGTAAAATACGGAACGTGAGAGATGTTTCCAAGAAAACCAAAGATCCAATCGAGAAACCTGTGAATCCAGTAGGGCGAGTTGAAGCAGGTTGGAAAGACCATAATTCCGTGAAGTACAAAGACAAATTGACTCATATGGACTTGAGTGACAGTGTTATATCTTGGGCAGGTATACTCCCAGCGTATGGTGCAGTCAAATCGATTTGGGAGCTGAGAAAACTGTCGAAACTTCTCGAAGTAATGAGTAATGCAACTTTTTCTGCTCTTGAATTAGTGACTGATGAACTGAATGCCATGAGAACTGTTGTGTTGCAAAATAGGATGGCTCTTGACTTCACCCTAACAGCAAGAGGTGGTGCATGCGCGCTTATCAAAGAAGAATGCTGTGCATATATTGCAGATAATAAGCATGAAATTAATAACCATCTAGAGGTGATTCAGCAAGTGTCGGCCTTGACCAAACCAGACCCAAACCCTCTGATGGATTTTTTCCAGAATCTGTTTGGGTGGTGGGGTTCCATCCTAATGAATATTCTGATTGCCATTTGTGTGGGTTTACTCCTATTAGGAGCATGTGTTTGTTGTGGAATCCCCTGCATGAAAAGATCAATTAAAGATTTTATAGATATGTCTGTCTCTGAAACCTTGTATCAAGACATTGAACTTGAGGAATTGGTTCCAAATGAAATTCTCCTTGAAGTCTAAACTGAATGACTCTCTTAACTGCAAATCCTAAGTGGAAGAGGTTAGGAGAAGAAATAAGACTGTTTTCACTTCTGAGAATAGAATAAAAAGTATCAACAGGGGGAAAATGTTAGAAAAATATGTATTAATGTATATGTTTAGTGCTTATTAAGAAATAAGAAAGATATAATGCATTTTATTCTATTAATGTTATGACAAGAAAAATGAATTCATATGAAACTGGAAGAAGCTTTTGGAAACTGCAGTATGCCTTTTTGCAAGTTGGCCTCTGACCCCAGCAGCTGCTAGCTCAGCAAGAATTAATGTTTATGCTTCTCACAAGTGATTATCTGGTGGGTCAGGAAATTAAATATGTGAAATAATGAGAATCTTCTGCTCTTTCCTGTTTGAGCAATCTACCTTGTATATGTTGCTAGATAACGCACCATCTGCAAGGAAGAAGTGATACATGTAACAAAAGAAATGTATTGAGAACTGTATCTACTATTATGTTCGAATTAACTTTCGAAAAAGGTATTGTAACTAACCAGGTGGCTAGCAAGGCCATGTTGTTTACCAGAAAAATTTTTTAAGCAAAATGTAGTATCAGCATTTTAGATGAATAGAATATTGTAAGCTAAAGTGATGTAAAACCCCTTGTGACTGACTATGTCAGCCTGGTGGGTTAATACTAGTAAGAAATACTATAAAAGTTGTGTTCTTCCTGTTTCATTCAGACAAAATTCTGTACTTGTATGTTTTTTGCCTTCTGGTGTACACTAGTAAAGAACCTGAACCTGAACCTCCTGTGTATTGATCTTTTTATTACAGTGTTTTTCATTTAACAATCACTGTGTCACAGTGACAGCAATGCAAACCTGCTGTTGTCTATCCTCTCTGTAGGCATTATACTTCTCCAGTACACAGATGTTTGCAAAATGTGTACATGTGCCTGATATATGTGGTCCTTTTGGTGCAAACCTGTGGACGTCTGGCAAGCAGTTGGCTATTAATTGATGTTGTTCTCAGAATATAGCGAATCTGACTCCCACATGCCAGAACCTTCAGAAAAAAGTTGTGCTACAGTAATATCTGTTACTCTATGCATAGTCTTATTTTGTATGACCAAAATGTACACTCTGTTGCTGAGGTTTGGCCTGTGTCCCCCACTATTACTGGCTATGATCTGACTTCCTGCTGTAGGGGGTTGCCAGGTATGTTAGCCATAGCTCTCAAGTGATGATATACACATTTTGACTAAACTGTGACCTAGCCAGAGTATATCAGGGACAGTCATGGACAACCTTACAATGTCTGACCTATTCCTGTGTGACATTCACAGACTGAGAGGTGCTGAATGATAGTACATCATGTGATATGACAGCTGTGTCCACCCTTACTTACTGTCAATATGTCTAACACATAATCCAGTAGAATTCATACAGGAGCCAACCATTGTAGGAGGAAGCAAGAGGGCCACAGCTGTGATGTAATTCACAGCAGGCACAGTTGAGAGGCATGCCTGTAATTATTGGACAGCAGAGTATCAACTACATGTCATTCCCAGAAATGTACTACAGGCCTACTGTTATAATCCCTATTGCCCATAACTGCATCCTCCCATCTGTGTCCCATTATATGGGGACATGTATTACATACCTGGTAGAGTAACATAATCCTTTTCTGAAGAAATCCTGAAGGACAATGCCTGGTAAATCAGTCTGTCTTGATAGAGCAAGTTACAGACCTGTTGCCCATAGGCAGTTGTTTGCATTTTGTAGGTAATTCTCATTAACAGATAACGGCATGTGCACCAATCCGTGACTCAGACTTGCTAATTGCATCCAGAACAGCTGGGTTGTACTTTCATTAGCTAATGACATGGCACAACATTGCAATATTTAAGGCATTCATGTAGGCCTTAGCCCCTTTCTTGTCTGTGAGATGGACATTAATGACTTGTGGAGTCTACAGCATTGCACAGGGTAGCTACTAATACTGTCCACTGTTGAGGTTTATGAGGTATGCCCACAGTTTTGCATGCTATATTTGGCCATTGTCAAATTACTTTATGATTATCTGGCAGTTCAGTGTTAAACATTGTGGATTGAAGTCAGTAAGGGGGAAGAGACATGTGGGTGTCAGACGTCATACCCATCAGAATATGCTGCTGCAGTAGTTGCTGGTCTATCAGCTCTGTATCTTTGTAGGGGCAGACTGTGACACATGTCCCTGCCATTTGACCTTTGCCCCGCACCCTTTTATGTGTGGATCCCTTGTTCTAGGGGGTTGTGAGGTATGGTCGGTCTGTAGCAGGTAGTATAACATACAGCTGCATATGTTGTAGCCCGCAGCTGCTGCTTTTTGCCTAGGATACATAGTGGGGAGTGTGAACACACTGGAGGACAGCAAGCTGTATGTGTCACTGAGAGAACAGTGTCAGGTCTGTCATCACAGGAAAGCGGCATGTGCTTAAGGTACATGTGTTATGTAGCCATGCCAAGCAGACAGTAGTAGGCAACATATATGTAGGCTATATGAATATGTGCAGTGTGTCCATACCTGCAGGCCTTTGACTTGTTAAATTGTGTAGCAGTTAATTCAGTAGCAGCAAGTGCAAAACACTGGATTTGGACCCAGGACTGTGGGTGGCAAAATGTACTGCATACTTGGCATTTAACAGACTGAGCTACTGAGTCACAGCATAGGAAACTGCATTAGCATGTGTTTTCTGGTGGATATGAGGTGTGACACTCAAATGTCTGTCATGATTTTCTAACCTCAATCTTTAATGACTTGCCAGTACTTTAGCAGACAGATATGTTTTTGTGAAACCATGCCAAAACTAGGGAGTCCAACTGTGGACATTCTGCAACAGTCTGTAGAACTGACAGCTATACCTGCTATCCCAGGATTCACACACATCCATTAATATTTATTTGGCTGTGTACTGGTGTAGTGTCTGCATCACAGTCCCAATTACACTATTATATGTACTTGTACTGTGTCAGTGGGAATCAGGATATGTTGGTGGAAACACCAGTTATAATCCAGAGCTGAGTGGCCTAGTGGGCTAAAGCACTGTGCTCCAGTTGACAGGGGCCCGGGTTTGAGGCATGGCAGGGGTGATTATTTTCCAGATGTGCCAACACTGTCAGAAACACACAGTTTCAAGCAGGCTTGCGTGAGTTTGCTTGGTGTGCCATGTGGCTTAGCTCTGCTTAAACACACGCTAAAAAGAAACAAAGAAAAAAAGGGGTGAAAGGAAAGTGGTGAAATGGGGGCAAGCAGGGGGAAAAGCATACTGAAAGGCAGGTAGGAATGTGCACGATGGCTGTAGGAAAGGACCATAGCTCTCTGTTTCTTCTACAGCAACAACTGTACAGGTTTTACAAGAATTTGTAATTTGGAGCCTCACACCCCAGGCAGAGGGCTGAGGGCAACAGAAATGTGTTGATTAATTAATGTAATAATTAGTTATGTCCAAACTTATGACTCAGACTTGCTAATTGCATCCAGAACAGCTGGGTTGTACTTTCATTAGCTAATGACATGGCACAACATTGCAATATTTAAGGCATTCATGTAGGCCTTAGCCCCTTTCTTGTCTGTGAGATGGACATTAATGACTTGTGGAGTCTACAGCATTGCACAGGGTAGCTACTAATACTGTCCACTGTTGAGGTTTATGAGGTATGCCCACAGTTTTGCATGCTATATTTGGCCATTGTCAAATTACTTTATGATTATCTGGCAGTTCAGTGTTAAACATTGTGGATTGAAGTCAGTAAGGGGGAAGAGACATGTGGGTGTCAGGCGTCATACCCATCAGAATATGCTGCTGCAGTAGTTGCTGGTCTATCAGCTCTGTATCTTTGTAGGGGCAGACTGTGACACATGTCCCTGCCATTTGACCTTTGCCCCGCACCCTTTATGTGTGGATCCCTTGTTCTAGGGGGTTGTGAGGTATGGTCGGTCTGTAGCAGGTAGTATAACATACAGCTGCATATGTTGTAGCCCGCAGCTGCTGCTTTTTGCCTAGGATACATAGTGGGGAGTGTGAACACACTGGAGGACAGCAAGCTGTATGTGTCACTGAGAGAACAGTGTCAGGTCTGTCATCACAGGAAAGCGGCATGTGCTTAAGGTACATGTGTTATGTAGCCATGCCAAGCAGACAGTAGTAGGCAACATATATGTAGGCTATATGAATATGTGCAGTGTGTCCATACCTGCAGGCCTTTGACTTGTTAAATTGTGTAGCAGTTAATTCAGTAGCAGCAAGTGCAAAACACTGGATTTGGACCCAGGACTGTGGGTGGCAAAATGTACTGCATACTTGGCATTTAACAGACTGAGCTACTGAGTCACAGCATAGGAAACTGCATTAGCATGTGTTTTCTGGTGGATATGAGGTGTGACACTCAAATGTCTGTCATGATTTTCTAACCTCAATCTTTAATGACTTGCCAGTACTTTAGCAGACAGATATGTTTTTGTGAAACCATGCCAAAACTAGGGAGTCCAACTGTGGACATTCTGCAACAGTCTGTAGAACTGACAGCTATACCTGCTATCCCAGGATTCACACACATCCATTAATATTTATTTGGCTGTGTACTGGTGTAGTGTCTGCATCACAGTCCCAATTACACTATTATATGTACTTGTACTGTGTCAGTGGGAATCAGGATATGTTGGTGGAAACACCAGTTATAATCCAGAGCTGAGTGGCCTAGTGGGCTAAAGCACTGTGCTCCAGTTGACAGGGGCCCGGGTTTGAGGCATGGCAGGGGTGATTATTTTCCAGATGTGCCAACACTGTCAGAAACACACAGTTTCAAGCAGGCTTGCGTGAGTTTGCTTGGTGTGCCATGTGGCTTAGCTCTGCTTAAACACATGCTAAAAAGAAACAAAGAAAAAAAGGGGTGAAAGGAAAGTGGTGAAATGGGGGCAAGCAGGGGGAAAAGCATACTGAAAGGCAGGTAGGAATGTGCACGATGGCTGTAGGAAAGGACCATAGCTCTCTGTTTCTTCTACAGCAACAACTGTACAGGTTTTACAAGAATTTGTAATTTGGAGCCTCACACCCCAGGCAGAGGGCTGAGGGCAACAGAAATGTGTTGATTAATTAATGTAATAATTAGTTATGTCCAGTGGACACGTTTTC
Organism: Protopterus annectens; assembly: GCF_019279795.1. Taxonomy (NCBI): domain Eukaryota; kingdom Metazoa; phylum Chordata; order Ceratodontiformes; family Protopteridae; genus Protopterus; species Protopterus annectens. The sequence goes on from NC_056725.1 coordinate 569,903,131, forward strand.
CAAATGGAGAGCTATGCATGGGGCAATATTTTTTGTGGGACAGGTGGCTGTTTTTTTTTAAGGAGAGAGTGGAATGTTAGGGAAGGGATATAGGCACATGTGGGGAGGTAAGTTGGGTAGGAGAGATTGCATCTGCAGACAGACAAGACAGACAAGATAGCAATACAGGGGCAGTGTGTGACAAATGAGGGGGGTAAACACCTTGGACGGGGAGGGTGTTGTGAAATCAGAGGTCCATGTGCTGCCAGACAGCAACAGTGTGACTGAGCTCACTGCCCATGGGCTGTCAACACTGCTCCTTCACTGTCCAAAAGGTGGCTGTGCTGGAGGCTGGGCACTGGGGCCACTAGGCCCCCTCCAGATTGGTGATTTACTCATACCCATGATTAACTATTTTGTGCACCATCACAGGTAGCTGATCCTGGGGGACAACCCCCCTCCACCCCTACTTCCAGGGGGACAGGTCCCATCCCCTGAGGTGGTTCCATTCATAGATGGTGCAGGGCCAGTAGAGGGGGCACCACTAGCTTGGGTCCCAGATGTTCTGAGACTTGGTGCCATGGCTGCCTGAGGTAGGGTAGGTGGATCATTAGGAACCAGCCTACCCAGTGAAGCTGTGGTGTTGAGGTATTTCAATGTGTATAGTTTAGTAATGAACAAACCATTTAGTTAGTTATAACAGCATGCCAGAACATTGCAAATAACCCAGTAACATAACATTGCATAGTATATGGAACACAACAATAAGTAATATAACAGTCAGTATAGTAACATCATGTCAGTAACAGTTACAGCATAAGGCCAACAACTAAGGTAATTCAACAAATATGTTAGTATGCAACCATTGTAATACATAGCAATAATAAAACACAAGGCCCAACATAATGTTTAGGGAATAACATATGTTAATAGTAGACCATAACCAATGTATAGCAATAATAAATTATGGTGAAGATAAGGAGTGGGGGAGAGAGAAATACAGTCCATTAATACCAGTATATGCTGTATAATTTGCAACAGTACTGTAATATACTCTACAGGTTTGCCCTTCCTTTATATATAACAGTGCCTATAGCTGCTGTAGCACATGCATACCTCTCAAGCTATCTGCATGGGACAATATGGGCCAAGCAGTAACACCTGCAGGTACACTACTACAAATGACTATTATATTTTAGGTGGGCCTATATAACTCCCACTGTGTACTGTGGACTGATGTAGTGTGACTGCTGTTGACATTATCATATCAATGATAGATCTGTGACAGAGGGATTAGGTAACAGTGACTGCAGTCTGTGACAGACTGACACTTGAGAGACATGTATTATGTTCAGTACAGAGAGTATACGACCATCATGCTATCCTTGGCAGGCATAGGGTTAGACCATCAGCAAACATTCACAGGCACACCAGGCATACAGCCATACTAAGATTACACATTTTATTTAATGTATTAACTTGTTTCAGTATTGTACTTATTGCCTTTATTTTATGATGTCTTATCACATTCCTGATCAATGCTGTGAACACTCTGTTACATCTGAACACACAAATTATTAACCCATTCTAAGGGCTACTGCAGCCATTTACCTGTAATTCCTGTGGGGAGAACATCTGTTACAATACATAACTGATTCAGTAATATTTACTAGTACCTTTCACTGGATTTGAACCCTGTTCTGTGTGTGACAAAATGTACATCACACACAGCATTTAACAAATTGAGCTACTGCTGACTAGTAACTGACTAATATTTGCCTAGAGCTCACCAGGAAACAAAACATGAACTGGTATTAATAGTGCAGTTTTATACATGACTGCAGTGACACTTGAACACACATGCATGAGATTCATGCATGACAGAGATACTAGTTAAACTGTATATTAATACATAGAATGCAGGTGTACACAATGAACTTTTAGTGGGTGGAAATATCTCTGACATGTAGAAACCATGTCAGAGTATTGGGTTGGCTACCTGACCCATATACAGTTGTAGATAGTATATTTGCAGTCTACAGCTATTACAGTTTCATACTTGCATGCAGCACCATACTTCAGAGCAGGAATGCATATAGCTGCAATGCAATGGTTAACACAAGACAATCCTGATATACACAATCTACCTTGGATGTTCCTGGTTTGCTGCAGATGTTAGTGATGAACAAATGTTATTATGCATATATCTTGTAGTACAGATGTAAATCTTCAGTTAAGCATAACAGTCTTCCTTAGCTAACCTTGAGTCACTTAATGGTATTCTTTATGTTTGTATTTCAGAGCAGATGTCATATTGGATTTCATGAACAACAGCCCTACTTACACATATATTGCACAACACAGCTTTATTAGGGGGGCCTTCATGCAGTTATTGGCATATTTTCAAGTCTTTATTGCACAACAGTTTATATAATGCAGGTGTTGCAATATAGCTGTAATTCCACAATTATTGCAGTAGAAACTTTATTTCATTAACATTTTCAGGTTTCATGCTTTAATCTTTATTGCACTACAATTGGCAGTAACCATTTGTTTCAATACAGGCCTATGTCCACGTTCATTGCAATACACAAATCTGTACTATATGTAGTTACTGGCAGTGAATTATTTACTCTGTCTTGTTTATTTTAATATAGCTTGCAAATTAATCTGTGCTCATCACACTCACAGTGCAACCTGGCCAGGTGCCCTGCATAGGCCTCTAGGTTGTGAGCTCTCTCCTCTGCAGCTGTAGGGAGAGAAGCACACCATTATGTGCACTTGTCTATCACACATTCAGATTAGGTATTGGTAGAACAATGCTAACAGTACTTAAAAACATGTGGGGCATTCCCATCCTGAGCATCCAAACCCAGGTGTCCAGAAGTCTCCTCTTCCACCGCTTGAGATCATCATAATGGTGATGGACCTGCTCACCTGTGGTGGGATACCTGTTGCACTGGTGAGATTGTGTGCCAGCTGGTCCAAGGCCTCCGACTTGTACTCTGATGTCTGGAACTGGTCCTGCAGCAGCCGGTGTTCATGGTCTTTAACAAGGAGTCCAACCATGACCCTGGACTCCAGAATGACCCACCACTGTGCTCAGAATTGCACATCCTCCCGAGCACCTTCCATAGTTCCTGCACAGTTCAAACTCCAACAGAATATGCTGTATTCCCACCTAGTGCACTTAATATAGCCTGTTTCCACACCCTTAAGCACCACCGGGCCATTTTTAAAACTGAGGTGCATTGCTTAGCACTGCACAAACCAGCTAAGCATAGCCAAGCAGTGCTGAAACAGAAATTGTTTTAGCAGTGCTTATCTTGGCTTAGCATGACATAGCAGCACATTATGATTTAAAAATAATTGGCATCATTTATATTTAGAAAATACTTGCTTAATTTCCCTTCCCTGCATTCAAACCTCGCACCTACTGCAACTTTAACTACTTGGCTATGTGGATATAGGGAATGCTGCTATCATTTTGCGTATACCTCTCAGCCAAATTTAAGCACTGGTAAGCGGCACACTGTACCACACAAACCTGCTCAGCTATGCCTAAACTTGAAATTTGGATTTATAATTAAATGTATCCTTTTTCTATTTTTAGATGTCTGGCACATGTTCATTGCTGCACGGCACACCAGGCCACACAAACATGAAAAATAAATTAAATACATATCAATGCATTGCTTTACTGCACTTTGACAGTGCAGGTGGTGTGTTACTCATCCCCAGACACAGTAACCCACTCCCTACACTGATTCAGGAACCATGTTACACGGCTGTCCATCAGTAACTTGTCTACATTAATATGCATGGTGTGCTGACAAGGGGAAACCACGTTGACTGCCATGGTTTTTTCCATGTAGGCTGTACACTATGCCTACATGGGTTTTATTAAATCTGGGGGAAAGTAAATGAAGGCACTACATACAATATTTGTTCTCTTCTAATGGCCTAATTGCATAATCTGCTTTACATAATTATGTTTTATTTACTCTGTAATTTTGTATTAATAATTTTTGTTTTGCCCATAAAAGGGGCAAGAATGTTTCATTGAAGTTATCCAGTCTCCAAATAGTAAATGATAAAACAACAACATTATGCAGCTCTTCCCAAAAGTGGCAGAGCACATCCATAAAAAACTTCTCCAAAGCCAACTTTATGCTACTCAAGTCAGAAGTTACAAATTTCATGACACCCATGCAGACGAGAACTGAAAGTTCGACTGCTGATTCCTACACTAAGGCACTGTACAAGCACATCCACTCATGCGTGAATCATGCCATCCCAAATAGAAACAAGATGCTCTCCTCCAAAAAAAATGAAGTCAATCTGGCGGTCCCCTGCCATAAAAAAACTTTACAACAAAAGGAAGAAACTGTTGCAGAAAAGAGGAAAATCCCAGGATGCAGAAAACTCCCTTACCAGCCTCAGTAAGAAGCTGAGATCCCTCATAAAATCCTCCAAAGCTAGTTACGAAAATAAGGTTGCCAAAGATTCCAAAGACAACCACAAGGCATTCTATAACTATGTCAAGAATCTAAATGGCAATGCTCAGATCTGCTCTGAGCTACAACAGAATGGCATTAAATATACTGATCCCAAGGATACTGCTGATATCCTGGCAGATCAATTCAGTGTCAACTTGACCCCCCTCTCACCCCCTAAATGGTCCATCTCAATACCAGAAGATTGCCAAATTCCAGTAATAATGGCCACACAAGTAAAAAACACAGTCTCCAAAGCTAAGAATACAGCATCCATGGGACCAGATGACATCCCAGGCTGTGTTACTACATGTACTACAAAATGAACTGGCACCTCACCTAAGTGTCATATTTAATCATACCCTCACCTCAGGCTTCATGCCCACTGAGTGGCACATAGCTACAGCTATCCTACTCCACAAGGGGGGATCCACCTTGGATCCCGGGAACTAACACCCCATCAGTCTGACGAGCCTGATCTGCAAGGCCATGGAACGTATTATCATGGAACTTATAAACAAAGACATTGGCAACCTTAAAACACTGGACCCCACCCAGTTTGTATCCATGAAGGGCCAATCTTGTCTCCTGAACCTGATTGACTTCTTCAAATCAGTCTCCAGAGCTGTGGACGAGGGTAAGGCAGTCCACACAGCCTATCTGGACCTCGCCAAGGTCTTTGACACCATTCCCCACTCTGGAATCATAGATAAACTTACTAAGCTGAGCATTAATCCATACCTCACTTGATGGGTTGCCAACTGGCTTACTGACAGAACCCACACTGTAAAAGTAGCTAACTCCAAATCCAGCTCCAGACAAGTGACAAGTGGAGTACCTCAGGGTTCAGTCCTGGGACGTCTCTTGTTTGGCATCTACTTCTCTGAAGTACAGGCCAGCACTAAGGGTGTCTGGCTAAAAAAGTTTGCAGATGACTGCAAACTGGGAGCCATTATTGAATCCCCAAATTATGTCGATACTCTACAAAAGGGCCTTACAGAAACAAATGTTTGGTGCCAGAGCCATGGGCTCAAGCTCAATGCCAAGAAATGTATAGTTATACCCTTTGGGAAAAAACATGTACCTGTGAATTACCACATAGGTGGCAGTACACTAAACACCGAAAGTGTGATAAGAGACTTAGGGACACAGGTGGACAGTGGTCTCACCTTCAATAACCACATCGCCACAACAGTCAGGAAATCCTTCTATGTGGCACACCTCATCACTAAGGGCTTTTCATCCAGAAAAAAGGAGGTCATTGTCCCACTGTACTCATCCCTCAATAGACCCATTATAGAATACAACACTCCATTTGGTATGTACCTTTCAAGACATCTGCAACAACTGGAAAGGCCGCAGAAATACCTGACTAAAAGAATCACAGGCCTAAAGCAGGTGCCCTATGCTGACTGCTTTAAAAAACTCCAGCTATACTCTGTCACATATTGTCTATTCCTAGGCGATCTCTGCTTAACATATAAGGCCATGTCAACCCAAGAGCTGTTGGACATGCTCCACTTAAAGAAATCCCAATCCCTCAGAGCCACATGCTCCAGGGATCTAAACCTTGTCATCACAATAAACAAAACACGCTGGAGGGATAGGTTCCTGACCCAGAGACTCCTCAGACTCTGGAATAGACTGCCCATACATGTCAAGCAGAGCACCTCTTTGGCCCTCTTCAAAAGGAACCTTGATGATTGGATGGGAGAAAGGAAATTCACCCCAGGGATCACATCAGTTGCCCTGCTAGACAGGGGTCCAGGGAAGTAAATAGTGTGGGAAGAAATAGCCAGGGAATTGTTATGGCTAGGCTTGAATAGGCCCTAGGGCCAATAGCCTAGTACCAACCTATGAACCTATGGAAAGGGATAATTTGGCAAGCATAGCATTATAACTGGGATTTGTGAAATAACTGTTATGAAGTAACATACATCTCCAGCATGCCAATCTGGAAGTATCAAAGGCCAGCCATTGTAACACAGCACATTACCACTTGCCACACTTACAAAACCAATCGCATGTTCTACTAGCTGTTGCACTGCACATTGCTAACTGCATAATGAAGTTATTCATGGACAAAGGTGCTTATGCACATTACATGGTCTTATGCGAGACAGAAAATCATTGAAAACCTTGGGGTAAGTTTTTGTTGAGCTTCTCATCTCACATTCAGTGAGACTGAATTCAGAAAGAGGTCTAAAAACAGATTTGCAATGAATAACTAACTTAGGAGCTGAGCATGCTAATCTGAGGTACAAGCTGGCTTAATGTAGCCACCCCTCAGTTTGAGGATTCCATCACATCAAGGGGAGTTGAATTGCCATGTTACCAGTGAATGGTTGGGGAGGAACGTTTGTTTATTTGTTAAGGAAAGTAACACAGCTAACCCTATTTTTTGAATTACTTGAGATGTTCAAAAACATTACAAATTCAAAAAATTATTGCATATAAATACAAAATGTAATTGATTTTTTGCATTAATATTTAAGACCATATTATATTGGATTTCAATCATATTGCTGTGTATAAAATAACTAATCTGTTAGACCTGATACTTTCTACAGTAACACAATGTAAGATGTAGTTTACCGCATATACAGAAGTCTAACAATGTAATGGTAATGTCAGTACATGAAAATGGAGTTTTAAAACCATGCATCAGCCCATTGGGGGGCACTCGTCCACAAACTAAGTTAGTTGTAAGGAGAGGCCACCACTAACCACTCCAAGGAAAGCTGAATCCCAGATATATCCACTATGTCTTACATTTAGACACTGAGAGTTTAATCCCTGCTTCTGGATCTGTTCTCAGTATAGAATATGATGGGGACTGGCATTTAGCTACAGTAAAGTTGGATTCCAGACCCTTTGCTTTCTGAACATACAGAAGTGGCAAATGAGCAGAGTAGGTTGCGCTCTGTGGATACTTAAATCTTGCCTCTTTGCAAGGCTATACATCCATGCATTCTTCATGACACACTGGAATGCATTATATTATCTGATGTGCTAAATTCCTGCTGTTGTGAGTGTAATGTTCAGCTATCTGCTCCAGCACTATCTGTTCCAGCACTACCTACCCCAATATTATTTTTCCTACTTCTAATCTTGACTCACCATGCTGTATCTGTTCTCTCTGCATTAGGAGGACAGGCCCACTACAACCTGCACTTAGAAAGAGACCTACTAGCATCAAAATCCTAATCCCCACACAATGGCACACTATCAAATTTTCTGATATCTCTTTTTTGGATTTGAACCAGAGCTGTGATGGAATGTGGCAGATGTTTTTGTTCCTGGACAAGGCACCTTGTATTTGGTTTATGTACAGGTGACATCTCAGAGCAAGAAAGCATACATCTTTACAAAAAAAAAATCACATATGCCCTATTAAATACTGTTTCATGCAGCACATAACACTTTGAGCACAATTGTCCAGGCAAATAACATTCATATATCTAATTCATTTCAGAGTGCATAACTGATAAAATAAGATTCAAAAGGAAGATTGCAAGGACTTGGACCTTAATAGTAGCACTGGGTATCTGTATGCTCAGCAGAACAAGGTAGTAATTGTGACTATTTTTTAAAAGCAAAGAATACCTTTTTGCTGCCTTAACCTAAACACTGCCTAATCAATGTATTATTAGCATCAGGTGGAAGTATGCATCTGGCATGAAATGTAAATTGAGGCAGGACTGAAAGAGTTTTATTTACATGTTGAGGAGATAAGTTCCTATAGATAAGATATTTCCTAAGATAAGAAATATTGGAGTACCCCAGGGCTCTATCTTAGGTCCCCTACTCTTCTCCTTATTTATTAACAACTTACACATGAACATACCTCAAGCCACCTGCATTCAATATGCAGACGACTCCACCTTAATCTGTACAGCCAAGAATATATCCTCTCTCCACTCCCTCACCCAAAGTGTGTTTCAGAATGTTGAAAACTGGTTTATGCAACACTGCCTCCTCCTAAATCACAAAAAAACAAAGCTACTGCTTTTTACTCCTACTCATAAATCACCTATTCCTTTCTTCTCTTTAACCTCTAACAATGGTACCAACATCAACCCAGAGACTACAACCCGCCTACTAGGTGTAACTATTGATAATCGTCTCAACTATGATGAACACATAAACTCTACTATAAAGTCTGTTAATAAAAAACTTGGCACCCTCTATAGAATCAAACCCTTCCTTACCCCTTCTGCAAGGAAAACAATTGCCCAGACCCACCTAATTTCCACCCTTTTCTATGCCTCTGTTATATATACCAACCTATCCAAAAACAACCTCTCTAAACTCTCCACCTGTTATAATAGTATAGCTAGATTCATCACAAGTTCCCCCTTTAAAACTCACCACTGCCTTAACCTCAAGCAACTAGGATGGCTAGAACTGCAAAACCATACACTCTTTCAACAATTACTTATTACGCAAAAGATCCTATACTACCCTAACAACACCCCTATCCTCACTAATCTAATTACACCATATACTAATCTAGCTAAACTACGGTCTGCTAACAAGCTTCTAGTTTCCTCAAATAAATCTAACAACAAAGCTGGGGATTCACTTTTCTCAAACACTGCAGGAAACATCTGGAACCAGCTTCCTGCTGAATTATCTACCCTTGCTTCTACTTCTCTTTTTAAAAAACATCTTAAAGAACATCTGAAAGCTCATTGGCTTTGTCCATGCACTAACCCAGACTGATATATTTTTTCACTTTCTATTCATAACCCTATCCCTACTCCTGTAACCTTTGCCTCCAAATCTACTTACTACTCCTATTCTGGAATATTAGAATAATATATAGATTCTTTTCCCTTAACTAATACTTGCTCATACCTTCTAATGTATTTGTAGAATTGTTTAGTTTAATTTTTACTAAAATTGTTTAGTTTACAAATTTAATATTATATCTGTTCTCTAGACTAATGCTACCTCTGTATTGTGATTCTTTATGGTTCTGTGTATTGTTAACTTTGCCATTATACTTTTTTGGAGCTTTTCTCCCCGGGCCTCTACTGAAAATGGACATATATCCAGCTAGACTAGCCCGGTAAACAAATGTAAAATAAATAAAATAAATAAATAAAATAAAGTATACTGGTTCATTGTGTATCCCTTTCAGCTCTAACTCAGCAAGAATAAAAGTAAACTCAATACATGTACAGACAGTTTATGTCACTCAGCAGGGCTGGGGACATGAGAAAACCCTCAGTGCCCCGAGAAAACCCTTAAATAGGAAGAACAGGCAGATCACACATAACTGAGCTCCACACCTTGGAGGCTTGAAACTGATGCAGTGACCACAGAACAGTCATGCCACTCTCTTGAGCTAGCACAGCAGGCAAGACAAAACATATTTCACATGAGAAGATAAATGCACAGTGACTCATGACAGCACTTCCATAGCCCAGAAATGGAGACCGAATGTTTCTATCTAATGTTTCTGACACACATGCTATACTGAGATTCCCTGTAAGTGGAAGGCTGTTGCTGTAAGTGGTGCTGTGCTAGTTATACTCCACACTTCAAGGTATAGTACCTTTCAATGACCAGTACTGCACTCTAGGAACCCATTGTCCCTTTCACTAGAATCCTGGAGCCTGCATAAACAAAAAGAAATTGATACAAGTTAGAGCAGTACTGAAATAACTCGAGTCTATAGTACCATAGCATAAAACTCTGAGATATATTTATTATAGAACAGGCAATAAAATAATATGCTACTTGCATACCAAGAAACCCAGTTACATGATGTTGCTGGGTTTGGATATGGGGTAATAATTGAGTGGTATGGAACCATTTGGGGACAACCCTGAGATAGAGCTAGAACTGGAGCTGCTCTTGTGGCTTTCCCCATGTGAATGAACAACAGGTATATTGCCAAGTTCACATTTACTGATGACAGTCTCCAAAGCTACACCTCTGTTCTGGTAATTCCTATGTTCCTTCAGACAGTGAGCAATTCTAGCATAGTAAATGTTCACAACTCTTCCTCAAATAAGTTGGGCCATTCTCTATATTGGCTTTTAGGATAAACATGCATTAAAATATAATTTATTATTTTAACTGACTTAGACATTAAGAGAATAAGAGTTCAAAATATCAGAGAACACAATGTATTCTTTGGAAACTTCAGACGCTAGTACTGTATGTTGTTGGAATAATTTCTGTTAACACCCAGTTATTAAAAACAGACAAAGCAAAGCATATTTAAAAACCCTATTGGTCATAATTATATTCATAACAGTAAAGAGAAATATTTGGAATCTCCATTCATTTTTCAGTTAAAGAATAAAAATCAGACACCAGTGCAACAGATAATTCCATAAAACACTGCTGGATTTCATTTCAAATTATTCACGAGCAAGTTATGTTTGTATGTGGAGGAAGAGGACTAATCTCATTATTTCTATCTGGCATCTTAGATTTATTCTGCAAACATCCAGCAACATAGTTTAGAGACAGCTACAATTCAATTACCCTACATTTTTGAGAGATGAAACTCAGAAAAAAACACAATTAAAACAGAATCATTTGATTTAATCTCATGACAGGAATTTATTCAGAATCTGTTCTCTTAAGAATTCTGTCGTTCTGCAGAAACAGAAGCGGGAACCAGGAGGGCCCCTTTTTCATGGTAAATATGGAAGTTGGTTTATTCATTCATGGTGTATAAAACCCTTTCTGCTGACTTTTACAAGATGACAGATGCTGGCGATATTAACAGTCCTAATGTCTGAAAGAGATAACACTGGGTACAACTTTTTTATAAATTTATGTAGAGAATGTTGACTTCCACCATGAAAGTCAATGACAGGGGATAGCAGACAAAGCAGACGAGAAAATAGTTACTGAATGCAAAATGTCACTGAAAGACACAAACATTAGGCCTGTCAGTCATTTGTAGCTGATGCTCTACACAGCCACCAGCAAGATTAAAGAACAGCACTATGCTTGTTGGCCTCCAACAGAGCCATAACACAAACAGAAGCAGATCATCTACCAGTGTACAGCTGTTCACATAACCTGTCACACAGTGCACACACAGTCCATAAATAGAAGAAAGATGTTTAGGAGGTGTATACTTTGTATGTGTATGGGTTTTTTATGACAGATGTTAATAATTTAATAGCAACTGGTTGGGGGGCTAATCATTAATCAGTAATGTGATGTGTGGATCAGGGATGTTTGTACATTCTCTAGAGGAGTTAAAACTGTTATAGGTATGCACACAGAGGCACACATGTGCATGCATGCAACCCCCCCACACAAACACACACACACACACACACACACACACACACACACACACACACACACACACACACGCCCAAACACAGACACACATGCAGACATACCCAAACACAGACACAGAAACACACACACGTAGATATACCCACAGACAGACAGACAGACACACACACACACACACACACACACACACACACACACACACACACACACACACACACACACACACACACACACACACACACACACACACACACAAAAATATGCATGCGCATATAAAATGATTGATCCAGATTCATACAGAATGAATGAATGAGTGAATGATTGAATACTGAATAAATGAATGAATGAAATGAACCAGAATTGTGCAGGCTAAAAATGCACACTCAGCATCCTATGTACTCTATATTTTTAATTACAATATGAGGACATTTTACAGTGTGTTACCCTTCATAACTACTCACAACATGCTAGAACTGTGTGCCCTTACAGGTTTGAAATTCACTACAGTAGCTGTTCTTTGTTGTGCATGGCCATGGTGCTGTGGCCAATAAAGTGATTGTTAGGCATGCAAGGTGCACAGGGGAAGACCAGGGCTGCAGTTACTTGGATGCGGGTGCACATGCATATGAAACAAAATTCATAGAGTCTTCTGCCTCATTCCATATGCATGCATACATGTAATCATTTACAGATGGTAGAGCTGTGATCCAAGTAAGAGCCTTATCTAACACTGGAGGAATTTGTGGGTTTGATGGCTACTCTTGCTAGCTTGTTTATGTGCATGATTAGGTATTCTGCACTATGTACTCAGATACTGTTAACTGCTGTAACAGAGCTATTTTGTGTCATTCTGGATATTACACTACATATTAAGCTGTGCAGCCCTATCCTGCCTTGCAACACATTACTTTGTCATCCTGCATGGGGGCATTCTGAATGCTATTCCATGTGATGTTGTATATGATAGTGTTGCTGCATGTTTAGGCCCCATACCTTCTTGCACAGTTTTATATATTATAAATCGTGGCCTATGTACTATTCTGCTGTAAGCCCTTATTAAAGCAGCTTAGCTCATAATGACAGGTAGCTGTATTGTATTGCACTACTGATGCATTTGTGAATTGTGCAGTGATTTTATGGCATTTGAATTCTTATTCTACATGCCATTCATATGCATTCCATGTATGATTAATAAAATATTACTGCTTCCTTTTTCAAGGTATAAAGCATTGTAAATAAAATGTCTATACATAACAAAATCATTAACTGAACAAACTGATGTACAAACACAACAAAAGATTGCAAAATTATTTCTTTGCAGTGTGACTGTACCCCTGTTACTGTACCTTCTGAAGTTGGGCATCTTCCCCATATCTTCAATCTCTATGTATACTATCTTCATCCTTGAAAAAAAATCAGAGAATGGGAAAAAGTTTTAAAAGCAATAAACTCACCTTTTCTTTCTTCTTTTAGTCATGTGACCTCATATTAAACTACACCTATAGTAACGCAAGATTTGACATTCTGAGACAGTGATAACATGTGAAAGCAGCTTTAGAACTACAGCCTATTATGATATGATAGACACAAGTGTTTCACACTGTACAACAACATTCTGAATTGTGTCCCTCTTAACTAAGGAGAGGAAAAACAATGCAAAACTGAAGGAGCAACTGTCGATGTCAAGATTTTGAACAGGGTTGTAGAACCAGATTTGCTTCTTCATATCTACAGTTTAATTGTAGTACATTCTAGAATAGTTATGGATGCTGTTATTCCTATTATTTCATGAATTCTATTAAAAATGCCTAAACTGAAAATGATTCAGTAGCAGGTATCAAATTACAAAAACTAGCTTACAGTTTCTCATAATTCCAAGGAGACTGAAATCCAGGAGGCAAATATCCAAGTGGGAAAATATAAGTGCTTGAGAGAAAACTCTGTCCCTAAACAGAAATAATGACTGTTAATTGTTTTGCACACATTTACAAAAAAAATCTGGAGACCCTTATTCATTCTAAATCAAATATTCCTAATATTAAATTGTAGTAATTGTTTGGTAAATATATTTACTTTGAAGCTCAAGACACCATCTTCTGTCTCCAAATATAAGACCCCATTGTTTTTCAAGCCACTGTTTGCAAGGAAGCTATCAACCCTCAGGAGTTCTTCTCCACACATCTGGAATTTATTTATTTTTTCCTTTTTACCTCCAAGTCATGAAGGTATTGGGTTGGTTATATTCATATCCTACAGTTGGCTGTATTTGTGTACTTAGGTTATTGCTAGGGAGCTGCAAGCTAGCTTCTTATAATTAGGAATTTTCATTTCAGTTTGTCAGATTTGGGGATAGCATGATATTCAGCATATACTAGTAGAAGAATTGGGGGGGGTTGAATACCAACTTTGCTGTGTTTAACATTATAATACTAACTAGATTGAAATACATTACCATAGCATTTACTTAACCTATTTAATTGCTGATAGCTGGATTTGCACTTTTTTATGATAAAACCATTATGAATAATCTCACCAAATAATCTCACTGAACCAATCAAAAGCATCTGATAGCATAAATGGTGCAACCATGGTAAGTATGGCCTTAAAAGCTGTCAACAAATGCTATGGGTTTGAGCTTTGAGATTTTTCTTCCCAACGTGCGGCAGTGATGGGCAAGGTGTACCGTGCTACTTCTGGGGCATTTCTTGTCTCACTAAAACATGCCCAACAACACATTTAGTTTTATTAATCAAATGTATGCACATGCTCAGGAAAAGATTAATGTAAACAAAGAGTGCAATATTAATGTCACCATTAATCTTGTTAATAGGCGTAAAAGAATTAAACAGAGAAATAGACACCATTCTGCTTTTTTGTTTTTTGCTAGTATGCTTGTCAAATGGCATATTAACAAAACATTTAAAGATACATTTTCATTTTAAGTGACATATTTCCAGTCATTTCACTTGCCATTCACTGAACCAGTTTGGAAACAGTCACATGGGTTGCAGACATCCATATTAGAACAACTGTCATCTGTGGATTGATAAAATAAATCCTTCCACAGCTCTTGACATTCCTGCAGTACAGTAAAAGTTCTGCCTTATGGCTTCAAAATTCATTAAAATTAGAAGTATAATTTGAAATTAAGGACTTTATTCCCATGAGAGAGTCATTTCAATTTCTGAATGTTCATTCTAATGCACCTTTCATTTCTACCTGCCAATATTGTGATCCCAAACATATGAGACAATGAACTTGCTCTAAATACTGTTTTACTTCATTAAATTTCCATCAGTTTTATAATAATGTTGTCCCTCTATAGAATTACACCATTTGAAAACAGACACCTTCATTTTCAAATTACTCCCAAAATTAAATGTGGACAATTCATTGATAAGTAATACACTGTTTCAATATTTTTATTCACTATGCATATTGATATACATACTGTTAAACAGTGGTTAATCTTTTCAGTCATAAATAAATAAATACACAAATGTAAATATATATATATATATATATATATATATATACTCACTAAATATTAAAAATACATAGTTCTGCAGCACCTGACAACATTGTCGTGCTTAATGACTGTGACATTTTTGTAAATGTAATACATCTGAACTGTGGTTATAATACTGCGACAACATGATTAATCCATGACTGGTATTCTTGCTTAAGCAATGACTTTGGAATTTGTTGTTTTGAAATAATTCTACTGGATGATGTCCATTTGTGAAATACTATGGAAATGTGGCATTTTCAAAGCTTCTATTTAACAGTTTCCATCTCAGTAATCTTAAGAATGTCCTCTGAGTAAATTCAGGAGTGTCATACAATGAGCTGAAGAGAAATTCAGATTACACTTCTACTCACTTGTTTTAAAAATCAGCTTCATCTTTTTCAATAGCTTGATGTCTAAAAATGTTACATAAAATCCCAGACTAAATGAACAGCTGCATTACCTTTCTTATAAAACAGTTGCACATATTCATATCCAACATTGTTTTTATCTTTGTCTTGCTATAAAGTGTCATGTTCATAGGCTTAAAAATTATTACATTGCTTTGTACTAGAATTAACAGAGCTTACTAATGGTATGTTTCATACAGACCTGTATGCTCATGTACTCTGCTTCATATTCTTTAGTACATTTTGTGAATGAAATCTGCATCTGGTGCCAAAATGAAACTTGTATTACATTACTGGTAAATGTTCATGAACTGCAACACAAGCTCCTAGCTCAGTAAACTTTAGATAGTGCTGGTGTAAATTTTCAAAGTATCTATCATAGGTACGCCATCTTTTGGTAAGTAGAAGTACCTTTTGGCAAACACAAACAGGCAGCTTAATGAATGGATATATGCACATTCTCAGAAATTCAAAATGAACAGTACATCGGGTTACCACCTGTCCCTCTTTGTGAGGGACAGTCCCTCTTTGGGCAGTTGTGTCCTGCGAAAAAAACTAAAAAAATGGCAGATGTCCTGCGATTTTAGGACAACAAATATTTCTTAAATTTTCTTTAATAGTTGCATAAAACAATAATTTTCCATCTGAAACACCAAAATGTCACAAGAAATAAAATAAGTAACTCAAATACTATAGAAATAAGCTTTTATTTTGCCAAAAAAGTGAAATTTGGTTCTTTGGACTGACCTTGGATATGTTCTGTCCTGTAAAACCTCACACTTCTACAAAAAATGTCCCACTTTGGGCAATTGAAAAGGTGACAACCCTAAAGTACAGTACACAATCTTCACAAATGACTTCCATACCTCCACACAGCATGTATCTATCATTCAGTATGCAGATGATACTACCTTAATCTGTGCTGGACAAAATATTCCCGCCCTCCTGCAAACAACTCAACTAGCATTCTTTGATGTTGAAAACAACCTTACCAAACCCCAACTTATCCTCACTCCAAAGAAAACTCAGTTTACGATTATAACCAGTTCTAACGAAAACACTGATAACAGTCAATTCACTATCTACTCCACAAATGCTACTCCAATTGCTCCAGTGGCACAGGCTAAGCTATTGGGAATAACCATAGACTCCCACCTAAAATTTGATAGTCATCTCAACTTAACTATTAAAAAATGTACATGCCAAACTGGGTTCATTCTACCATATAAAACCGCTTCTTACCAACAACACAAGATCAGCCATTGCTCGCTCCAAACTTCTATCCACCCTACTCTATACATCTCCCATTCTGACTAATCTCAACAAAACTGAACTAAGCAAAATGGAAGCCTGCTATAACAGAATTGCCCGCTTTGCTGCCAATTGCTCATATAGAAATCATCATTGTACTGCTTTGGGACAGCTCCACTGGATTGAACTGCCCAACCTCCTAACTTACAATCAGCTCTGCCTCTGTCATTCTATCTATTACCTCCCCAATAAGTGAGTCCTGCCCTCAAAAACCTAGTACAACATCACTCTGCCAAAATGCCTCTTAGATCATCAAGCAAACTGCTACTACAAGTCACCAACAGCTACAATAGCATTAGAGACACACTATATAGTAGTTCAGTAGTTAAAAAAATGGAACTCTCTGCCCACTAGCATACAAAACACATTGTCAAAAGCTTCCTTTAAAAACTTCATTAGGCAACATCTCAGGCAAAGTTGGCAGTGCCATGACTGCTCCCCAGGCTAGTGAAAGCAGATAAGGTACACATACTAAGCCTAGAGTATTTGATAATAGTTTCCACTCTTGCTCATAAACACTGGCTAATGTGCAATGTATGTACTGTACCTGTGTACTATGTATATATTCTACCTATGTTCCAAATTTCAGCTGTATACCACAAATCTATTAATTACCTTTATTTTTAAAGTAATATTTTCTTGTTTGTTCTCTGCACTGTAACTGTTGATATGCTGCATACCACTATAAAAAATGTGTCTATTGTAATTTGTGTTTATACTGATCATATCTTAATATCTAAATGTATCTGGAATTTTTCTGTGTGGAGCTTTTCTCACCAGGCCTCTGCTAAAAAAGGGCCTTTTCAGCTCAGTCAGACATCCCCGGTTAACAAATGTAAAATAAATAAATAAATAAAATAAGTGTTTCTAGTTTCATTTTGGTTGAGGACTTGTAGACTCCAAACAATTTCACTAAAATCTTTTACAGAAAGTTTTTTTCTGAATTTAACAGCTTTCATCTCAGCAGTGTAATAATATCCCCATCTAATAACAATACTATGTCCTCTTTCCACCTAGTGCCATCTAGTACCATAAAAATACCTACAAAAATTCAAACCAGCCACCTTATCAGCAGGCAGCCTACCAACAGAGTACCTACAACTCATTTCTGAAGGTCTAGCTTTCCCCTTCTCTTTACTAATTAACCGATCCATAAAAGAAAATCATGTCCCAGCCATCTGGAAGAAATCTTTCATAATTCCTGTCCACCCAAGGTGGAAATTCAACTGAACAATTCATCTATAAACCCATAGCTATACTACCACCACTATTAAAAATATTAGAAAAAATGTATCCACTCCCAGTTCCTCAAATATCCTAACCAATATAATCTTCTCTCCTTGACCCAAAATGACTTCTGCCCCAATCGTATCACAATCTGCTCTTATTAGCTTTACCAATGCTATCAACTACAATGGTTGTAATGGCAACCTAGCAAAAGCATAGCTAGTGCAACCAGTCCCATGAAGTAGCATCACCTCAGCTCTTCAACTGAAGATCAAAATATGAAAAAAAGGACTTCTCTAAAACTAGCAGGTTCCTTCCTGCAGACCTGCAGACAGTACCAATCCACACAGCCCTGGCCATCCCAGCACTTCAAGAGGTGAAGAGCAAAAAAAAAAGTATGTTTGTGTTCTTTCTACTTGTATACCAATCAGGTGGACAGATGCTTGACACACACACTCTCCCTCTGCCCCATCCATTCAGCCCTCATTTATGTGACATGTCCCCAACCCTTCTTCCAAACAGTTTGGTAAAAATAAATCCTTTCTTATTCTAAACTGTAGCAAATTGCTTGCAACAAGTGTAGCAAGCAGTTGCTTCAGTTTATACCCTGCCTGCACAGAGAGCACCAGTATTCAAGTTTTAGTTAAAAAAGTCATTCTTTTCAACTGTAGCAAACTGCTTGCTGCAAATATAGCAAACAATTTCAGTGTATACCCTGCCTGCATGAAGCATTAAGCAATCAAGTTTTAGTTAAAACAAAACAAAAAAAAAGAAAACAATATTTTCTTTCACTTTTAAACTGTAGAAAGCTCTTTGCTGCAATATAACAAGCAGTTGCTAGAGTTTATTCCACACACAGAGCACTACAGTGCTTGGGGTTGACCACAAATGCAATACTGGCTTTTTAAAGCCAGTATTGCACTAAAGAGTGATTAGGTTGAAGGATGTCCCCACGATCGTGCCCATAACACCTGGGGCAGTGGCCCTTCTTACCCTGCCCTAGCTACCCTATTGCAGCCTTATATCAGCTCTATTCTTGGATCTGTCATATATCTTTGACACAGTTACCTGTAAAAAACAAAAATCTCAGCAAACTCTCCTTCCTAGGTCTAAATCAATCATCTCTCATCTGGTTTTATAACTATTTCACAGAAGGACAACAATCAATAAAATGGAAAGAAGAATTTTCTTTCCTTCCAGTCACAGCTCAGTTCCCACAAGGATCAATACTAGGCCCATTTCTATTTAATATATTTGTGAACAAACTCCATACCACAAAAAAAGCAAATATAGTTCAGTATGCAGATGATACAGCTCTCATCTGTTCTACCCCAACACTAAAATCTTTCAGGAAATCATCCAATAGTCTTTCTCATCTGTCAAATCTTTGCTAGGCACTGCAAAGAAGACAAAACCAATGTTCTTTATACCAAAACAATTCAATACTCAAAAACATAATTTCCTTATTGTCTCATCTGAGAATATAACAATTGAAACTGTAACAAAGCCAAATTACCTGGAGTACTCAGATATGGCAAATTCAAATAAAACCATCATATTCTTCAAATTGTCAAGAAGCACACAATAAAGTAGGCTCCCTCTATACAGCAAATAAATATCTTACAGTATCCACAAGAAAATCCATAGCAGCAACCTAACTGCTTTCATCTCTATTGTATGCATCACCTATCTTCAGTAATCTCAAGAATACCCTCAAGTCCAAACTTGAAGCATGCTATAATAAAATAGCAAGATTGCCTGAAACTCATTTTGTTCTCACTGTGTCTCAAACCTGTGGAACTCCATTTCACTAGAGTTGAAGCTTACAGAAAGCAACAAATGCTTTTAAAGTCTGCTAAAGCAGCATCTGCAAGGCACTGGGCTCTGCTCTTGCTCTACTCTTGAATAATTTCAGATCCTGAAGAAAACATCAACTGCAATGCCTCTGACAAAACAATAGATGTTCTGTACTAAATTCCCATATAGTGATTATTATACTTTCCCTTCTATCTACTATTGTAAACATTTAACTGATTATATTTCTTAACTACCTACTTCTGCTCGATCCTTGTTCTCCTTCATTATACCACAACTTTCTAATTTCAACCCAAATGTCAGCCTTTGTCTTTATTTATTTATTTATTTTGCATTTGTTGACCAGGAAAGTCCGACTGGACACATGGGTCCTTTTTCAGAGGAGGCCTAGTGAGAAAAGCTCCTAATACAGCTTATAACTTTTCATCTCTCAGTTTTGTTTACATCAGTAATTTTAAATAAATAGTTAGAGTACACAGTAGCTTGATAGTCATTAACAGTGCAGCAGATAGGTATGTTTACATAAAGTACATGATTTCTGACTTAAAACAATTATATATGTGTTATAAATTGTGAAAATTTACATATTTATTATACCAAGCAGCTTTGTAGGACCTCAAAGCTAAGATTATAAAATTTAATATAAAAGAAGGTGTGAGGGGTTAATGAGAGTAGAAAAGAGAGAGAAAGTGCATACATTAGGGGGAGTAAAGTGCTGAGAGAGAAGGAGCTGGAAGTGAGTGGAAGGAAGTACAAGGATTAATCAGGATTGTCACATTTGCAGAGCCATATTACAGTAGATGGATTATGAGACTAAGGATGTAATACAAGTTGGAAAAGGGGGGTGGAAAATGGGATTAGTAAGATTTGGATAGAGAAGGGATGGGTACATTAGTGGGAGTAACGAAGTGCTAAGAGAGAGGGGATCAGTGATAGAGCAGTAGGGTGTATAAAAGATTAGTCATGGTTGTCACAGTTACAGAGCCACGACTGGTGTAGGTGGGATTTGTGGGCCTTTTTGAAGGAGGCAATAGAAGTTGTAGCTGAGATGTTAGAGGGAACATTATTCCAATGTTTGGCAATAGTGTTGCTATAGAGGGATGCACCTGCAGAATTATTGGCTTTGGTCACATTTAGTAGGAGTTTTTGACTGGAACTTAAGACTCTGGTTTTGGTGCTAGGATGTAGTATGTTTTGTAGAGCAGGTTTTTTTTCAGTACAGTGAATTAGTTTGTGGGTTAGAATAAGATGATTGTAAAGAATGAGGTGGGGAAGTTCCAGCCAATTGAATGTTTTGAGGGGAGTGCAGTGGTTTGAGCTCTGAGGGGTATTGGTTATGAATTTGGCAATTTTATTGTAACATGCTTCCATCTTGGAGAGGTCAGATTTTCCGAGATTGGTGAGGCGTACAAAAGAGTGGAGATGAGATGGGTGCATGCAATAGTGTCTGTGGTGAAGAAGTTCGGAATGGTTTGTTTCTGTATAGCATGGCAATCTTTTTGTGTACTTTCTTTATGGTATGTCATATGTGTATGTCAAATGTCATGCTGCTGTCAAATACACCACCTAGCAGGTTGGTTTCATTGATAGGTGGTATGACTGTGTTATTACTGGAGCCGATGTCAAATGTAATGTTGTGAGTAGAATGTTGTGTGAGAGGAAAGATAAGAAGCTGAGTTTTATTGGGCTTTAATATAAGCTGTGATTCGTAGAGCCATCTTTCAACAGATAGAAAGGAGGGTTGTGTTTGTTGTACTAGTGCCTGTGGAGAGGAGGAAGTACAGATTAGCATGGAATCATCCGCATATTGGATGACAGAAGCATGAAGTGTGGCAGTATGTAGGTTATTAGTGAAAATAGTAAAGAGTAGTGGTCCAAGACTGGAACCCTGTGGGACTTCTACTGAAACTGGAAGTAAAGGGGAGAGTTCTTGGCGCCATCTGACTGCCTGCTGTCAGCCTCTTAGGTCATTTCTGAACCAACAAATGGTGGGTGAGCTTAGATTTAATTCTGAGACAGTGTTGATGAGTTTTTCATGATTATCCATGTCAAAAGCCTTGGAAAGGTCTAAGAATATAGCTGAGCCATAATTTCCATTGTTCCTGTGGTTGTTGACTATTTGTGTGAAAGAAAAAAGGGCTGCAGTAGTGCTATGTGATGACCTAAAACCATGTTGTATATTTGTGAGTAGATTATGAGAGTTTATGTCATGATTTGAGTATGTACACACCTTTCTAGGATTTTGGAGAGGGGGAGAATATGGCGATTGGTCGATAGCTGGTTAGTTCTTTGGAGCAGCCCCATTTGTGGAGTGGAGTAATCTAGGACATTTCAAAAAATACAAAGAAAAACAAGGTCTTCCCTTGTTTTTCTTTGTATTTTTTTCAGCTACAGCCTTTTACAAATGCATAAGTAATCTCTTATTTTCTCTTCTTCCTGCAGTCACGGACTGCATGGTGCAAGGTTATCATTAATTATCTGTTACTAACTAGTTAACATATGGAAAAATGTATATGTAACCCAGATGAAAATATTATATACAATGTGGGAAATGAAAATATACTGCATGTTGTCTAAGTACTTATGCTTTTCTCCCTGGGCCTACATTGAAAAAGGGTATCTATCCCAGTTAGACTTTCCCAGTCATATATATATAATATATATATATATATATATATATATATATATATATATATATATATATATATACATTGATATATATATATATGTGTGTGTGTGTGTGTGTGTGTGTGTGTGTGTGTGTGTGTGTGTGTGTGTATATTAATATCTGTCAGCTTAAATCAGGAACTTCAAAGAAGATAGGAGGATAGGAGGCTGGTAGACTGGTAGATTTGGGGTTTTAGCTCCTTGAATAAAAGAAAACTTCAGATGCTACTGTCTTATGTGTAGTTCTTTGTTTCAGATGTTGAGTTTGCTGTCCCATACACCATTAACATTACAATATGAGATTCCACAAATAGCTTTATAAAAAATATACTGCAAAAATAGTAATCTAATGGCATAATTCAAAGTTATATTCTAGGGGAGCATTTTTGCAGGGGACAGTGCTGGTGTGGTATACTCTGCCTGCATAAAAATATAGCAGAATATAAAGTATAAAATGTATATGATATGGATACACTACACTCAGGTGAGAAGGTTAGTGCCAAACAGCAAGTATTTAATAAAAGTACATGGGCAGCAGCTGGAACGTGATTAATTAATGAGTCTGAGAGTGGGAAGCAAAGTTCTAATCAGTTTTTTTATTTATGAAAGACTTGTTATATTTTGGAAATCCTACTTTTTAACAAAAGTGCGTGGTCATATTGCTACCTAACATAGTCATATAAGTAAGTAGCAGGATGTCTTTAATGAGAGTGCATCCTCTCTTTTTAAAGGCTGCCTAATTTCCTCCTATTTTCTGTACATGGGCATTGTTACCTCATGTAAGGCATGCCTTTACTACAAGAAATGCAGAAAAAAGAGAAAGAGAGAGAAAATCTGACAGCAGAAGTATATCAGTAATCTGAACAAAGAGCACTCCATTAGGAACCTATCTTTTTGACAAACGTGTATTGGTTGCTTGGATGTCTTCTAGACCCCCTGCTTAGCCTTCATTAACTATCTTTTTAAATGACAGACAAGTAGCACTTGTTTTTTGTTGCAGGGACTGTTGTGTGTCTCTCTAATTTATGCAATTCAATCAAGTTTTCCAAGTATTTTAGAGCATGTCAGATAAACAGAGAGATGGGTACAAATAGCTAGATAAACAGAGGGATGGGTACAAATAACTATGTTCTAGCTTTCTTTGCATCTGGTGGGTGATAGAGCTTAAGAAGGTATGACAGAAGCAATACTTTGAGCAACGTTATTTAATTGTATAACCTGCTAATTAAAATATGATATTACTTTTTGAAATTAACATCCACAAGGTTTTGTGTTCTCACTGTAATAAAAGCACCTCACTACTAATTTTCTTAGGTAAAGACATAGCAGACATGTAACAAACCCCAGTTACTAACCATGGAAACAAATGTAGCTAAGAGAAGAAGTCCAAGGAGCAATGAAAATTAAGCTATGGACTTGCACTTACTCAAACTTCACTCAGAGGAAGGCAGCAGCTTTTCACGGTAGCCATTTGAAATGTTGGTACCTGCTAGAGCAAGTCCTGAATCATGGAGATTGAATGTCTGAAAAAATGGCCTTACAAATACTAAGTCTGAGATGGTCATTTCTTGAAATATTCCCTTTTCTCCAAGGTTTGGTGACCTCAGAGTTGGTGTACATAATTTCAGAGTAGATGAGGGCTAGCCCCTCATATCAGGGGTACAAAGGGAGCTTCACCTCTGCAAAAAAAAAATTTAAATGAGAACAGCAATGTTAGAGATTTGATTTTTCTCCAGTAGTTTTGGTGTATATATTTTTAGCTTGTCAGCATTCAGCTTTTGAGTGCCAACGTATCAATATTGAGTCATTTTTCAGCATGATAGCCAACTTTTATTTCATAGGCTCATAGGTTCATAGGTGTGTACTAGGCTAATGGCCCTGAAGCCTTTACAAGCCCAGCCCATAGAAGTGCCCTGGCATCATGCCGTCTGACGTTAGTTCCAAGTGCCTTTATCAGGTAGAGCCACTGCAGTGATCCCTGGGGTGAACTTTCCATTTCCCATCCACTCATCAAGATTTCTCTTGAAGAGGGCTAGTGAGGTGCTCTGCTTGACATGTATGGGAAGTCTATTCCAGAGCATGGGCAGTCTCTGGGTTATGAACCACCTGTCCCTTCAGCATGTTCTATTGATTGTGGTAATGAGGTTGAGGTCTCTGGAGTGTGTGGTGCAGATGGATTTGTAGTTCTTTAGATGCAGCATTTCTATCAGAGTTGGGTCAGACATGGCTTTGTAAGTCAAGCAGAGATTGCCTCTTAGTAGATGATATCAGACAGAGAATAGCTGGAGTTTTCTGACTCTGTCTGTGTAAGACATGTGTCTAAGGCCTAGGATCCTCTTTGTGAGGTACTTTTGTGGCCTTTCCAGCTGTTGCATGTGTCTAGTGAGGTACATGCCACATGGGGCATTATACTCAATGACTGGCCTAATGAGGGAAGAGAATAGAGAGATGATGACCTCTTTCTTCCTGGATGCAAAACCCTTAGTAATGAGATGTGCCACACAGAAGGACTTTCTGACCACAGTGACAATGTGGTGGTTGAAGGAGAGGTTGCTCTCAATCTGTGTTCCCAGATCTCTTAGAATGCCTTCGGTGTTCAGTGGGCTCCCATCAATGTGGTAATTAATGGGAACTGAGTTTTTTCCAAAGGGGATGATGACGCATTTTTTGGCATTAAGATAAAGGCCATGGTTTCAACACCAGTCATTGGTTTCAGTGAGGCCTTTCTATAGGAAGTCTACATCACTTGGGGAGTTAATAATGGCTCCCAGCTTGCAGTTGTCTGTGAACTTGGTCAGCCAGAGTCCCTCCGTGTTGGCCTGGACTTCCGAGAAGTAGATGCCAAACAGGAGAGTTTCTAGGACCAATCCCTGTGGGACTCCACTCGTGACTGTTTGGCAGTCTGACTTTGAGTCCGCTACTTTCACACTGTGGGTTCTATTTGTGAGGCAATTTGCAACCCACCAAGTGATATAGGGATTGATGCCTAGTTTGGTGAATTTATCAATAATTCCTGAGTGGGGAATGGTATCAAAAGCCTTGGCCAGATCGAGGTAGGCTGTATGAACTGCCTTGCCTTCATCCACAGCTCTGATAACTGACTCAAAGAAGTCAACCAGGTTGAGCAGGAATGATCTACCTTTCACAAAACCAATTTGCGGGGGATCTAGAGTTTGGAGATTCCCTATATCCTTGTTAATTAGTCCCCTGATGATGCACTCCATAGCCTTACATATCAGACTCATCAGGCTAATGGGGCAATAATTCCCAGGGTCTGTAGTCGTTCCCCCTTTATGGAGAGGGATGACTGTAGTAGTGCACCATTTGGTAGGGACAAAGCCTGAGGTGAGGCTGTGATTGAACAGAGCACACAGATGTGGTGCCAGTTCACTTTGTAGTTCATGCAGAATACATCCAGGGATATTGTTGGGTCCCATGGAAGCTGTATTCTTGGCCTTGGACAATGCAGCTTTAACCTGTGCTGCAGTAATGCTGGGTGCCTGTCATTCCTCCAGTCTTGTGATTGGTCCTTTTGGGGGCAGGGGTAAAGTTGTCACTGAATCTGTCGGCCAGTATTTTGGCAATATCTGTTTGCTCAGTATAGGAGGTACCATTGTGCAGTAACTCAGAACAATCTGGGTATTGCTGTGGAGATTCTTGATATAACTATAAAAGGCTTTGTGGTTGTTTTTAGTGTCTGCCAAAATTCTGCCTTCATAGCTGGCTTTAGAGGTTTTTATGAGGCTAATAAGGAAGTTTTTCCAGTCCTGGGATTTCACCTTTTTCTGCAAGTTTCTTCCTTCTGTTGTAGAATTTATTAATGGCAGGGGACCACCAGATTGGTTTCCTTTTTTTGGAGGAGAGCGTCTTGGTTCTGTTGGGTATGGCTAGTTCCATGCATTTATGTACATGTTCATACAGTGCATTGGTGTAGGATTTGGCAATCATGCCTCTATTTTCCATTTGCATGGTGTCGTGAAGTTAGACACCTCTGCTTTTAGGAGTCCAAAGTCAGCTTTGGAGAAGTTTTTCATGGTGGTTATCTTTGCAGGGGAGTTTGGGTGAGATGTGGATTTCCATGGAGATTAGTTTGTGGTCGGATTTAACAAAGGAGTAATTGACTATTGGTGTAGAGCAACGGTTGCCAATGTTTGTAATAACCAGGTCAACGATGTTGTTTCCTCTAGTGGGGGTAAGAATGAGCTGGCCCTGGGCATTGGAACTGATGAATTCCAGGAAGCGTTGGGCCAATGTATTGGTGCATGAGTAGTTTTCCCTGTTCATGGAGGGGCAGTTGAAGTCATATAGTATGATAGTGTTGGGCTAGACCCTAATAGTTTCCAGGGTGCATAGGAACATGGAGTGAGAGTCCTGGGACATGGCTGGGGACTTATCGCAGGCTATGACTTGAATCGCCATCTTACCCAATGTTAGTTGTACCTGAAGTATCTCAGATGTGTTATGCTGGGCTACTAGTCTGGAGGTGTGCATATCCTTTATGAATATGGAGACACCACCACCTTTGGAGCTTCGGTCCATGTTCTGGGACCGAAAGGTGTGGAATGAGTTATAGCCTGGTAGTGCAGGGGTGCTTTCTGCTGCTTTAAACCAGATCTCCATTACAGCACAGATGTCGATGTTCTCCATTTTGCGGAGTGCTTTCAGCAAGTGCATATTGAGATTTAGACTTCTAGCATGGAGCAGCATGACCCTCAGATTGCATTTATTTATAGCTGTTATGGTGGTAATTTGGTCTTTGGAACATTGCCTAAAAAGGCACTATAAGGGTGGCAAGAGCCTTAGCCAGTATCCCAAAACCCAGGGGTGACAGATGCAGGCCATCTCTGGCAAAGCATCGAGGTCTGTTAGTCATGTCATCCCAAAAAGACAGATACTGGATCCTCGTAGAATGACACCAGAAACTTAGCCAATTGTTGAAGTCAACCATTTTCTGCTAGTACTGCGGTATCATTCTGGGTGATGTTAGTATGCTGCTCAGGGCTAGGGTCATACCTGCCTGGGCCACATAATCTGAGAGCTCCTCCATGTCTGTTATCATGTAGTTCAGGGAGGTGCATCTCAGGTCATTTACACCCACATGGACAGTGATGGAGTCATACTTGTACTTGTTGTGGAGTGACCTGAGTGCTTGTTTTATGTGTCAGATTCTGGCATCTGATAGACAGCTGTCTGTTACCTTCTCCATATTCAATCTAGTGAGTGGGACATCAGTGTGCCCCACTATCGAGTCACCTATGATTAGTGTATTGGGCAAGCTGTTTTGCCTTAGGGCCTTAGATTGAGGGGCACACTGTGTAGGTGATCTATGTGTCTTATGGTTTGTGCTGTGTTGTGATGGTCGAGTGCATTTCTGCCATGGAGGTCTCTGCTGTTTGGGTAGATTTTTACTGAGACCCTCTGTGAAGGTGGATGTGTGGTTTATGTTTCTATGTGAGAGCTATGATGGTGGGTGTTCTGGAGGGCTATGTGTTGCATGTGGTCTGGTGCAGGTGTTGACCTTCTCCTCTTGGCCAGCTATTCCGGTCTTGGCTTGAGAGTGCATGGCTTCCAATTTGGATATATAAGTGCATCTCTCACAAGTCTGAGTGTTGGGAGGTAAGAGGAGAGGGTTGTCTGTGTATATGAGCTAGTTGCTACACTGCCTCAGAATGCCCAAGTTCACCAGGTTAATAGGAAAAAGCACAGGGAACTGACCTTTAGACTTGCCAGGAGAGATGGTCATTATTACTAAGTACTGGAGCTGTTTCCTTATATAGTCCTTTTACAGGAAAAATGTCACTCAGTGTGTCTGAGTCTGTACAGAGCACTGCCAAACACTTGAGGGGAAACTAATATGTAGACCCTGAAAATTTAAGGATGAAGTATTTAGGCAGACATTCTGACGTTAGGAAGAAATCAAGCAGTACTTACTGAAAAATTAAAAATTAGCTTGTCAAGAATGATGAAAAGAGGGGAGTCACATGAATGTCTACTGCCTGGCTACTACTAATGCTGATCTCAGCACAGCTTCACTTTGTTGGGTTACAATGCTCCTTTGCTTCTTCTCACACCAGAAACAAAATGTTAGCACCAATCCCAAGAAGAGAAGCAGGCCATGGCCTGTTTGGTGATCCACAGTCTTGTCTCAGATGATGCAAGGGTCTGCAGGCTTGTAGCCTTTTTCTGGTATATGCCTCGAATAGCAACCAGACAAATTAGGTATGTTAAGCACAAACACTCACTCTCCAACCAGAAAGAGTCAGAATCAATGCACTTTGCTCCTACTCTGACCAGGATCAGAATATAAGCACATATTCCAAACTGTCACCTATAAAGCAGTTATTAAGCTTTCTGGTGATCAACAGTCTCCATGAAATACTGTAACTGCCCTCTATCTCTCACCAGGAGAAAACAGAAGCACTAATCCCAAGACAATTGAGAGGCAGAATGTGGGATTTTCAATAACTGGTGGTCTTGCGATAAATGCTTAAAGATAAAATAGAAAACATGGTTTATCCTAAACACTACAGTGCGCACTAGAGGAGTTAGATGTGAAAGTAGGTAACTTAAGTTTTACCCGTCTAAAAAGTTAAGTTTTAGTGGAGAGTCACTATTTTAAAACAGCAAGATAGATTGAAAGGGGGTGGTCACTTTTGTATTCTGGTACTATGGAAAACAGTAGGCTGGCCAATAAATTTAAATAGTTGAAGGTGAGTGATTTCACAAAATGATAATTTTGTGCTTACTCACACCAGCCAGTAAAAGCAGAGAGGAAATGAGATATATGGTTAAATCAACATAAGGGGCAGGCAACTAGAAAGACAGTGGTGTTTAAGAACACAACAGTAACCATGAGGGAGGGTGGGAAATACTTGTCTGACTCACAAGAGACAGAGCTGTGGTCACTTTTCAAGTTTTAATATGCAGTTAAAAGCAGAATACAAGTAAAACACAGTGTAAAGAAAATAAATCATAGTATGTAAAATAGAAAAGGCAAGAAAGTAATACAAAATACAACAAATAAAAAGCAAACTCACCTTTCCCTCACAGCAAACTGTAGCAAAGTCTGGGTGAGCATTTCCAGTAAAACTCTGAAATGTTTTATTTTACCCCTTAAATAGAAGGTGTAGGTCCTAGTTCTACCCCCATCAGTTCACAGATGATTAACCTTAACTGACCTGTTCAAACTTATGTGTGACTCCTTAATTGACCTGTTCTAATTTCTGTCTGACTAACAAGAGACAGAGCTGTGGTCTCTTCTCAAGTTTTAATATGCAGTTAAAAGCAGAATACAAGTAAAGCACAGTATAAAGAAAACAGATCACAGTATACAAAATAGAAAAAGGCAATAAAGTAATACAAAATACAACAAATAAAAAGCAAACTAACCTTTCCCTCACAGAAAATGTAGCACAGTCTGGGTGAGTCATTCCAGTAAAGCAAATAAGAATATTATGAAGGAGTCCTCACTTGAAACTTTACAAATGGACACAGACCCTACGAAAAGAGCAACCAAATGCAGAACCAAATATTGCTAAACATAACTGTGCGAATATCTTGACAGAATGGCCATACACCTTACATGGTTCAAAAGTTTTAGTGTGAAACTCTATAACAAGGTAAGAGCAGAACAATATACTCATGAACAGCTCCACTGCTTAGTAACTTCTAGCAGTATGGAACAGTAAAGGGAAATGAGGATAGAGCTAGCTCAAGCTAGATGCTAATTGCAAATTTGTTAGAGCTCTCAACAAAATGGGCTAGTTAGTTACAACATTTGAATAAAAAAATAAAATACTAATCAAATAATTAAATACAATCCCCACCACAACAGCCACAATATGCTAATTCCCTCCTGTATAAAATGCAGTTTTCAGTTCAAGAATGTATTTGGTTCCGTAGCATGAATCTTGAAATTGGAAAAAAAAATGTACACATTTTCACTGTACAGCATTTGCAATGTAATATGACAGCAGTTTGTCATTTGAAGGTCCTTCAAGGTTCTCATTCCCCTTTCTAACTAAAAAGGTCAGCAGTGACTAACAGTCCTTCAATGAAAGGTGATACACTTATTATTTATTTCATTACTAACCTAACACAGTCATATATGTAAGTAAGGGGATGCCTTGAACAGGGTGATGATAAGCCAGTCTAAACATTCTGAAGAATTTCTGTCTTTGGCCACAACAAACAGGTGGAAATATAGGTTTCTATAATGCAACTTTCCGGAGTTTGTCAGGTGTATATGGTACTAAACATATGCAAATCCTTGAACTGTTCAACAGATCTTCTATCATTTTTGAGGATTCTGTTTCACAGATTGCTTCATTCTCTGTGAAGCTTGCCCTTATCTGATTATTACTGTTACTCACAGATGAACTATTCCCAGTGTCCAGCCTGCATAAGCACAAATCACAAACAAATCAGTTACAGCAGTGATCCACTTAAAACCATTCCATTTTTGTCAACAGTATGCTTTCAAACCCATGGTTTTCCTAAAACTTTCACTTTAAGATCTGGTAATGCAAATGTGTCTCACACCCTTTGTGCAATACCATTTCCAGAATAAATAAACATATTGTTATATGGGGGTAATTCAGAAATTAAACAAGACAGTCATGTTTTCAGAGTCCTGCATTGCGTTTTCATCCTACCCCCTTAAAATACTGTACAGCCCTCTCTAACAAGCCATTAGAAGATCCATCCCCAACTAAGCTACAGCTTCATATAAATTATTTTCTTTTTTTTTCATTTGGCACCCACTAACTGCCATGCCACCATCCTGTTGATATGTTGACTCATTTATTCCTTCATATCCGGAGTCTCAGCTTATCGGGGGTGTCCTGGATGTTACACTGAGCCGAGAAGTGAAGTAGGATCTGGGAGTGGTGCCATCATCCTAGATGGACATTTTCCCCCTAGTCTTAAGCCCCGTCTTAAATTCTGACATCAGTGTTGGACTGGGCAGGTAATGTTAAGTAGCCTGAGTATGTGCCCTGCCCCAGGTCCATCAAGGGGCCTTGCCTACTGTTGTCATCCTGGCCACCCCAGCTTGGAATCTTTTCAGTGAGATCTATCCCACTTCCCCAGAGAGACACTTAACAATGTCCTTCCTGCCCAGGACAGGAATGCTCTTCTCTTTTGCCAACCCCATCAAGCACACAAATTGCTTAAACTCAGGCCACTTGGCCACAGTCAGGGCTTTCATGACTTAAACAGAACATGCTAGCAAGACAGATGTTTGTTTCAGAGACTGATCCTTCTATGGAACAGGTTTCCCATCCATGTGAATCCGAGTTCATCTATTACCCAGTGTAAGTGCAACCTAGACCAGAGGATGGGGAATAGGAAATTTACACTGGGCCATCTCTGGCAAAGCAGCGGGGGCATTAAACAATATCATCCCAAACTAACAAGTAATGGACCCCTTTGGAATGACACCAATAGCTAAGCCAGTTGTTAAAATGAATCATGTTCTGCTGGCATTGTGGCATCATCCTTGGAGATGGTAAAACGCTGTTCAGTGATAGGCTCATACCTGCCTGTGGCACATATTCTGAGAGCCCAATCATGTCTCTCTTCATTTAGTCCAAGAAGGTATGTTTCAGGTCATTCATGCCCACATGGACTATGACTGAGTCATACTGGTGACCTGAGTGCTTGCAAGATCTGATGAATCCTGAGCCCTGACAGGGAACTAACTGTAACCTTCCCCTTTTCCAGTCTGTTAAGATGGATATCAGTGTGTCTCACAGTGGAATCTCCTATGACCAGAATATTGGGTTGTGGAGTGTTTCACCTTATGGGCTTGGTAGTTGAAATACAATGAAATGTGGCTTTATGTGTTGTGATGGGAATTGTCTTGTTTGTGTGCATGCAGAGTATCTAAGGTCTGTGCCTGAGAGGTCTTTGAGGTTTGGATAAGTTACATGTGAGCACCTCCACATATGTAGATCTATGTGTGTGGCCCTTTATGGGTACAGTGAGTAATGTGTGTGAGCTGTTGACAATCTATTTGTTGCTTTTTTGTCTGCATGTGCCTCCAGTGTCAATGTGTAACTACATCTGTCTCATATTATCTATCTCTTTTTGAGAATGAAGTGGATGTCAGTGTACATAAGGCAATTGCTATATTGCTTCAGGATGCCCATGTCCACCAAGCTGGATGCCAAGATACCAAGAAAGTGTCCAGCCACTGTTGCAGGTCCTAATGTGCATTTGCAAGGGATATGAGTGGATGGTGTTTGTAACCAGATGAGGGAAGGGTGCTTACATGGTGTAAACTGCAGCTAACCTAAACAGCAATGATGTCCCTTGCCCAAATCAGCTGTTCTCTGAGCAGCAATAGTCCTGGGTGCTATAATAAGGTGAGGTTGAGCTAAACAGTCCTAACTAAATATGCAAATGCTGCTCACCACACAAACTGTCCCATGAGTAATGCGGGACTAAGGTGAGGTTCCTGGATGTTTTTTATAGGGAAATTTCAGCTTCTTATCAACAAAGATTTTATCTTCCTACATTTCCCTCTCTTAAATGAAAAGCATTAAGACTGGCTTTATCCAGCAGAGAGAAGGGGAGCTACTTCTGGCTCCTTGATATGATATAGCTGACCTGCTTGTTACAGTTGTTTGCTGTTCTGAAGTTCAAATCAGTATACTGAGCAAGTAAGGGAAAGAATTACTGAAAGCTATCTTCCTGATATGCACAGCAACTGGATAAAATATGCTAAAACTAACTAAGGAATAATCTGTTTTTCAAAAATTAAGAAATGCATATCATAATACTGAATCATCTCAAATTATATGTACCAAAAAAAGCAAGCCAAACTGTAGTCATTAAAGTGATGTGTGTGTGTGGTGGGGTGGGGTAGGGGAGGGGGTTTAAAAAAATTACAATTTAAGTAACACATTCATTTTTATATCATAACCAGGAAGCCAAACCACTGATACAACTTGTCATGGTTTTCTTTATGAAATTCTTTCAGGCTACATGATTGGCGTAAAGAATATTCTATTGTTCTTGCCATGCCTCTGAGAGTCTCAGTAAAATAAGTTTTTAGTTACTTCTAAGAAAGAAGATTAAAATTATAGTAGATATTGAGAAGCCCTGTAGTATTTCTGGGTGAAGGTAGTTTCCCTAAGTTATACCATTGCCAAATGGCTAAAGTGTCTTTAATATATTTATTTATTTATTTATTTGTTTGTTTGTTTGTCTTTATTTACTGGGAAGTCCAACTGGGTAATACTCATTTTCAGTGGGGGCCTGGGGAGAAAAGCTCCATTTGCTTACATTGTATTATACTTAGTCCCAGTTAAATGCAGAGTAGTTACATTTCTATTTACAGAGCTTATATAAACAATCCTATCTTGGTTTGTAATTTCCTGTGGAGTTGACTGGTAAGAGTTTTATTTCAATTTATATTTTGTTTTTTTCACTGTTTGTCACTGTTTGGGGGAAGGAAGGGATAGCTTGTAGACAGGCAGATTTACTCTGATTTATATTTTGTTGTTTTACCTTTAATTTTCACTGTTGGTTGTTAAAAAGGGATAGGTTTTAGACAGGCAAGCTGTTGGCATCCCAAAGGGGTCTAGTCAGCTATAAATTCACACAAACTGCAGAGAGGACAATCCAGAGCTTATCTAAACAATTCTATCTTGGTTTGTGATTTACTGTTGAGTTGACTGATGAGAAGTTTTATTTGAATTTATATTTTATTTTTTATTATTTTTATCATTGTTTTTCACTCTTTGTAGGAAAGATAGATAGTTTGTAGACAGGAAGATTAACTTTGATTTATATTTTGTTGTTTTAGCTTTAATTTTCACTGTTGGTTGTTAGAAAGTAATAGGTTTTAGACAGGCAAGCTCTAGACATCCCAAGGGGCCTAGTCAGTTATAAATTAACACAGACTACAGAGAGGACAATCCAGAGCTTATCTAAACAACCCCATCTTGGTTTGTAATTTGTTGATCTTTACTGTTAAAAAGAAGTGTGACAGTGAGTGATAGTGAGAATTACAGCCTTTGCCTGACTTTCAGAACTTCTATGGTCAGTACTTACTTTAGTATTTAGTTGTATATTTCTTGTGTGATTTTTTTGTCACAGAAGTTGATTTAAGTTCTCTTTGAAGTCTGTGGTTACTGATTTGATTATTCTTTTACTATATTTTATTTGTTTGAAGCTGAATACGGATTCCTTAAAGTATGCAATTACTGGTTTGCTGAAGCACAAATATCTTCTACAGTATAATAAATGCTATGCATATTTAAAGGTAACACCTGATAACACTGATGATCTATGTTCCTCAACAAATAACAAGGAAGAAAAACTGATTAATGTCTGTATAATAAAGATAATACATACTAAAAACAACACTGCTTTGTTATGAAACACACAGATTACAAGGAATGATGACATTTTTTTCTATCAGAAAACCTTTAGTCTACAGAAAAAGGCATAATTTTTCCAAAAGAGAAGGTAGACAAAAGAGGCAAGGGGCAGGTGAAAAGGAAGAAATCAAAATTGAATTTGGAAGGATTGAAGAACATTACTGTAAGAAAAAAGTAGAGAAAGACAGATGTTGACTAGATGACTCAAGCTGTGGCTGTACAAAGCCAGATGGATGAGAATTTAATATTTAAATAAACAAGCTGGACAAACAAATTAATCATAGTGTGAGACAAGATCAAGAAAAACTTGAAAAAAATTATAAAGATATCGAGCATAATAGGAAACCTTTTTAGAGATACATAACATGTGGAAGGAGTAAAGACGTACAATTGATAAACTGTGTGCAGATTCTAAAATTTATTCTCAGACATAACATACTTTGGATATATTTACAAAATCTTATGCAAAACAGTTTAGCTGTACAAAGGGGGGATAATAAGCTGTCCTAGTGACATCCAGGTAACCTCAGACTGTAATCAAATTAGATTCTATTGAAAAAGAACTGTGCAAACTGGATCCCAAGAAAGCACAAGGAAGAGCTGGAATTAGTAGTAATGACCTGAGAACACCAGCAAGAACTTATAATCCCATTTTATTTATTATTCACCAGGTCATATAAATATGGGGAGAGTCCTCAAGATTAGAGACATGCACTTATTAAAGCTATCTTTAAGGGAAATGGGAGTAGGACAAACCCAGAGTCATATAGACCCTTAAGTCTACTTTCATGTTGTGGAAAATAATGGAGAAGGTAATATTGGATAAGTTATTGTCAGAACATGTATAGGGGATAGGTTGGGACTTAAAACCATATATCAACATGCATGCATTGAAAATAGATTTATTACCACCTGTAACATCATGTTCTATAACAATATTATAATAGCTATGAATGAAAAATTGTGCTGTGATGTACTTTATGTAGATTTAACTTCAGCAGTTGACAGAATCATACACAAAACACTGATCAATAAATTAGAACAAGTAGATATTGATGAACTCTTGATAAGAGGATAGCTGCATGGCTTATAAATAAGACATGGCAAGTACAATACAGCAACTGGACAGGTGAAATTCTTGGTTACAGTCAGGGTGTCCCACAGGGCTGTATCCTAGGCCCTTACCTGTTTAGATTGTATCTTTCAGACATAACTTTTTCATCTGAGGTGTTCTACAGTCTATATGCAGATGATCTAAAATTGGGTAAACTGATTACACGTGTTACAGATAAGGCATTTCAGCAAAATAACTTGACTAAATTGACCATTTGGGCACAGGTGAATAATATGCTAATAAATACGTCAAAAACTAAGCATATGAGATTTGGGAGACATACATTGAAAGGTAAATATTTAATACAGCACACAGTGATTGAAACTGTAGACTCGTTTAAGGACCTGGGTGTATGGGTAGTTTCAGCTATGAGTTTTTCTAATCATAACAACCAATTAGTTAATGATAGTTATAGAACTATAGGTTGTATAAAAAGAATTATAAAGTCTAGGAAATCAGAAATGATGAAATCATTGTTTGTTAGTAACAGACCCAAACTTAAGTATGGAATAACAATATGGAATCTTTATAAGAAAACAAGCATGAGTGAACTGGAAAAGTCTATAGTGGAAATATACCAAGGGCATCCATGGATGTGAAAATTTAAGTTATTAAGCAAGACTAAAATATCTGAACTTGTACAGTGTCTCTTATAGATGTCTAAGAGGAGATCTTACTCAGGTATATAGAGTATTTAGAGACAGCTAGTAGTACAGAATCATCAGACAACCTATGTAGAAGAGTCTATAGGAATAAGAAGTATACTAATTGCTTCTCTGACAGAGCAGCTGATGCATGGAACAGGCTACCAAATTACATTAAAGCAAGTACTGGTTTAGATATTTTTAAGAACAGCCTGGATACTTATTATGGGAACAAGTGTTTTAGTATATTGGCAAGCTAGAAGGGCATTAATGCCGATGCTTGAAATATTTGTATGTATGTTTGTATTTTTACAATGTATATAATATATATTAATATATAAATGTATACAATTTCTATAATTTATATATTTATTTATATGTTTTACTTTTCTAAAAATATAATAAAAACACTTCCAAAGTTTGTTTTCTTAGAGCTACTGTCATGTTTGTGATATTTAAAGTGAATATTGGAGTAGAGATAAATGTTGACATTAAATGAAGTCATAGCCTGTGGAAATATTATTTGTGCATGAGCATTGTCTGAAGTTTATCCTTACAGATTGGAGAATCAAACAAAATCACCAGATTTTTTGAAATGATTGGAATATAATGATATTAAAAGTGCTCTTTACTGAACCATCCACATCATTTCTTTGAATTGTCAGACTAGGCAACCAGTCAGGAGACAACTGATGTCATTCAAGTTGGAAATGTTTTTGGCTGAAGGTAAATTAGTTGAGATCAGCTATAAGGTTTGTGGAAAAAAATAAGACCTATGGACTTACCAGAAATAGCATAAAGGCTGAACCCTTTGAAGCATGCCAAAATTAGTGACAAGGACTGATTTTTCAGTTGAAAATGTTCTGATTGTGAAAGCTCATAGGCTTTCTGTATCAGCCACAGAAGTGACACTAGGGCACATGATTAAGAAGAGAGCAAGCAAAAAATAAGTGTTAACTCAGTTGTGGAAGTTAAGTGAAGTGAAGAAAAGTTTGTCTGATAGATGACATATTTTATTCAGTCAGGAATCTTTGAGCAAGCAATTCATCAGTGAGCACAGTTTTTAGAGTTCTAGAAAGTGTTACCTTAGGAACATAAAACAAACTTTTTTATGCTGATACATTTTTTTCCTTTAGAGACAAGACCTTGTTTTTTGGTCTAGTAAAGGAATGGTGAAGTATTTTTGATCTCAAAGTACCTGAACAATTAGACAACATGAACTCCTGTTTAATAAACAAAACAAAGATTCAGTGCATCACAATCCACATCTGTTTAGTGCTGATGAATGCCAGTTATTATAGTTAGAGGTTATGGCAGATTTATCAGGGCATACATTCATGTTTACATATGGGCTCATGCATTGAGAGGACTCTGTCTGTTGAGTATTGTTAATATACATTTACTACAAAGGACACAACAGCATTAAAACCTGTAATTAAAGAGTTTATTTGCATGGTAATGATACTAAACTATAATTATGACGTGCTAGATTTTCAAACAGGAGGTGATGATTGATCACATGCAAAACATTGATTATATAAGTGAGAATTATTGTTCTCATTTTATGATGAGTAAATGAAGAAAACTAGGTACCATTTTATCTATTGTATTTATTTGTTAAAAAGATAAGCATATGGACACAAATGTCCATCTCAAGGGTGACCTGGTAGGGCTGTCTGTTTAAGTGAGTCAATCAGAATTATACAACAGGCAAATGAAGGTTAAATGAATCAAACCCCGAACTACAGGAAGCAATTCATTAACAACTCACAACCTTAATCCCCTGCACAAACTGGCAGACAATAATAGTAGTACTGATGAAGGGGTAAATCACAATCTCACTGTTATTAGAGTTGATGCAGGGTTCATTATCTCATCAGCCATCAGGGCTATGGATGTACAACCAAGATGGGGGGGGTCTCTGACTAATTAACAGAAGAATATATATATATTTTTTAATTCACAAAAATGAGTTAGATTATATAGGGAAAAGGAAGATTTTTCAATATTATTAATTTTATGCCTGAAATAGTATTAGTATACACATACTATTGAAGGTAATTTTAATTTTTATTATTTTCATTCAACTTTATGATTTAGCCCACTTCTAAGTATTGATTTAATAGGTGAGAGTTACTACTGTTTCTCTCATGATAAGCAACAGAAAAGTTTTTATGGTACTAATTACGATGCTAATGGCTCAGGGAAGTCAGGCACTGTATACTAAGTCCGAAAGATCAGGTTATAATATTTTTCACTAGAGTTATTGCAGGGCTTGCTAGTCATTTGGTATTTTGGTTTAGGATATATCAAATGAGAATGAGAGTTTCCCTAATTGACTGTTGGGGAAATATACATATTTCTTAATCTTGTGACTAGAGCTTCCTGTAGTATATATAGCTCCTCCTTTGAATATATTTTTCAGGAAATTGATCAATAAACATAACGTACAACAAGATGCTATTTATGCATTTTAACAGACCAGGTTAGTTTTATTTTGCAGCATTTTTTTATTATTATTGGTAGGGCAATCTAGTTCTGAGCATTTGCAATCCCAAAGTATTCAGCTGTATTAGGATGACTACAAAGAAGGTTGTTTGGTAATCATTTAAAATATCATGATTCTTCCTTGAAGGTTGGGCACCGGGCTGGCAACACGACAATGTAAAAATTCACTGCTAATCATTAGCAGACCGGAGTTCCGCTGTGGCGACCCCTAACCGGGAAAAGCCGAAAGACAGTTATTTAAAATATCGGGGCTCATAAGTTAATAGGTAAGTACTAGGCTAGCTACCCTTGGTGGCTATTTTAAGCATAGCCAATTTCTAATTTTTGTGCTCGAATTAAACTATCCCATTTGGTTGGAGATTGCCTTAACCATCCATGGTTGATAATGATATCACCCCTAATGAGAATAACTAGGATGATACCATAATATAGAAGTTGTTATTCTACTATTACAATTTAATACAATACAATTATCCCTCTTGTTGCTGTGTCTTTCGGCTTTTCCTGGTTAGGGGAAGCCACAGCAGAACTCCTATCTGCTAATAATTGACAGTAGATTTTTACATGCCGAGTTGCCAGCCCTGACGCATAACCTTCAATGAAGGTGCGCCCATTCACGCATGTCTCCACATAGAAGACGCTCTAGCTCAGAATCGAATGGGACAACGTCTTACTGTGAGGTGACAACGCTACCGCAGCACCACTACCACTCTTGTATTTGTTTTAAAAAATGCTGATGTTAGTTGATATATTTTATGATATTTAGAATGCTACCAGGGAGATTGTGAGGTACTGATAGGGGTGAAATGGGTCTGAGTCTTTCTTGTGGAGCATACTACTTGCACAGGGTTCTGTTGGGTGACTGCATGTGCTACAATTCTCCAACTTGTAAAATGGTACTGCAGATGACTGGGTTTCCTGATTTTGGTAATGGATTACGTAGGAACATGCAATGGACTTTGTAAGAGTTTTGTGGGTATCGCATGGAGGCATTATTCCCCCTCAAGAAAATACTGCTTTGGTTTTCAGGTTTGTTCAATGAAGAATAGCTTCCAAGAACTGTATTCAGTAAACTATCAAGCAGCAATCAACGAGTTTGGCTTTAATCCTTTAACCATAAAGCAGGCAGATATAATGTTTTTCAAAGTACTCAATCATCTATGGCTGCAATCGATTAAAGATTATGATACCACATATCCATCCATGCATACTAGTCACATCTGGCTTCCATATACATACTAGAGAAATAAAGAACAGAAGCAGACTGTCAAGCCTTTTTTCCATATCATAAACACATACTCTTCAAGCATACATAGGGATAATTTAGATTAGCCAACCCACTTACTGCATGCCTTTGGTAGATGAGAATAAATTGGAGTTCCTAGAGAAAACCCATGTCAACAAAGATAAGAATCAGTAAATCCAAAGGCAGTTTGGGGGCGAAAGTACCTGCAGCATAAGCACAAATGCAACAATATCCTGAAAACTATGCCAGGTACCACCACAGCTATTCAATTTGTAATCTTTTATTCAAAATAGAAGTTAAAAACAGTGCTTTCGGGTTGCTTTCAAGCCCTTTTTCAGGATCCATGAAATGACTCATCTTAGCAAAGACTGAAATAAAAATGCATGATATTGAAAGACCTATTAAAGTAATTTAAACTATCAGTTCAGCAGATAAATCTGCCCAGATACCAATACCACCTGTAAGTATGCTTAAGACTATAGTTTAGAACATATCTCTCAAAACCTCTTAGAGCAAGAAATCTGGACAAAGCCATAAATACAAGGGGGACAAAGGCCCAAACAATAGGGATAATTTTTACATATTGCTGTTTACAAATTTAGATAGTTGATAGAAAAACAGGTTTTGCATTAGCATGAATTTTCTGAAGGGGTATGAAGTCTGAAACTTAAATGTCTGTCATTATTTTGT
Organism: Protopterus annectens; assembly: GCF_019279795.1. Taxonomy (NCBI): domain Eukaryota; kingdom Metazoa; phylum Chordata; order Ceratodontiformes; family Protopteridae; genus Protopterus; species Protopterus annectens. Next base: position 569,944,413 of record NC_056725.1, read on the forward strand.
AACTTCAGTCTTTAATTGTTTGCCACTAATTTGCCAGAAAAACAAAATTTTATGAAAAATGGGAAAAAACTGACCCAAAAATCTAGACAGCCTGTGAAAATCTGTACAGTTGAGAGTTATTGTTTAGAATGATTCTTTGCTTGCTTATTTGTGTGGAAAAATACTATGTGATGTATCCACTACACAAAAATAAAAGGTTAGAGATGCTTAAAAGTATAAAAGAGCTAGACTTGAAAATGTCTCCCTGTTGATATCATAGAGGAAAAGACTGAATGATATATACCAGATTTTCATATTAGTGGATGTTTTCTTAAGATATGATATAATTTTTGCCAATGTTATAAGTGATATGGTATAACGTTTTATATAACTGTAAGTGATATAATGATTTATCATATGAAGAAAACTTGGTGATTACCTAGAGTTTCTCTAGTGCTGTGCTACTAACCAGAAACAGAACAGAGTGGTTATCCATCAGATGAGCTGTGTCTGGGTAGCTGATATTAGCATGAACATAATTGGTGTACTGGTTAGGGTAGTTAATTTTTCTGAAGTTCGAGTAAGTAGATCATACTAGACTTGGGAAGAATTACTGCCGGCTATGTTTGTGATATCGGTAGCAACTGATGCAATATGTGAATAATAAGTAAGGAATATGAAACCTGCAACCAGAATGTAGTCTGCTATTCAAAGATTAAGGAAATCATATGTTAAAAACTGGATCTACCCCACTTCACCATAAAAAAAATAAAAGCCTGTCTGTGGCTAAAAAGGCAATAAGGTTTGAAATGAATCCATTTCATAATTTCAGAGTTTCATAATTTTATACTTATTTGTGTTTGGGCTAAGTAGACCTAATTAGAGCACAAACTCCACGATAGTTGTACTAAAGGCATGACAACCAAACAAGACATCTAGTGTGTTTTTGAATACTGATACTGATTCAGCATGTCAGATGGCACATGATAGCTTGTTCCACTATCTCTCTAAGGAGAGAAAAATAAAATTGCATTAAGCTGTTAAATTCTGTATGCGCTGTTACTAGGTAGATACCATTGAGGTGAAATTGACCCATGGATAGGCCCCACAGGGCTCTCATGGCATTGTACAGAAGTAGATTGCCAGGAATGTCTTCCACTCAGATACTGCTACTGTTCTATTATGACCATCCAGGTTTTGAACCCTTGTTTACTGGTTGGTAATCCTGCACCTTGACCTCTAAGATATCAGGCTAGAAGATATAATGCAAACTGCATATAAATCAGTTTGCTGTCTGTTTTTTTAGAACTGTTATCAACCTAAATTCAACATAGCCAAGTGCCTCATAAGCTAAGTACAGCTTTCTCCTAGCATGCCGCTATGAAACAGAAAAGAGACTGAGAAACTTTATTATTATAAGAAATACCTTTTCAGGCAGGAATTCATTTTGTGAATTCTACAGATAGCAAATTCCATTTTGAATAAAAATAAAACAGAAATTATACTCAATGACTGGTCTTGTGCATGAATTATACAAATTCTCAAGTAAATTATGTGATCTGTTACCTAAATGTTTATACAACAGACCCACCAGTCTAAGTGCACCTTTTCTAACAGAGTCGACATTTTTATTAAAACACGTTCTTACCTACAATTACCCGAGTCTTTTTTGAAAACTACCCAATTGCAGATGCTAAGAATGCAAAATGGGAGAGCTAGAATTTAGTGATTCTTAATGAACTAAAATACATGGAATTATATTTTTTGCGATTCTAATTCAGACCATTGTCTGTAAGCAATTTACAGACAGAAATTAAGTAGTTGTTGAGATATAAGAAGTCTTCCTTATGGGTAATTACTGTACTGATTTTTTATCATCGGCATATTTTACAATCCAAAGCAGGGGTGGATATGGATGGAAGGAAAAGACAATGTGAAAAACAGGAGCAAAGAAGAATCCCTGAGTAACACCAGATCAAACTGGGACGCACTCATATGTATGAATATAAAGAAAGGCCTGCTGCTTTCTGTCTGATAGCCAAGAAGAAATCTAATTTACCGTGAATGCATTGCTGCCATGACAGATAACACTGTTGAAAAAAGACCATGTGGGGAATGCTATCAAAAGCCTTGGTAAGATGCAGAAAAATGACATAGAGCCCCATATCAAAGTCATACAGGAGGGGGTTGGCAAAATGGTTAAGGTGTTTACCTCACAGACACAAGGTGTAGGGTTTGATTCTCACTTGGGATAATTGGCTAGGCTTAAAAATGGCCCAGAAGGGCAGTTAGCCTAGTACTAAACTATGAACCTATGAACTATATGTCAAAATCAAGAAACTAAACCTATAGTACAGACCCTGGGCTTCCCTGTTAAGTGGAACAGGCCACATGATTAGTGTAAAGAATGCTTCCATTGTCCTTGCCCTAAAACACCTCTGAAAGTAAAAGGAAGTTTTTGGTTGCCTATAGGAATTAACACAAAAAAATAAAGCAGTAGCTATTGTGCCACCTCACTTTGCATCTGGTTGTCTTCCTTACATCAATGCAAAATATGCTTCATGCTCCAAACAATGTTTTCCTTGTACCTCTGTACGTGCTATTAGGTAATATTTAAAGAGTGTCCCTGGAGTCTAGTCTTGCCCCCCCCCCCCCCCATACTTATTGTTAAAATGGCATTTTTTTATGCCTAACATTTTGTTTTATTAACCCTTTACATGACTTACACTAATATTTAAAATTCCAGAACCCCATTGTGAGCACAAATGCTGCACCAAAAGGGGCATTCTCCATGATCACAGAAAATGCTATTCGGGGATATATTTAGCTACAATGAGGGAATACCTGATCATCAGCTAATTGGAATGTGTCTGAATTTCACAATCTTACCATTGGTGTAAATCCTCATTTTCTTGTAGTAATCTCCAGTGATGGCCTATGCATTGCATTGGCACAGGCACCAACTCACATTCAGTTTCTCACACACGTGCACCTTCAAATATCCATACAAAAACAAACACACAGACATGCCCCTATATCACCCAACTGTCACTGATTTTACAAAATGTTCCTGCTTTTTGCCTCATATCTGCACTGCCCTCATAACACTCAAATCATTGCAGCCAGTCAATTATGTCAAATATTAGAGTTTCTTGTAGAGAAAATGCACTCTGATTCAAAACTTGCTGCTGTATTAACTTTTTACCTGCATTAGAGTAATACGTAAATAGTGTCCCTGTTGTCTGGTGCCCACCATTCTTTTAATTGCTTAAAACAGTCTTCATGCCCCCAGAATGTTTCTATTAACTGTGTAAGTGCCTTAGGGTATTATTTAAAGAGTGTTCCTGGAGTCTAGTCCACTCCCACCATGCTTTTTGCTGTTAAAAACACTTTGTTCTTCCAAGCATTTGGTTCTACCAGCTTTTTACATGACATAGGGTAATATTTAAAATACCCAGATGCCTAATGTCCACCACCAATATTACATACTGTGCTCATTGTCTAAAAGAGTTTAGAGGAATGGCAACCCCCCCAATACACACACACACACACACACACACACACACACACACACACACACACACACACACACACACACACACACACATCACATAAGATCATACTTCTGCAGACCCCAACATATGCTGCCATTGGCAGACAAATATTCAGATCCACCACCACCACCTTTCCACAGGCACTTACCGAATCTTACCTTTTATTTGGTCTTCAGTAATCTCCTACAATGGAAATCAAAGTCCAAAAGGCTCATTAGCACCATTTATGAAAAATAACAGAACAGAGTTTTTCAACCATGTCAACTAGCATGGCCAGCCATTCTAATTTATGCATAGGCCACTCCCCTGGAATGTTTCATTAGCATGAAGCAAGGGAATGGAGATGGCCACAGTGGTGATGCTACAGACTGCTTAGACAATGGGCAAACTGTACATCAATACCCTGATTGGAGAATGAGCGTTCTCCAGCAAGGTATTAATGTACAAGTAATGCCCACTGAAAAACAAGCCCACTGCTTCATGGCAACACATCAAACCCCCGTGGAACTGTGACTGAGGAAATGGAATGGTCGCCATTATTTTACACTCGCTAAGCAGTGTTTTTGCTGTTTAACGAGTGCAAAATATCAAAAAGAAGACAGCAACATAAAAGGTACATATATATGTGTGTGTGTGTGTGTGTGTGTGTGTGTGTGTGTGTGTGTGTGTGTGTGTGTGTGTGTGTGTGTGTGTGTGTGTGTGTCTGTGTGTGAGTGTATGCGTGCATGTCAGTGAAAGTGAGAGTGAGCGAGCCATTATTTTGCACTCTCTAAGCAGAGCTTTTGCTGTTTAGTAAGCAAAGTAAAACACGATTTTACAAAGAGCCCATTGTCTAAGAGCAATAATGCCCTACAGGTGTATGTTAATGTGTAACTAACACCTTCCAGGGTGTAGAGGCTCTCCGCTGCTGTTTATCTTAGGAGGTCTTTTAGCTTTGGAAAGATTGCTTTTAGTGCCTCATCATAAGTTTTTCTATCTGTGTGCAGTGGACACTATGTATGGCAGATGTACAGTGTGTGTATGTGTGTGTGTGTGTGTGGGGGGGGGGTGTTCTTGACAACCTTGTTTGCATGCAAGACTTTTGCCTGCAGTGAAATTGTATGTAGGTGGGCTACTGTAGGTCATACAGAGGTCTCCTTGGATAGTCTTTAGGGTTTGGCAGTAGACTATGTTAGATTGTGTAAGATTTGACAGTAATTTATTTTAATGTGTCACTTAGCTGCTCTAATCTTGTCTCCTCACAACTGCTTTGTTTTAGCCACATTAAGTTAAAGGTTGCAATTCTAAGGGAAGTTTTATAGATAAAATTTGCTTTCTGGGTGTTTGTGTCTGTAGAGGGCATTGCTAACCTCCTGATGTAATAACACAGAGAAAGCTGGCTTGTGAGTGTAGTGAACCAACAAAACAACTTAAACCACCTAGACAAGGCAATTTCAAATATTAAGGACCTTTAGATTGATGTCAAGACAAAATCAACAAATAAAGCAAAAATAGAGCAGTAGCACTTCAGTACAAAACAATAAAATAAATCTCTTATCTGACAAGGATGGAGAAGGATTAACTCAGGATCCTCACAGAGAGTGGCAAGGGCACCAAGTAGATAAGACATCTGGGAAAATGTGGAGGAGACAATTTGTAGTAAGGGAGGTTTACTCAAGTGCAATACTAGTTTGCTGAGTGGAGACTTAGTATTATGGATATATAGAAAACAGTGAATGTGAAAGTATACTGTGACACCAGGGAAATACTGCCAGCCCAACATATGTCATTTGTGAATAGTAATATGATTCATATGCTTGTCCTACAAATGTAAGAGAACTGTATGTTATGTACTGAGCTTCAAGAATGTAACTACAGTGTACCCTACTGGAAAAGAACAGAAATATAAACTATATACCTGTGCAAATGTATGTTTTGACAGTAGAAGTTTGAACATATAGAGTTAACTTGCAAAACTTCAAGAAAATAAGCTGGAATCAAAGTGTTTTACAATTGTGTTTCAGTGCAACAAGCAGACGCAATGTCTGGAGCTAGAAGTTTTTCTATTGTCTTGAAAGTAATTTTCATTACTGGGATTAAAATGTAAAGTGCTTTCCTAGCAGCTTCACATCTGAGAGATATGTACTTCTCACATAGAGATGATAAAACTCTGTTGGTATATGTTAGCTTGGAAACTGAAGGCAGGTGACAAAGAGTGATGTAATCCAGGTTAACCCAGCAGTAATATGTGATATTAATTTCAGAACTCTCTCAGATAGAGAGGGCATTTTGTATCTTGTCTTGGACCTAGAAGCATTCACTCAGCACTTCTTCCTGTGTATTGCTCTGTAAGTTAGATTTAGGCAGATTATCTCTTTTAGATATAGATAGGAATATAGTAAAGATTAGTTTAGGTGTTTTCTGTATTTATTTGAGACTGGCCTGCAATGTTGTTTTAAAATATTTCCTGTGATTCTGAACACTGTAGTTACTGTGTTGTTTGAATAGTGTCTTGTTCTTTTATTATTTATTGTTAAATAAATTTAAACCTTTTAATTGTGGCTGGTTTGATTAGAGATATTTAAGCTGTTAGAGTACTTGCATATGTATTTGTTGACACTGTACAGGCCACTCCAATAGCCTTGCAAGTCTTAGTCACACTTACCATTTGGATAATAATAACATTATACAGTAAGATTGGGCAGCCTTTGTAAGGGCCTTAGAGTAGGTAATAAGTAGTGGTCAGTGGCAGTGATAACTACCTTTTAGTCTGGGCAGAAGGGGTCATAGTTAGTAAACCTGTGTCAGCCTTCCCCAGGAGTGTCTGTGGGTTTGTATATAAGTCACATCTCACTGTATGTGTGTCAGCTACTTGGGCAGGGACACAAAGCACTAGTTAGACAGAGAGGGTGCTGGAGGCTTTGGCTTGACCACTTGGCTGAGATCTTACTCTGCTGAGTAGCTGTGCCAGTGGGGAGTTTTATTGGGGATCTGGAGAAAGAGGCAGAAATGAGCCCCAGACTGACTGTGATCTCTGTGTGCTCCTAAGGGAAATTGCACGTTGCTGTGTGTGTACTTGTAATCCTCCCAATGTGTGCGTCCCTCACTGGTGCTAGTGGCAAGGACTGAGGCTCCTTGATTACTGGGCCAGTGTAGGGGCATTGCATACACAATAAACAATAGCAATGAAAGAAAGGAGGGATTGACACTGGAAGTCAGATTACAATAAGGGGAGAGACAGATCATGTTAAAATGGGGCCCTATTTAGGGTAATGGATCAGGATCCCCCCACAACAGCCCACCTCCCCAGCAGTATTCCCCTCTCCCAGCCTTTCCAGTGCCCCATTAATTGGCTATGTCTCCCCAGTTACCATAAACACTGTTAAAACATGTTAGTGTGCACATTATTTTCTTCTTTACTTCTACAATGATTATAGATATTTAAAGCTTTTATTTCAAATTTTCTAGCACAAACACTGATAGTCGTTTGCTAACCAAAACAATACAGTCACAGAATGAAAACAGATTTAGCATGCACAGTAAGCTTCTCAGTCCTTGAAACTCATATTCATTTAAATGGCATTGAAACCCAGATCCAAAGAAAATGCATCTGGCCAGTGTTGTATTCAGTTTATCTTTGGACTGCTTTTAAACCATAGGCCCCTTGTACATATTTTTAGGACCATGCATGCATGAATGTTTTTTTGATGCACCATCTTAATAGCATTAAATTATATTCCTTGTATTATGTAGAACCCAAACTGCACTGTTTGCCATTGCTTTACATTGTACTTTACTACTGCATTTGTTGCACTTTGACTGTATTTCACAACAAATGCTGCTTTTAGTTAATTTAAGAAAAGATCTGTTTCTGCTGTTTTATTCTGCTGTTATTATTAATTCAAGAAAAAACTGAACTGCTTTTTTATTGTTGTTTATTTAATTAAAAACATTATCCTGCTTTTTTTCTATTCTGTTTGGATTCAAACTGGCTGAATTCAGTTCTGTTTATAGACTGAGCACTAATAATCAGGACATCTTTTTTTGGAGAAACCCCTTATACCCTCATGCCAGGAATGTACAGTAGGACTATGTAATTAAAGGTTACTAGTTCAGGGCTCAGTTTGATTTTTTTCATTGGTTTCTTTGTATTAGCTGCTTTGCTCTCGCTTGTGCATAATGCACCACCATGCAGAGGGAGTAATTCTTGGTGGTAATAGAAGCAAAAGCACTAGTAGAAGTATTTTCCCTTAGAAGCATCTGCTATCTAGCAGAGCAGTTCTTGAATAGCTCTCAGCTGTTTAGTGAACCGCCCAGCAGAGATTTTATCTCTCGCCTATCAACATTAGACCTTACCGATCCCATCTTTTATAGACCTCCAACTGTACACGCCATAGGTTAGTCACCCTAAAACATCTCCCTGCCTGATACCCCCATTTTCTTCTTATCTGATTAGATATCAGGTGCAAACCTTGCATTATGGAATGTCAGTTTCCCTCTGTTTCTCCTACCAGCCTGGTGAACATAGGTTTTTTGAGGCAGTGTAACAACTGCTTCATGTACACTCCTAAATCACTCAAGCACAATTTGTGAGAGATGCTCCTACACTAAGAATCTGGAATCACTTCTCTCTTGCACCCAAAACAGCAACACTAAACAGGTTGTCAGCTCATACACCATGACTTCCATTCATAATATGCACCCAACATGTAAACCTTCATGTGCAGAGGTACTCTCCAGAAACCTACTTAAACACCAAAGACCTCCAAAACACAAACATGCTACACCTAACACAACACCCAAGGCACCCAATACACATAAAACAGTAGCACTTGTGTCTCACCAAGTAAGCCCTTAAGGCAATGCACAACCATTCCAAATGTTTTAGTTATAAGTGACTCTTAGTGAGACATACAGATGCCCCAGTCACCAGGCTGAACAAGGAGAAGGTTATGGTCAGCTGCCTGTCTGATGCAAGGATTCACCAGATCACACATGCCCTCAAGTCTGTCAACAACAATACCATTATGACTCTGTCATAGTTCATGTTGGTGTGAACAACTTGAGATGTACCTCTCTGGACTATATAAAGAGAGACATGATTGAGCTATCTGAATATATGTCCCAGGCGGGAATGTCCCTAGCTTTGACCAGCATTTTACCCCTGCCTAAGATGATACCCCAATATAAACAGAAAATTATTTACCTCAATAATTGCCTTAGTTTTTGGTGTCATTCTAGGGGGATCCAGTTCCTATCAACCTAGGATGACATGGTGGATAGACTACACTCCTTTACCAATGATGGTCTTCACCTGGCACATCTAGGCTTTTGGCTGCTAGCTAAGATGCTTGCCTCCCCCATAAGACCTTTTTTAGGGAAGTTCACAACAACAAAATTCCCGATGTGAAAATATCAAACACAAAGAAACTAAGAGTCATGCTGCTAAACACTAGAAGTTTAAATCACAAACTGCACTCTTTGGAAGCACTCCTCTCCCTGGAAGATGTTGACATCTGTGCAGTCACAGAAACCTGGCTCAAGGCCGCAGAAAGTACCCTGGCCTTGCCAAGACTACAATGCCTTCCACACTTTTGGACCACAAATTGAAGGTGTGAGAACCAATGGAGGTGGAGAATTTATCTTCATTAAAAAACACCTATAGACTGGTTATTCAAGAAAACTCATGGATCTACTCCAAGTCCAAATTATTGTGGGAAAGACCCCCCTTCAGGTCATCATCAGTTACAGGTCCCCTTTCATAAACCAAGATGCCTCCCACAGCATATTTACACCAACTTGGGACAATTCAGGTACAACCTAACACTCTAGTCATGGGTGACTTCAACTATTCTTCCATTAATTGGGAAACTTATATGAGCCCAAACTCACTCGCACAAAAGTTCCTTGATTTTGTTAACTCAAATACCCTGGAAGAAATAGTGCATCACCCCACAAGGGGTTCCAGTATTCTAGACCTGGTCTTCACCAATATGAGAGACAGATGCAATGCCTCAAGTGTAGGGCCTGCACTGGTTAAATCCAACCATAAATCAGTCATTTTTAAAGTAGCAATAGTCAGGCTGAAAAACTTCACCAAAGCTGACTATACCTTCCTAAGGGAAGGAATAATTCACTTCTAAGCTCCAGATTCCACATATAGCATTGATGGCTATATTAAGGTATACACTGATGCCCTGTATAAACATCTATACAAATATATAGACACAGCCTTGCTGGGTAAGATTAAAGCAAGATCCTCAAGAAAAAAAAACATCCTGGTGATGTCTAGCATTAATAAATTATACAATAAGTGAAAGAAGCTGCTGTCTAAAAATACAAAAGTGAGATCCCAGAACTGGAAGACCGCCCTCCTCAGCCTAAACAAGCAAATAAGACAACTCATAAAATCTTCATAGAGCAACTATGACAAAAATTTAACAACCATAGCCATGGATAACCATAATGCTTTCTTCAGCTATGTCCACAACTTAAAAGGTAGGACTCACATGTGTGCTGAACTAATTGCGAACTAATTGTCACACACACTGACCCTTTGGAAATTGCAAACCTGCTAGCAGACAGGTTTGGTGAAAATTCACCCCCCCTATCCTCCACATGCATACTACAAACTATCTCTGGGATTATGTAAACTTCCATGCAGGAATAGCTTATTCCTGCATGGAAGGGACCATTCCCATGCAGCATGGCAGCACGCCATGCATATGTATGAAGGTGCGCAGCCATGCTCTAAAATGGACATGGTTCTGTGTGTGAGTGTAGTGTGTGTGTCTGAGAGCAGTGCTCTCACAATACACATGCCCCTGCACTCGAGAATTTGCCATTTGGCAATTCAAAATGAATGAAAGTCTCCACGGACACTTTAGAGTCTGTGGAGAAAATAACAGACATACCTCTCAACTGTACAGATTTTTACAGAATGTCCAGATCTTTGCTTCACATTTTTGGTGTGTTCCTCCTAAAATCTGCACCTGTCTGGCAAATAGCTAGGAATTGAAGTTATTAAATAATGACAAATATCTGAGCTTAAGACTCTGCATACTTCAGAAAATTCATGCTAATGCAAAACATTATTCTCTATTCTATCAACTTTTTTAAGTAAGAGCAATATTTAAATTCTGTCCCTATTTGTCCCCCCATCATTTTAGGTTTTGTCCAGATTTTTTGCTCTAAGAAGTTGAGAGGTATACAGACAGCCTACATCAGAAAAACACACATATATGGCATAATGTATATTCTGCCATATATGTGTGTACCATACACCAGGAAAGGAGTGCAGTCCATTAAAATGTCACTGTGGCACACTGCATACCCCTTGCAAAATACATGCTAATGCAAAGCCTGTCATTCTTTCAATGTTCTAAGTGTCTAATAGCAATATTTAATATATAATCCTTAATTTTTTTTTCCTGTGTGCAACAAAGTTTAAGCGTAGCTGAGTGGGTGTGCCCGTCACACAGCTATGCATAGCAGAGTTTAAATATCAAAAGAAGCTAAACAGAAATATACAGAGTACTAATAGTGAAACTGGAATAGTGTAGTGGTTAGAGCATTTGCTTGCCATGTGATTAGTTACGGTTCAAGCCCCACAGCAGTCTGTACATTTTCATATGTGAAACACAACTAAAATGTATTTTTCATAAATTGGTAGAGAATATTATTATGTATATGCTAACCAGGGTAGTGTAGCAGCCCCAAATGTGAGGTGTCATTGAAATTTAAAGGTTAAGAAGATTTAGTATAGCTAAGCAGATGTGCGCACTGGTAAGCAGGTCTAAGTATCTACCCCTTTAAGCAATAGTTATCTTAGCTAAGCAGGTTTGCCCAGTGCTTAGCTTAGCTCAGCAGTTTCAAAACTGTCCAGTCATGGTAAAGGGTGGGAAATTAGCCCTATTTAAATCACGCAGGTGGGACTATAGCTCATAACCAGTTGTAGCTCCCCACTGTAGGCACTATGACTGGTGTAGGTGAAGGTGTGCACTTTTGTGCACAGCGCTAGAGTATTCAGGAGCCTAGGGTCATGGTCCGACTCCTCATTAAAGACCATGAAGGGCGACTACTGCAGGACCAGTACCAGGGATTTTGCCCGAGATCTCACCACTGCCACTGGCATCCCTCAGACTGGTAAGCAGGTCCTGCCTCACTATGCTGACTTGAAGTGGAGGAAGAGGGACCTTTTGGACCAGTGGGTCCAATATGCCCAAGAGGGGAATGCTCCAGCCATGTGTAAGTATTAGTCAAAATAAGTCTTCTCCAAAGTTCAGCCTGTGTATGTGATGGATAGGTATGCATAAATGTTTTCTCTTATCTCCTGTACAGCAGCAGATGAGAGGGCTGTGAACTTGGAAGCCCATGCCATCAGGCTGCTAAGGCTGCGTCGTGAGGCTGGTGAGTAATAATCTAGCTGGTATTATGTAGGGCAGATAAATAAAATGTAGAAGAATGTCACCTTGCAGTATTTAAAAATGGGTATTTTTTTTAGTGACTGAAGAAGCTAATAGGAGAGTACTACTGACATACAGGTTATATATCAATAAAAGTGTAATTACCTGTCAATAAAAGTGAAAACCCCAGACTGGTTGTGTTTACTCTGGTATGGTATGACTTGAAAGTTTCATGCATCAAGATCTAATATCAAAATAGTAATGTTGTGTTAAGCATTGCTTTCCACACTGTGCTATGTCAAAAGGTATGTATAGGAATGTACATAAAAGAATGTTGTAATCACAAGATCAGATTGTACAACCAAATGAGAATTAGAAAGAAAACATTCAAGGAAGCAATTTCTCAATAGCTTGTTCTGATGAAACACAAACTTGTATTTTTAGCAGAAACAGCCATGGTATGAATCTCGGCAGTGGTAGTAAGTTGTATGCAGAATTTCAAGTAGGCTTTTATGAATATGTGTCGAAACAGTCAGGTAGTGTCAACATAAATTCTCCTCCACAGATCTTCCATGTAAAAGAAGGTATAAAGTAGCTATAAGAAGCCTGTTGTAATACTGTGTCCAACACCCACAGTCCAACCCAAAGGCTGCAAATGACAGCAAGATAAGTACATACACCAAGTGGTCTCCCCCAAGAAATGTTCAAAAGTGTCATGCTGTCACAGATACAGGTCCCTGCTACCAACAACCAGGTTGACTGATAGAAATCAAGGCAGAGTATGTCAGTAGCGCACACACACACACACACACACACACACACACACACACACACACACACACACACACACACACACACACACACACACACACACACACACACACACACACACACACACACACACGTGCACATATGTAACCCTGACTCTGTGAATATGGGTAGAAACAATCATGTAGTATTAATAGACATTCCCTCCACAGGTCTACCTGGTAAGAGAAAGTATAAAGTAAGAAGGCTGTATTTATACTGAGTACAAACATACCACTAAATAACCCAAGGCCATAGCTGTTGTAATAATACCTGTAGAGTAATGAGTAGAGCAATGATCATTAAAGCTGTGACCACTGCAAGAATCTACATTTGTTAACTGAAATCTCTCTCTCTCTCCCCCACCTTATCTTCACCAATAATCTAAACACATAAATGAATGGGTATGTTTTCCACCAAACCTACTGTTGGGACATGTGTTCTGTTGTTCTACAAATGTTGAAATGTATTCCAATTAATGTTCCCTGTTCAAATACTATCATTGCTGGCCTGTTGCTATCAATGTAACCTGCATGCCGGTGTAATGCCCACTGCGGTTCCATATAGGCATGTGTTCTGTTTGCTATGCAAATGTTCCAAATCTGTTGTTTTGGGTTAATGGGAATACTCATGCATGCTGTTATAACTAATCCTGGAATGTGTTTACCATTACTAACCAACATATGTTCTAAAACTGCAACACCATAGCATGTCTGGGAAGGCCGATCCCAGTGATCTGCCTCTCTCACCTCATCTGGCTGTGGCACCGACTGCCAGCACATCTGGAACCCATATATAACAAGCAAAAATGGCTGTCAGGTAAAACCCAGTATATAAAAAAGGAACCCACCCTAGGTCCTGCACCACCTTCAGGTGGAACTGCTTTAGAGGATGGGGCTCATCCCCCCTGGACATGGGCGCAGACAGGATCCAATCACCCTAAGTCAGGTCCAGGGTCTGATGAGTAGTGAGCTCTGCAAGGAATTGAGAGATCTGCTATGCTAGCTTGAGGGTTGCATGGCATAATTAGAGGGTCAGCTTGACCCTCCAGCTCAGCCACCTTTGGGACTGTGAAGGTGCAGAGTGGTGACTGCCCATGGGTGGGGACCTCAGTCCCACTGTATCCATTTGGGGGCTCATGGGCTTCCGATTACCAAACAGCCCTCCCCATCCAAGGTGTTTTCCCCCCACATGTGTCATATACCGCCCCTGTATGCTGTCTTGTCTGTCTTGTCTGTCTTCCTACCCAACCTACTTCCTCAAATATACCTACTATCCTTCCCCAACATCCCACTCTCACCTTAAAAATAAAGGGCAATCTGTTCCCCCCAAATATGTCACCCCATACATAGCTGTCCATTTCACACACATATCCACTAGACACATGTAATCCTGCTTAATTGGCTTCACAACACATTGTTGTTGTCCTCACCTGGTTGGAATGTCCAAATATACCTCCAAATTCAGTATTTATGCACAGCTGTTACTGTAGAAGAAATGGACAACTATGGACCTTCCCTACACCCATCCTGCACATCCCTAGCTCTCTTTCATATTGTTTACCCACTTCATGCCCCCTTTTTCACCACTTTCCTATCACCCCTTTTTTCTTTTCTTTTAAAGACATTAGCGCAGGAGTAAGCAGGAGTAAGCAGGACTAAGCCTGTTTGTGTGCTGCTAAGCAATGCCTACACAGGTTAAGCACTTTTAAGGTTAACCATCTGTCAGCATAGTTAACTGGAAGTTAGCATTGCTTACCACCATGCAAACCTACACAAACTGGCTTACAACTGCATAAAAGTGCCTTAATCACTCTGTATCCAACAGCCCTTGTTCTGCCCAGCAACAAAATAATCAGCTCTTGCATGACTTGAACTCGGGACCCTACACACCATAGCCACAGCAATTTACCACTAAGCCATCTGAGCTGCAGATATGCCTGATGATTTTTCAAACATATTCAACAGTAACGAAAAGGTTTGTTAACATTAGACGTGTTGTACATAGATATAAATGTATATGTGTATGGAGATGCATACATGTGTATATATATATATATATATATATATATATATATATATATATATATATATATATACACAGAAATATATGATGGCTATAAACACATGCAATTTGAGGGTCATGCTGGTGCACACTAGAAGTCTAAATCTGAAAATGCACTCACTGGAAGTATTCCTTAACATGGGGTACAATGACATCTGTTCTGTAAGAGACCTGGTTAAAGGCAGCAAGAAGCACCCCTGCACTACCAGCCTATAACTCATTCCACAACTGTTGGCTGCAGAACTTGGACTGAAGTGTGAAAGGTGTTCATATTCACATATTCATTAATGATGCATAAACCTCCAGACAGGTAGAACAATATTGTGCATTACAGATCCTGCAGGTGCAGCTAACAATGAGTAAGACAGTGGTTCAGGTTCTAGCCTGCTATAGATCCCCAAACATGTACCAAGGCTCACACTCCATGTCCCTAAACACCCTGGAGAATATTAGTGTCCAGCCTAACACTCCCATACTGGTTAACTCCAAGTACCCCACCATTATCTGGGAAAGCTATTCATGTACCGGTGCACATGCCCATCACATAGACCAGGTCCTTGCTAACATGGGCGACTGTTGCTCTACACCAATAGTCAACTCCCACCTTGTCATATCTTAACACAACTTAATCACCTTTGGAAATCCACAGCCCTCCCCCACCGCCTCCACAGGTAGGCACCATGAAAAGCCTGTCCAAAGCTAATTATGGCCTCATAACAACAGAGGTGGCTAACCTCACAGCAGCCATGCAAATGGAGACTAGTTACATGACTGCTGAATCAAACAACAGTGCACTATGAACACGTACACAAATGCATGGATACCACCATACCCAATGGAACCAGGACCCTCATCTCTGAAAAAAAGAAGCCAATTTTGTGGTCCCAAGTCATAAAGAAATTGTATAACAGAAGGAGGGGACCGATATGGAATAAGGTGAAGTCCCAAAACTGGATAAAAGCCCGTATCAGTATCAATTAAAAGTTGAGATCCCTCATCAAATACTACAAAGTTAGCTGTGAAAACAGAATTGGAGCACATAGTAAAGACAACCACAAGGCCTCATACAGTTATGTAAAGAATCTCCATGGCAATACCAAGATTTGTTCTGAGCTACTAGACAATGGTACCTCCTAGAGTGAGCCAACAAATATTGCCAATATACTGGCTGACATATTGAGTGCAAACTTTATCCCTCTCTCCCCCCTCAAAGAACCAATCACAATACCAGTACACTGCCAGGCACCCAGTATTACTGCTGCACAGGTTAAAACACCACTGTCCAAGGCCAAGAATACAGCTTTTATGGGGCCTGACAATATCCCTGGCTGTGTTCTACATGACCTACAGAGTGACCTGGCACCTCACCTATGTGCCCTGTGCAAGCCCAGCCTCACCTCAGGCTTTGTCCTTACTGAATTGTGCACTGCTGCAGTCACATCTTTCCATAAACAAGGTGTGACTACAGACCCTGGGAAATACCACCCCAACTGCCTGACAAGTCTGTTAGGCAAAGCTATGGAATGCATCATCATGCACCTAATAAACAGGGATATGGGAATCTGCAGACTCAGGATCCCACAACAATTTACTTTTGTGAAGGGTAGATCATAACTGCTCAATCAATCTTATCAACTTCTTGCTGTCAGTCACCTGAGCTGGTGATGAAGGCAAGGTGGCACATACAGCCTACCTTGATCTGGTCAAAGACTTTGATAACATTCCCCACTCAGGAATCATGCAAAAACTCACTAAGCTAGGCATTAACCCCTATATCACTAGGTGGGTTGCAAACTGAGTCACAGATAGGACAGTGTGGAAATAGCTGACTCCAAGTCAGACTGCTGAACAGTCATAAGTGGAGTCTCACAGGGTTCTGTCCTGGGTCTTCTCATGTTTGGTATCAACTTATCTAAAGTCCATAACAACATGAAGGGGCTCTGTCTGACAAATTTTGCAGAAAATTGCAAGTTGGGAGGTTTTATTAACTACCCAAGTGATGTTGACATCCTACTGAAATGCCTCACTGAGACCAATGACTGGTGTCAGACCCATGGCCTTGAGCTCAATTTCAGAAAATGTGTTGTCATCCCCTATGTGGAAAACCCTGTTCCCATGATGTACCACATTGATGGTAGTCCCCTGAACAAAGAAGGTGTTATACGAGATCTGATTACACAGGCTGATCTCAATGTCTCTTGACCACTACATTGTTACTGTGGTCACAAAGTCCTTTTATGTGGCACATCTCAGTACTAACACATTAGCATCCAGGAAGGAAGAAGTCATGGCCCCCCTGTACTCTTCTTGACAGAGTGACACAATTTGTCTCAGCATACATATTCTGATGGATGTGACGTAGGTAAATGAAATGTATGTCCTCATTTTCTGACAACAATCATATCATTACAGGGATTTACCAGAGAAATGATAATATTCTGTAAAGCAGACCAGAAATATGAGCAATAAACCTGGACAACCTGAAACAATCCAGCCAGTTGGCAGGTATGCTCACAAACCCATTCTGCAATGAATCTGGACCAAGGCTGCAAAGTAGTGGGTGCAAGCCATGAAAATGGGGATGTATCTGAAGTAGTGGCTTAGGTAAGCTAACACAGTTGCTGTAGTATCAACCTCCTGTGTGCTCTAACATATATTTACTGAAATAGCACAAGTAATTGAACTAGGACATTTGATATGGGTAATTACATGTGTATTTGCAAGTATATCAGGCACTAAAGGGATGTAACAGCAGTGATAAACATACACCAGTGTGAAAGTGCATACCCACAACCAACATCACCACAGTCACAGTCACATACCATTAAGTCAAATTAACAGTAGAGTATAGAGTGAACAAATACATCGTTTGCCACTCACACACTAGCCCTACATATAGAGTCCCAATTGTCAGTGTAGTCTGAATCCTGACCTTGGTACAGGACATGTCTCAGTCTGCCCCTACAAACACATACAGTTACTAGATCAGCAGAAATTGGAGACGCATGCACAGTCATATAAGGAAGTAGCCACAAGACCTACATCCACCCCACTCCATACACAGTCCAAATACCATGCATATATGACATGTGTACACAATCATGACAGTCTGTTAACAATGGCCAGACATACACAGGCCTCTCACATGCACTGTTCACCTCAGAATGCACAGGCTCAAGACTCATATCTAAGGTATCTTCCCTGACATGTCTGTGGGTGTACTACATCACTGGGATGGTAGCAGGAATGAAGTCAAGAAATAATGATAATAAATACATCTATGATTGATTGACATCTGGACAAAGCCTGACATCATTTGGGGACAGAGGCACAAACACAGGGGTAGATTGAACATACTGCTGTCATACATTGAGACAGTTTCAGAAGCCACTGGGTTTGTTGTAACATCCTTTATGATGAATATGACATTGGTAATACCAATTGATGTGAGTATTTACTGAATGCATTCCCGAGAGTCCACGACTGATTTATCAAGGACACTAACTGTCTGGAGAACAGACAAAACATAACAGGCAGACATGTGGCCAGTCTGTGGACAGTGTGCCAGTGGAGAGGTATGTCAGAGATATATCACTGTGAGTTGTGGAGTCACTCACTAAATGCATGTCCACACAAACCCAGTCAATCTATCACTCCACCATGTGTATAACAGCACTGATGACATATAATCTGTTCACAAATCTGGGGATATGTCCCCCATGTTGTTTGGCTGTCTCCACATGTCCTGTCCTATCATGTATTGCCACCTACTGTATGTGAATCTGTAGGCCACCACTTCTGTAATGTCCCTCACCCAGGCAAGGAAAAGGGGGAAGGCCTACATTAAGGAATGTCCCATATGTCGGAACTAGCAGCAGTGTCCAGGCCCAGAGCACAATACAATGTGGGCACCTACATAGTGGTATAGCCATAGCAATACCTGACATCTGCACATCTGTACAGAGGACAGACAGAAAGTAGACAGCCAACAGGTTATGCATTAAGATGAATGTTGTAAAAGATAGATGTCTGAAACTGAAAGGTATGCCATTACTACATGACAGCAGTCCTCAATGACATGTCCAAAAACATAGTAGTCTACAGTTAATATCAACATATCGGATCAATATCCAATAGCAGATACATAAAAACATACAGCTCAAATACCAGAAACAAGATAGTCAGTAATTAGAGTCCAGCTTTGCATGCAGGGGTGTATGGTTCCAGTACTATCCAGTACTACAATCTGCAATCTACTCTTACTTGGAAAAGCACTGTTAAAAGTAGTAACATAAAGATACAATAAAGGTTAAACTATATTTGTCAACCAGTGCACTTTAGCTGGTGTAACATATAAGTCTGATTGTATATAACCTGGGATACAATCCATGTATGAAACAAATACAAAGAGAAAAGATTGTGGTATTACCCATGTATACTCAGGTGTCCCATACAATATACTTACAAGCCTTGCTACTGTAATGACAACACATACAAGCATGTTATGTACAGGGAATTAAATATACTTATTAAAGATGTCATTACCCTGCTATTTTAACAGACTGGAATGTGATCACTGTTTACCAGGGCTGAATTATGCTTAGCAGGTTAAAGCACTGCTTAAATGTTAATGCTAAACAGATGTGGAGGCTGGTAACTGAAGTCTACATGGTGTAATTGCCTATTCGTTTAACCATACGTTAGCACCACCTTTTGTCATGCAAACCTGCTCAATCACGTTTAAAGCTGCTCAAAACTGCCTTAATCACTCTGCATCCAACAGTCCTTGTTCTGCCTAGCAACAAAATAAACAGCTCTTGAACTCAGGACTCTGCACACCATAGTCAAAGCAATTTACCAGTAAGTCACCTCAGCTGTATGGTTTTAGGATGTTTTCTCAAACATACCCTTCTTTACAGCCAGTTTACAATAGGGAAGAGACACTGTGCAATTATGAAGGAGTGGTATCTATAAATATATATATATACCTGAATAGAAACATACATAGAGAGAGAGATATGTAGGGAGATCCATATATGTATACAACAATATATAGATATATTACCAATAAATACTGAACCGCGGTGGTGGTGCTGCGGTAGCGTTGTCACCTCACAGTAAGATGCTGTCCGGTTCGATTCTCAGCTAGACCATCTGCTGCATGGAGACATGCATGAATGGGCGTACCTTCATTGAAGGTTGTGCGTCAGGCCTGGCAAGCCAGTATGTAAAAATCAACTGCCAATCATTAGTGGACCGGAGTTCCGCTGTGGCGACCCCTAACCGGGAAAAGCCGAAAGACACAAACAAACAAACCAATAAATACTGAGGTGTGTGTGTGTGTGTGTGTGTGTGTGTGTGTGTGTGTGTGTGTGTGTGTGTGTGTGTTCCTTTATATATATATATATATATATATATATATACATACATATATGTATATATATATATATATATATATATATATATATATACATACACACACACACACACACATATATATATATATATATATATATATATATATATATATATATATACACACACATATATATACATATCTATATATACACATACATACATGTCCCAAAATGCCCATACAAACATATGCTGCTGATAGACCACCCACAACTGGGGCAGCATGCACAGCTGGATACAAAAGCAGCCATGTCACTGACATCTGCCCCCCCCAGTCCAAATAAATAAGTGAACAGTACAATGCTACAAAATCATGATAGGCCATACACAATGGCCAGACATACAACAACCTCTTAGCAAAACAAATAAAATGTCTGAACATAGCAAAGAAAAATTCAACCAGCCAGTAATTCACACATGTTTATTATACGCTGATGTCTTGGCCAAAGCCTTCAAGGAGTAAGACATTGCCAGAAATACATGCCTTAATCACAAGGAGCAATTAACACCTAATTACATAATTGAATACACAGCCTCCAATTACACTCCTCATTTAACCCACTATGGGATAAAGTATCACAGTTCATATTAATACATTGAGTCTGTACATAACAATTGTCCTTTTATAAACAGTACCTTGGAACCCACTACTGTCTCCATGGTGAGATTTATTCAAATGAATGGCTATAGAACTGTCATATATCTCATCAGTAATATGTCTCACATGTTCTAATAGCCTAGTTTTAAAACATGTGTTACTTTCCTCTACATAAAATATGTTACACGGGCATCTAAAAGCATTCTCTATACACCAACCTCTTGAATGTACAGACTTCAACATGTTTCCTAGCCTTTCCCCTCAGCAGGAATTACAGCACTAAATAATTATAGAACAGTATACCTATCCACCTACTACTGTATGACATCTGGACAAAGCCTGACATAATTGGTGGGCAGAGGCCCAAGTACATGGCCATACTTGAAATATTGCTGTTATACAATGAGAAAGCTGTTGGTGTTACAGGGTTGTTGTAGCATATCTTTTCCGAGGGATATAAACTCAGAAAAACAAATGAATGTTACCATTTACATAATGCAATCACCAGTCCATACATAACAGGCTAACCTGTGGCCATTATGCAGATGGCCCTACAGTTGAGAGGTATGCAGAGACAGACCTTTGTCAGACTGAAATCCATGCAGAAGTAGTATGTGCAGACAAACCCTGTTAAACTAGCAGTATTCAAAACATGTAACAGAAATACTAACATTCTGCCCCTTAGTCTTGAACCTGCTCCACTATTTAGTTGGCTTGTCTCCACAAGTCTTTTTGCAAGAGGTAGTAGCTCATACAACTCCAGGATGTCTTCCTCACAAGTAAGGGAAAGGGCCAATGCCCACATGGAGTACTCCGTTATAGGATTGTGTTGCCATGACATTGGCTATTGGAAGAACTACACAGCTGCTCTGCATGCAATTAGCAAGTGGGGAACCCCAATAGGTGCGCCGGCCATCACCTGCTCATGAGCATCACCTACAAAAGCCATGCTTCCACCTATTCAAACCATCTCTATCCCTGTAGTGGACAGAAAGAGAGAGAGAGGGAGAAAAGTAAAACATAAACTGGAAAAGAGAAGAAAGAAAAACGTAAGTGGAACATGTAAGCATGAAATTTAATATAGTACTTGGTCTGTAATAATGGGAAATATGATTTGGAGGAATATATGTCCCAATAAGACTTACTGTACTAATGCCCTGCTGAACAGCTGCTATGGCCATAGCATCTGGCCCTCTCTGCAGTGGGAGAGATCATAGACATACCTCTCAACTGTACAGATCTTCACAGAATGTCCACATTTTACCATCATATTTTTTGTCTGTTCCACCTGAAATCTGTACTTTTCTGGCAAATAGCTGAGGATTTAAATCATCAAGTAATGAAAAACACGTTTAAGACTCCACATCCTTAAGAATATTCACCGTAATGCAAAATGTATCATTCTACAAACTTCCTAAGTTTGTAACAGGAATATTCAAAGTCTGTCCCTATTTATCCCCCCATTATTTTAGGCTTTGTCCACATGTGATGCTCTAAGAGGTTGTGAGGTAGGATCACAGTTCAGAAGCCTGACTCACCTTGGGAAAGGGCAGCTCATATATGACAACCGCAGGGGTGTCTGTCAAACAGTTGTGACTGTGCCACTGCTAGGCCATTTAATGTGGTGTTTTCCATATCCATGTTACCTGTGATTATGAGTATGACATGTTTGCCTTGTAAAGCTTTGAGACCTATAGAGGGCATGTACATAGTAAAGTACTGTTGCAGATGTGTGTTGAACTGCATGTGATGTATTGAATTAATAACATTCAACTCTACAGTGTTCTGCTGGACAATAAGCACATTTGTGACTGATATCTGTAGACATAGAAACATATACATTTGTTATGTCAGCCAAACCATTGGCAGGTCTATGAGCAATGACATTGTAACATAATAGCCTACTTTGACTGTTGTACATCTTCCAGGTTATCACAGTGATGTCAAACCCTACTGTGCAATCAACTTACTAATGTATGGTACAGCTATATTAATACAGTATCAGTACTGATGTCTCTTTTGTCACCCATTTATGTGTGCCATTGTCCAGACGTACTGCTATAGCAGGTTGAGAAGTATGACTGAGTAGCAAGACTGTAAATACAGTGTGCCATACTAACATAGAACAGAAATGTATACCAGGTATCCCCTGAGCACATGTATGTATGCATATGTTCAGCTGGAAGGCACAAAACTAATCACATGGGTTTCAAGCAGTCAGGTACATATGTTGTGCATGTTGCACACATGTGTAACATTAGTGTCAGTGCATACAACAGACATAAATGTGTACAGCTGCTGGTTGTTGCATTGCCCTGACACTGATATGGGTACTAGAGTAGGCATGATTATCAGGTATTAATCAGAGAAGTGTCCACCTGTGTTATGACCCTCTGTCCATGCCTACCACTACCAGCTATATCAGCACCTATATACAGTGGATATCACAAGTCTACACACCCCTGTTGGAATGCCAGCTTTGCATGCTGTATGACAATTGGACCACAGAAGATCATTTCATAATGTTTCTCATCTTGAATGTGACCCCTAACCTGTACAATTCCATTGAAATACAATCAAATGTGTTTCCAGGATGGTGAGCAACTATTGCCAAGTGATGATGTGCCATGATGTTAGAGTCCAGACCAAGACGGATGAATGCTGTAACCATCTCAAGAGGTGCATACACAACATATCAGTTTAAGGGTGCGCACACTCATTCAGCTGGCTAATTATACTGAGTATTATTTCCATATGTTTTCACAGACCAGATTGTTATGTTTTCAATTGAATTGTACAGACTATAGGTCACATTACAGATGGAAATTGTTATGAAATGAGATATTGTGGTGTCATGTTCACATTGCACAAAAATCACTCAGTGTAACAGGGGTGTGTACCCTTCATATCCACTGTAGCTATATGGAGATAACAGTACCTGACATGTATATCCAGCTTCCATCAAAGTACAGTAATCCCCTTTGGTGGACAGCAACAACACGCAAACCACATAATAGGTTGCTACATTGGCTGTACAGGGACACATAGGTGCAGCAACAACTTGGAAGCAAATCCACCTATATCTGAGCAAGCATGTAAGTTCACAGGTGACTTCCTGTAAGGCTGAGTATTACTATAAATCAGACATATCCATACCACCAAGGACAATTGCAACTGTGTATCCACATATGTTGTAAGTCTCAGAGGAAACAACACAATTCACCCTGCACTGGGGGTAAAGAACACCTCATACACACACATGCCATGGATATAGGCAACCTGCATCACACAGGTTAGGTGGGAAGATCGCCACACTGTTCACCCCGGTTGTACAGGGAGATATGCACATCAACCACACTCCTTCCCTTAGCAATGGTGAGCATGTACATATTGCCTACTGATGGGAACAACAGCATATCTCAATGGGACATAATAACATCACTGTCTGCCTCCTACATGAACTCAGGTATGTGCTCACAGTTCCATCACACACCACAGTCAAACACAGACCTCCCACCATCCACACACCATCCACATGGGAGATGCCCACTGTCAACCCTCTACATAGAAATGAATGAAGAATAGTGGATTATGCAATCAAGTGTCCAACATTGGGGAATAAGATATCTCAGGGACAGGAGTGTAATGCAAGCTGCTATAGCTATGATAGCTTGGAGGGTTATGGTGTAGTGTGGATTATTTGCAAGTAATATCCACTGTTGATGTGCATTTTGACAACCGTATGAGGTCCTGTGACCTTTTTCCTGTTTATGTCTTCCAAGTAACACACAGAGTGCTTGCCTATCAGCATTCTGTCGGGAAAACTGACATTATCATCCAATATGTGATTGGACATTATGCCCTGTTATTTGGAAGGAGAGCAGAAGATGTGTGGGAGAGGACTGCCTTGAGGAACAGTGTGGTCCACAGGGTAAATGATGCTGGCCTGCACAGCAGAACTTATGAGCATGTGCAGTATCGGGCCACTGACCTCATCCACCATGCTCGTCCAGGGGCTACTGCTGTAGTGAGGGACCAGCTAGCAACAGGTGGGGGCCCAGCCATCTAGCCCCCACTGACAGCCATCGAGGAGCTCCTTGCCAAACTTGGGGCACATGCCCAATACACAAGCCATGAAGCTGAGGGAAGCATTGTGGAGGTGGGTTGCACATACACACTGGACAAGTAGCATGCAGGTAAGGACCCAGTGGGGATTAGTACACTAATACATCAGACATACATGTATCTGTATTGTATCTACATGCATGTGTCAGGTCCGATTGCAGTTGTGGATGGAGTTTTCTAATGCACAGAGGTGCACATCTATGGTGAGGACAGGACATTGTGTATTATTGCAGTTAGCACTGTAGATGTGCAGACATGCTGCATCCATCCTGTACCAAGGCCACATGTGATTCTGTTGACAATAACTCCCTCTCACAACTACCTAAGACCCTCTGGTCTGCATATGGGACAGCAGCCTGAAGCTGGTGAGTATGACATTGTTCTGTTGTTGCCTGGCAATACCCCAGGCATGTGAAGCATGTGCAATTTACCATGCAAACAACCATCAAGCTATACAATAGAAGGAGGAAACTAGTACAGAAAAGAGTAAAATCCCAAGAAGGGAATACATCCCTGATCAGTATCAGCAAGAAACTACGATCCCTCATAAAATCATCCAAGGCTAGCTTCGAAAGAAAAATTGCAAAGGACTCCAAAGATAACCCCAAGGCATTCTTTAGCTATGTCAAGAATCTAAGTGGCAATTCTCAGATTTGCTCGGAGTTAGTGCAGAATGACACAAAATACACTGAACCGACCAATATCGCCAACATCCTGGCAGACAGGTTCAGTGCAAATTTCACCCCCCTCTCACCCCCAAAAGGGCCCATAACCATACCAAAAGAATGTAGTACCCGTGAAATCACAGACACTCAGGTTAAAACAGCCCTCTCCAAAGCCAAAAACACAGCATCAATGGGACTGGATGGTGTCCCAGGCTGCATCTTACACAAGCTCAAAGATGAACTAACCCCTCACCTAAACACACTGTTCAAACTCAGCCTCTCCACAGGCTACATGCTCATAGAGTGGTGCACAGCAATGGTTATTCCACTCCACAAAGGTGGAGCCATGACAGACTCTGGGAGCTATTGCCCTATAAGCATGACTAGCTTGGTTTGCAAGGCTATGGAGCGCATCATCATGGATCTCATTAACAGAGACATTGGGAACCTCCAAACACTGGACCCTACCCTGTTTGGCTTTGTTAAGGGCAGATCATGCCTCCTAAACCTGGTGGACTTCTTTGAGACAGTCACCAAGGCTATAGATGAGGGAAAGGTGGTCCACACAGCCTACCTAGACCTCGCAAAGGCCTTCGACACCATTCCCCATTCTGGTATTATAGACAAGCTGACCAGCCTGAACATAAACCCCTACATCACGAGATGGGTTGCTAACTGGCTCATGGACAGAACTCACATGGTAAGAGTTGTGGGAGCTAGGTCTGACTCTAAACCAGTTACAAGTGGCATTCCCCAGGGCTCAGTCCTAGGACCCCTCCTGTTCAGCATATACTTCTCAGAGGTACAGGCAACTACAGGGGGACTATGGCTGACCAAGTTCACAGATGACTACAAACTAGGAGCTATAATTGACTCTCCTGCTGACACAGCCATCCTCCAAAAGGGTCTCACTGAGACAGAAGCCTGGTGTCAAAACCATGGCCTCAAGCTAAATGTCAAAAAGTGCATAGTCATCCCCTTTGGAAAAATCAAAGTACCCACAATCTACCACATAGGTGGTAGGCCCCTAAATACAGACGACGTAATAAGGGATCTGGGGACCCAAGTAGATAGTAATCTCTCTTTTGATAATCACATTGCCAAATTGCTTAGAAAATCCTTCTATGCAGCCCACCTAATCACAAAAGGGTTTGCATCCAGATCATAAGAGGTCATTGTGCCCCTCTACGCATCACTCATGAGATCCATCATACAGTACAATGCCCCATTTGGGGTGTACCTTCCAAGACACCTGCAACAGCTGGAAAGACCACAGAATTGCCTCACCAAGAGGATCACTGGCCTCAAACAGATGCCCTATGCAACTTGACTGAAGAAACTCCATATGTACTCGGTTGTATACCGCCTACTCAGAGGTGATCTCTGCCTGACATACAAGGCCATGTCCAACCCAGAATTGATGGACATGCTCCACCTAAAGAAAATCATATCCCCTCGAGCCACATGCTCTAGGGATCTAAACCTCACCACAACAATAAATAGGACATGCTGGAGGGGTAGATTCCTGTCCCAGAGACTTCCCATGCTCCGGAACAAGATTCTAAGATGAGCTCCTCACTAAAACTCTTAAAGAGAAACCTTGAAGAGTGAATGGGAAACAGAAAGTTTACCCCGGGGATCACTTCAGTGGCTCTGCTGGACAGAAGCATGGGGAACTAATCTAAGGGCGTGGCAAAAGCCAACACATTCCGGCTAGGCTTATAAATGCCTTTGGGCAGATAGCCTAGTAACTAACTATGAACCTATCAGTAATAGCTATATTGCTTTATGTAATAGCTATATTGCTTTTTGTGCATGTTCACTTGTGCTTGGGTTAACTGTATTGCATCAAAGTGGTCACCACTGGGGCCTATCTGATGTGAATTCAACATTTCTGTAGCATAGCTCACAACTTGCTAGTGTCAAGATGTCTGGACAGGGGCCAGCAAAATGGGCTGGACAAATGGCCTAAGTTAGGGACATGTGGACACATTAGTAGTATACAGTGGATATAAATTGTGTACACACCCCGCTTAAGATGCAAGGTGTTCCTGTTACATACTAATTAGGACCACAATATGACAGTCCGCACCTCTTCCAGCCTTTAATATGACCCATAACAGGAACAGTTCACTTGTAAAACTAAGCATCTAGACTCATGTATTGCACCTACAAGGCTGGCCACCTGTGAGGGTGGCAGGTGTCATATCAGCATGATGTTTCAGTCAGGTATGATACCTCATGCAGCCATATGTGCCAGTACACTCACTGTGGCCTATTTGGCTATAGTATCACATATATGGGCATTATGGAACGCAAACCACTTCAAACCATGTATAGGCTGCAAACATATAGATATTCCAGACACATCTGTACAGAGGACTATACAATGGTTTAATCTGCTGCATGTGAGGCAGATGCTGTTACCACACTATATAAAGTAATGGCAGTGGGCGGTGGACACCAGCTGTGTATGGTATACACATCAAAATGGTATAAGCCACACAAGATATGACCCTGACACACACAAACAGTTGCCAGTATTACGATAAGATCGCCTGCCTATCTAAGTATCCCTACTATAGTGCTACGCAGTTATCAGACGCACCCCAGAGCTTATACATTTCCACCTATTTCAAAGGTACTTCTAAGGTGGATGACATCAACAGGACTAGTACTGGAGTGAAGGAAAGTGTAAAGGGTAGTACACAGGTCAAAAATGGTATAAGCCAGACAGTACATGATTCACACACATACATATACACACAGACACACACACACACACACACACATACACACACACACACATACATATACACACAGACACACACTTGCTAGTATTGGGATTAGACCTCCTGCCTATCTAGGTATTCCTACTACAGTGCTATACAGTTACCGCACACGCTACAGAGGTTATTGAATTTTCACATGGCCAAAGCTGCTGATAATTGCACAGCTGTGGTAAAGTATTACAGATGGCAGACAGTCTGCCTTCTGTTCCACCCATACATCATGCTAGTTCTTTCTGTCTTGCACTTCAACTAGCATTATGGCTTGTCACTGTACCAGATTATTGTATCAAGAAGTGTGGCACATCTGGGAGCCATCAGCAGTACTCGTTAATCACAGATGTAGCCCTAATACTTACTAGTTATGTCCACCCCTCCTGGCATGTTTGAAGGGCAGTTATCTGTGCTTTCACCCATTAACCTGGTCCATTCTGAGGCACTGTTGCAACTGTCTCATGTACACAGACAACCCTCCCCTCTAAACTCCAAACACCCAGACCTGTGAGAGTTACCCATATATCACCCTATGTGGACATATGCACTCTCCAGCAAAGACTGGACTAGCAGGTCAAGAGAATAAAATCAAAACTTGCACCACATCATGTGGAACATATAGCTCACCATAACACCCACTTTGACAGCTTTGACATACAGTGAAAAGCCACACACCCACCTTCACAGAAGCACTCAATAGACATTTACCCAAACAGCACAGATCAGCAAGACAGACACCCACTCAGACACTGTGACATGGCACATGCCAAGGGACACATATTTAACCTACACAGTGTGCCCCTCAACATAAGCTCCTAAGGCTAACCACCTTGCAGAATGCAGTGATCATGGGTAACTCAATACTGAGGCACACACATATCCCACTGACTAAGTTGAATATGGAGCAGGTAACAGCCAAATATCTATCACATACCAGCATCCAGCACATGACACAGGCATGGCACTCCACAGCAACTATGAGTTATCACTCTGTATCCATGTGGGTGTGAATGACTTGGGACACACCTCCCTGGACTACATGACAGGAGTCATGGTTGAACTCTCTGATTATGTGGTCCAGGCAGGTGTGACAGTAGCCCTGGGCATTGTACTGCTGTCACCCAGAATGATGCTGGTGTACAGTGCTATACAGTTACCGCACACGCTACAGAGGTTATTGAATTTTCACATGGCCAAAGCTGCTGATAATTCACAGCTGTGGTAAAGTATTACAGATGGCAGACAGTCTGCCTTCTGTTCCACCCATACATCATGCTAGTTCTTTCTGTCTTGCACTTCAACTAGCATTATGGCTTGTCACTGTACCAGATTATTGTATCAAGAAGTGTGGCACATCTGGGAGCCATCAGCAGTACTCGTTAATCACAGATGTAGCCCTAATACTTACTAGTTATGTCCACCCCTCCTGGCATGTTTGAAGGGCAGTTATCTGTGCTTTCACCCATTAACCTGGTCCATTCTGAGGCACTGTTGCAACTGTCTCATGTACACAGACAACCCTCCCCTCTAAACTCCAAACACCCAGACCTGTGAGGGTTACCCATATATCACCCTATGTGGACATATGCACTCTCCAGCAAAGACTGGACTAGCAGGTCAAGAGAATAAAATCAAAACTTGCACCACATCATGTGGAACATATAGCTCACCATAACACCCACTTTGACAGCTTTGACATACAGTGAAAAGCCACACACCCACCTTCACAGAAGCACTCAATAGACATTTACCCAAACAGCACAGATCAGCAAGACAGACACCCACTCAGACACTGTGACATGGCACATGCCAAGGGACACATATTTAACCTACACAGTGTGCCCCTCAACATAAGCTCCTAAGGCTAACCACCTTGCAGAATGCAGTGATCATGGGTAACTCAATACTGAGGCACACACATATCCCACTGACTAAGTTGAATATGGAGCAGGTAACAGCCAAATATCTATCACATACCAGCATCCAGCACATGACACAGGCATGGCACTCCACAGCAACTATGAGTTATCACTCTGTATCCATGTGGGTGTGAATGACTTGGGACACACCTCCCTGGACTACATGACAGGAGTCATGGTTGAACTCTCTGATTATGTGGTCCAGGCAGGTGTGACAGTAGCCCTGGGCATTGTACTGCTGTCACCCAGAATGATGCTGGTGTACTATCAACAAATGATTGACCGCAACATTGGCTTATGTGTTATGTGTCATTCTCAGTGGATCCAGTACCTCTCTGCTTGGGATGACATGACTGACAGAACCCAATGACTTGCCATAGATGTCATACATCTGTCACTGCTGGGTTTCCAGGTGCTTGCTAAGTGTCTTGCCACCCCTATGATGCCTTATTAGGCAGTGTTCCTAATGTTATTACCACCATAACAGCTACATATGAATGCAATCTGAGAGTCATGCTGCTCAACAGTAGACATCTAATTGTCAGGATTTAGTCACTCATAGCCATCGTTGGAGTGGAGGACACATGTTTGCTGTAATGGAGAGGTGGTTCACAGCAGCAGACAGCAGACCTGCACTAGCAAGCTATGACACATTCCACAGCTGTCAGCCCCCAAACATGGACCACATCACACATCCACAGGTGGTGGTGTCTCCATATTCATTATGGCTAGGAACACCTCCAGACTAGTATCCCATCATAATGCACTGGAGATAGTTTTGGTACAACTGCCTTGGGGTAATAGTGCAATTCAGATGACAGCCTGCTATGGGTCCACATCTATGTCCTTAGACTGTCAATGCATATTCCTCAACACCCTGCCATCTATGATGGTCCAACGTAACACTGACATAGTATGAGTCTTCAACTACTCTTCCATCACCTGGGGAAAGTACCCAAGCTCCAGTACAGTGACCCAACACTTCTAAGATTCATCATTTCTATTGCCCTGGACCAGCTCATACTGACCCCCAGTAGAGGATGCAACAACCTTGACCTGTGTTGACTACTTAAATATGGGACTGTTGCACATCCACAGATGTCAATCCCTGCATGGTGAGAGCCACAGAAGCTGTAATCAACATGGAACTCAACATGTCAGCCACACCCCCACAAAGGTAACCACCTTGCAAAACCTCTCCAAAGCTGACTTTGCAGCCATGAAAATAACAGGTGGATATCTTCACTGCACCCATGGCAATGGGAAATACCTGCATGACTGTGGAATCATACACATAGGCACTCTGCAAACAGGTACATGAATGCATAGTACTAGCCAGAGCCAATTGAACCCAGTCACTGTCCTCCAAACAATGGGAGACAATGTGATGGTCCCCTGCCATTCCTGCCATTACTAAAGTGTACATCAGAAGGAGGACACTGTTGCAGAGAAAGGTGGTGTCCCATGACTGTTGAACTCCCTTATTAGCCTCAAACACAACTTTGGATCCCTTATGGAATCCCCTACAGGCATCTATGATGGCAGACTTGCAGCAGACACAGACAACAGTCACATCAGCCTTTGATAGCTACACCAACAACCTCCACAGCATTACACACAAGTGCTGCAAGTTACTGCACAATACTAATACTTATCCTGAGACAGCAGATATTGGCCATAGTCTTGGCAACACATTCAGTGCCAGCTTTACTCCTTTCTCCCCCCCACAAGTGAAGTGCTTAGTGAATGTGTTCTCACATGCTGTATCCCATTTCCGTTCTAGGCATCTGTGTGTCACCAGGATGTGGCCCTGCAGCAAGACCACGGGGTATGGCAGTGTGGTAACACATCCACCATGTCATAAGCAGAGTACAGTATGTCCACAGAAATCCCTGGTCTGTAACATAGTGATTGTATATGCCTCACAGATTATATTGCAGAGGGTTGTACATAGGTATATGTCGATTTACATCTGTTGTAGAATGGAGAATGGTACGTGTTGTGGTTTGGACACACCTCCGATTGTTAATAACCACAGCCACAGGGGATATTCATCAACCAAACACACTGAGATTACTATACACACACACACATACACACACACACACACACACACACACACACACACACACACACACACACACACACACACACACACACACACACACACATTTGCCAGAACTGAGATCCATAGGTTCATTGCTTCATAGGTGTGTAGTAGGTGAATGGGCCTGAAGGCTCTACAAGGCTAGCCCAAGGGAATACCCGGGCATCAGACCACATGAAAATAGTCCCCAGTGTGGCTCAGGAGTATAGTCACTGGAGAGGTCCCCAGGGGTGGGTATTGTATTCCCCATCCACTCATTCAGATTTCTATTGTGGGTGGCCAGTGATGTGCACTAATTCACATGTATGTGATTTATAATCCATAACATGGACAGTGTCTGGGTTGTGTACATGTCCACATGCATGTTCTTTGAAGTGTGGAAGTGTGCATGAGGTCTCTGGGGCATGTCCATACAGGGCATGTGTATAAAGCATGTTATTCCCTTTGTGGGGTACATTTGCAGAATCTACAGTAATTGCAGGTGTCCAGTGGGGAACATGGCAAAAGGGCCACTGTACACATTGATTGGAATAAAGAGGTGATGGAACAGGGTGCCATGTCCTTTTACTTGCTGGATAACACACACTCAGTCAGGAGATGTAACACGTCAAAGTACTTTCTGATGTCAGTGGCACTGTTGTAGTCCACTGCAATCACACCATGGGTACTATCTGTGAGGCAATTTGCAGGTAAACTTCCGATATAGTGGTTGCTGCCTAGCCAAGTGTGTTTGTGTATAATTTGTGGATGGAGAGTGGTCTCTGAGTATTAGAAGGGTTGCCTATATTGTCAACTAATCCATACTGCCACATAGTGATTGCACATGGTACTACACATTTAGGGCTATGGATTGTCTACACCAACCTCTACAGTGTTTGACAACTGTTAGCCTTGTAATGTGGACATTGGGACATATACTAGGTCCTCAATATAATAATTTAGCAAAACCCACCCCCCAAGGAGGGGTAAGGGAAGTGTAGTAAGTGTGAGTGACCACAAAATCAGGTCTCTACAAAGACACATACACACTATCTCACACAAACACACACATTTTCACAGTTGCTAGGACCAGGATTAGAACTCCTACCTAACTAGTTTGCTATACTATAGTATTACACAGTTCTCACAAACACCACAGAACTTATATGACAGAGAGCTGTCCAAAGGTATCTTTGAAGGTGAGTGACATCAGCAGCACTGCTAAAGGAGGGGTAACAGAAGTTTATTTTGTGTGAATGGCCTCAACCACATTCATCTAGAAACACACACACGCTCACAGACAGCTTTACATTTGACAGGACTGAGATTACAACTGCTACATGGATACATATTTTTACTGTAGTGTTACACAGTTATCACAAGCACCACTGAGACTATAGGGCTGAGGGCTAACCAAAGGAATTTCTACAGTGAATGACATCAGCACATCATGTGATATAGGCCAATGGGATTTGTACTGAGTGGGAAAGACCTCATAATGGGATTCTCTCTGTCACTGTCTGTCTTTCTCTTTCCCACGTCTCTGTGTGTATATGTTTGACATATTATATTATATTGGCCTTAGATATGTGTGAGTATTCCTATCCAATGTGTGTGTGTGAGTATCAATGGTGTGCAATTTGGTGTGTGTGCACAGACAGCTGCGAATAACCGATATCTGTAGTCCACTGTCTTGTGAGACATGGGCTTCATTTATCTAAGTGTAGGAGCATACACAGTATGACCTTCTATATTGAGTGTGTGCATCCATTCCAGGGAGGGTTGGACTCCAGTTCAGGGTTTTGTGTACTACAGCTACACATAGCAAACTGTTTCTGCAGGATATCTGTAGATAGGTTGCCAATATGGAGACACAATGGGCCCAACTTATGGGGGATACTGTAACTATTGCTGCCTGTGCTGTTTCTGTGACATGGTCAGTTGTAGCATAGATCTTCTGACATATATACTGTTTTACACTGTGATGTATCATGTCATCAATTACTGACAGTTATCATTCTTTGCTCACAGTTATTTACCAGGGGAAATACAAGATGAATGAAGGTGAGACCAATACTCTGAGGCATATAGACTACACATTCTGGCACACACCTACCATTGTGGAGGGGTAGCTACAGACAATAGACTGCTGGTTCTGTGTAAATGGTCCAGCACCTTGTTAGTATGCTGGCTGGGAATCTCCTCCTTGTGCTTTTCTCAACTTCACGGAATGGCCATATCCTGCTGGGGCCATACCTCTCAGCTGTACAGATACACACAGGTTATTCAGAGGCAAGACACATATATCTGGTCAGTTTACCTTCACATTGTGGTTTACAAGCGGTTTTGTGGCCATTCATTCATGGGTTTGCAATCAGGGAGTAGTATGGGCAGACATTAGAGTTTCAGAATTCACACATTCCATGACTTCCATGCTTCTACACCCCTCCCCTCTGTTATTCTCTTCTCTTCCTAACATTATGTAAGCAATATCTCAGAGGTTTCCCTATAGTTGGGCCTTTATCATAGTAGTATTTATGGCGTGGTCCACAATCCTTGCAGTAGGACATGGGGAGGCATGGTACCAGCATTTGTCAACGTGGCCTTGCATTTGTTTTCTGTTTACTGTGTTAGGTTGTTAGTTGGGACCCTCTGACATTCCATATATTGGCACTATGGGTGAGGCATGGGCATTTGCCTATTCAGCATGCAGCATCATGTATGTATTCCCATACAGAGATGGGTTCATACTGTACTCATTCCCTACAGCAAGGATATAACCTGTGATAAACCTATTGCTGATGGTTGGGTGAGCTGGGTGCATGTGTAATATTGACGCTACTTGCACCTGACTCACAGATATACCTGGGACATTCCCCGTATTCTGGCTTGTGTGTGGACATGGGCAGCATGTCATCATTTTCTAACTGTGCCTTTTGTGGTATGCCAGTGATTGGCCAGACCAACAATATTCCATAAAAGAGGGACAACTAATGTGATGCTAACCTCTATGTATAATTCCAAACTTGTGTGCAGTTGACAATTATTTTATATGCACTCTGTGTAGGTTACTTTCACCTGTGTACTGTTTCTATGCATGGGCTCCCATTCATGGTGTGTCCAGCTTTCTGATGGTGGTAGATATTGACATCTGGACACTGACTACGTACAACTGCTGACATGGGTGTAGCTGAGAAGCAGTGTGGTTGGCACTGCAGTTGTAGGAACATGGCCCTGTTGTCCACTGTACTGTACCTAGGCCACTGAGACACAACCATCCAGGCCCACATGCTGACCACTTCCAGGCAATATTAAACACACAACAAACTTACCACACTGACCCCTGCATATTGTACACATGCAATAATCTATCATGTAAATTGGGACAGTGCTGCCAATCTGTGCTCCACTGATATTACTCCTCAAACTTACATGTTGCTGTATTTCTACATGGGATTGTGTGTTGGTGGGGGGGGGGTGCACACCTGCAGACTTTAAACATTTGCAATGACTGTACTGGTATTTTGGTTACTCTGTTGGCTTCGTTTTCATATTGTATTGTGACCTTTCATGCAGAAAGGAGGCAAATCAGTAGAGTACAGATGTTAGATCTTAATGGCATAAATTTCAGTTTCAGATTTCTTACCCTTCAGAACTAGAATGCAACAGCCAGACCTATTGTAGTATGTCTGTATAGGTCTGGTGGGGAGCTGTTCATCATTGCCATCATTTGGGGGCCTTAGCCTGGCCTTTCTTTATGGTCATCTACACCTGTTCTGCTGGGTGAGGCTGGTGGTGGGTAGGTGACCCTCAATTTCTTCCATGTGTCTGACCTATTGACACCCACAGTTATTTGGGCCATCACATGTACTGCTGTGGGGGTTGTCACCTTGTGTAGTGCTGCCTAGTATGTTGACACCAGTATTTGTTATGCATTTCCTGCTGTCCCATATAACTATCTGCTGCTATCCCATTAAGCCACCCAATTCCCTTGCATGCTTGCATCCATATCATACATACAACTATGAGAACATACTACTCCATTCACTAATTGATAGGAAGGGTAACTTACCTTGTTGCTGGACCAGTATTGAGGATGGTGCTGAAGGGCTGACTATGCTGGATGCATGTAGTATACTCCCTATACATAGTAAAGCTCAGGTAGTGTCATGTTTGGCATCCCTTTTACTGTATGTTCATAGGTTCATAGGTTCATACTAGGCTATCTGCCCTAGGGCATTTATAAGCCTAGCCAGAGTGTGTCTGGCTTTCGCCACCCATTTTAAATTAATTTTGCTATGCCCTTTTTCGAGGTTAGTATACTGTGCCTCTGTCTAACAGTAACACAGAAGTGATACCCGGGGTAAACCTACGATCCCCCATCCACTCATCAAGATTCCTCTTGAAGAGAGTCAATGAGGGACTCTGCCTAACCTGGACTGGGATTTTATTCCAGAGTGAAGGGAGCCTCTGGGTTATGAATCTGTCCCTCCAGCATGTCCTATTTATTTCA
This sequence comes from Protopterus annectens, assembly GCF_019279795.1. Lineage (NCBI taxonomy): Eukaryota > Metazoa > Chordata > Ceratodontiformes > Protopteridae > Protopterus > Protopterus annectens. The sequence continues at coordinate 569,981,305 of NC_056725.1, forward strand.
GTTCTGAGGTTCAAGACTCTCAAGGGCGTAGCTCGATGGGATTTGGATTTCCTGAGGCGCAGCATGTCTATTAATTCCGGGTTGGACATGGCTTTATACGTCAGGCACAGATCGCCTCTGAGCAGGCGGTATGCCACTGAGTAGAGCTGGAGTTTCTTTAACCGGGCAGCATATGGCATCTGTTTGAGCCCTTTGATCCTCTTGGTGAGGTACTTTTGGGGTCTTTCCAGTTGCTGCAGGTGTCTGGTAAGGTACATCCCAAAAGGGGCATTGTACTCAATTATGGGCCTGATGAGGGATGAGTAAAGAGGCACGATGACCTCCCCTGATCTAGATGTGAATCCCTTCATGATTAGGTGGGCTATATAAAATGTTTTTCTAACCACTTTGGCCACGTGGTTGTCAAATGAGAGATTGCTATCAACTTGGGTCACCAGGTCCCTAATTACTTCTTCCATACTTAATGGATTACCACCTATGTGGTCATTTGTGGGCACTTTGTTTTTGCCAAAGGGGATGACTATACACTTTTTGACATTTAGCTTAAGGCCATGGCTCTGGCACCAGTTGTCTGTTTCTATGAGGCCCTTTTGGAGGATGCTTGTCTTGGCTGGAGAGTCGATTATGGTGCCTAGTTTGCAGTCATCTGTGAACTTGGTCAGCCACAGTCCTTCCGTGTTGGCCTGTACCTCCGAGAAATATATACCAAACAAGAGAGGTCCCAGGACTGAGCCTTGTGGGATGCCACTTGTAACTGGTTTGGAGTCTGACATGGCTCCAGCAATTCTAACCATGTGGGTTCTGTCCTTGAGCTAGTTTGCAACCCATCTAGTGACATAGGGGTTTATATTTAAGCTGGTGAGTTTATCTATAATGCCTGAGTGGGGTATTGTATCGAAGGCTTTTGCGAGGTCCACGTAGGCTGTGTGGACCACCTTCCCCTCACCAATGGCCTTGGTGACTGTTTCAAAGAAATCAATCAGGTTTAAGAGGCAGGATCTGCCCTTAACAAAGCCGAACTGGGTAGGATCCAGTGTCTGTAGGTCCCCAATATCTTTATTTATGAGGTCCATAATGATCCTTTCCATAGCTTTGCAGACCAAGCTAGTCAGGCTTATGGGGCGATAGTTTCCAGGATCCGTTGAGGCACCACCTTTGTGGAGAGGGACCACTGTTGCTGTACGCCACTCTTTGGGTACATAACCTGTAGTAAGGCTGAGATTGAACAGTAGTTTTATGTTTGTGTTTAGCTCTTTTTGAGTTCATGTAGGGCAGCCGGGACACCGCCTGGTCCCATTGATGCTGTGTTTTTGCTTTGGAGAGGCGGCTCTTACCTGAGCATCTGAGATGTCAGGGGCAGCACTCTGCTGGGATAGATATTTGCCCTTTTTGGTGGGAGGGGAATTTTGCGCTGAACCTGTCAGCTAGGATGTTGGCAATGTCTGTGGGTTCGTGTATTTTTGTCGTTTTGGACTAATTCTGAGCATATCTGGGAATTCCCACCCAGGTTCCTAACATAACTAAAGAAAGCCTTGTGATTATCCTTAGTGTCCTGTGCAATTTTTCTCTCGAAGCTGGCCTTAGACGATTTTATGAGTGCCCGTAGTTTTTTGCTAATACTGATCAGAGATGCCTTCCTTTTGGGATTTTGCTTTATCATGTAGTAGCTTCCTCCTTCTATTATATAGTTTGTTTATGGCTGGGGTCCACCAGACAGGACGTCTGCCTTTGGAGGATTGGGTCTTGGTTTTATTTGGGATTGCATGATCCATGCATTCCTGAAGGTGTTCATAGAATGCGTTTATAAAGAATTCTGCGGTCTGGGCGTATTTTCCACAGGCGGGGCTTTGAAGGATTCCACCTCGGTTTTGGGGAGTGTGAAATTTGCTTTAGAGAAGTTTTTCACTGTGGTTTTCTGGGCAGGGGGTGGGGTCGGGATGTGAATATCCAGTGAAATTAGTTTATGGTCTGATCTTACCAGTGAGGGATACACTACTGGTCTGGAGCATAGAGTCCCCATGTTGGTGATAATCAGGTCCAGTATGTTTTCCCCTCTTGTGGGAGTGGTAACAAGTTGTTCCATAGCATTTGAGTTTATAAATTCTAGGAACCTTTTGGCTAGGGTGTTGGAGCTAGAGTAATGCTCCCAGTCTATGTTTGGGTAGTTGAAGTCGCCCAATATAATGGTGTTTGGAGAGACTTTCATATTTTCCAGTGTTCTCAGGAAGGCTGAGTGGGGTTCCTGGGTTTGGGAGGGTGGTCTGTAGCAGGCTATAAACTGGAAGACAGTTTTACCCACTGTTAGTGCGAGTTGGAGAGAGGTATCAATCCCTGGGTCCCTACAGTGTCAGCATGTGTGCTATGCGTTGCCTCTTTGCCAAGGCATGGGTATACTGGGCACACCTCCTTCTGCCTACAGGGGCAGGCTCAGGATGTTCCTCTGTGCCTGTGCTGGCCTTGGCAATGGTGGAGGGCTGTGTGACCCTGCCCCATGCTGTTCCTGCTGCAGCTGTTTCAGCAGGATCATATTGTATAGCATGGCACATACTATGAACATTTGTGTACATGTAGTTGGAGAGGCTCCACTGGATATGTCAAGGTAGTGGAATTGTGACTTGAGCATCCCAAACGCACCCTCTACAATGATCCCGGTTTGTGCATGTGCCTCATTATGGTGTTCTTGTTTGGGTGTGTGTGCATTTCTGATGGGTGTCATCAGCCACGGCTCCAGTGCATAGCCAGCATCTCCCACTAGAAGGCCATATGAGATGTCCTCCCTGGCAAATGCCAGATGTGGGAGTCATGATAGCTTCCAGGGCTGCCAGCACACACATTCATGATAATGCCCTGTGCATCGCACACAACCTGGCAGTTGATGAAGGGGAAGACCTTGCGGCTTATGTGGACCACACCCCGCTTGCTGGATGTGCATGCAGTCTATAGCACCAACTACCTCAGGGTATTCTGCTATATGGTGGAAGAGACGCATGTATCTGGTCAACGTCTCACGGGCAGTGGGGAAATATATGTGCTCATTGGCATGTTGTGTCATGGCATCCAGGAGCTGGTGGAGTACCCTGGATGCTGATGCCTGTGAGATCCCATGATATCCCTAGTTGGTCTTTGGAAGGTACTTGTGGCTAGTATTCTTAAGCCTACACATACCTTGGTATCCACTGGGATGGGTTTCCCTCTATTAGTTCTGTGCATGAGGCATGGCCGGCACTGTTCTACGATTTTCTGTAGAATGTCCCTGTCCACCCTATAGCGCTCTACTATCTCCAGCTCATGTAGGCCCTGGCAGGTTACCCTGGGTCTGTACACTCTTCTTCTCCACCTCACTGTGGGTCAATTGTCAGCATTCTCCTCCTCACCACCCTCAGTCTCTAGCACACATTGATGGAGTAAAGCAGCAGCAGTCTCTAACATTTTTAGTTAGTTTTGCCAGTTAAAAATCCCTCATCTGTGTACCAAGGTGGTGTAGAGTGTGTGGGGAAAAAACAGTCTGTAGGGTGTTTGCATAGTTTATAACAGTGTGCTGTGCTGCTGCAGTTATAATTGGCAAATTCTGATACATTCCACCTGCCAGCTATGCTAGTTCTCCTGGATTGCCTTCCTACTGCTGTTTCCCCAAAAAAACAGTCTGAAAGGTGTTTGCATAGTTTATAGTAGTGTGCTGGGCTGCTGCATGTGTATTTGGCTGATTCTGATACATTCCACCTGCCAGCAATGCTAGTTCTCCTGGATTGCCTTCCTACTGCTGTTTCCCCAAAAAAACAGTCTGAAAGGTGTTTGCATAGTTTATAGTAGTGTGCTGGGCTGCTGCATGTGTATTTGGCTGATTCTGATACATTCCACCTGCCAGCAATGCTAGTTCTCCTGGATTGCCTTCCTACTGCTGTTTCCCCTTCCCAGTTTCTCCCTATTTAAGCCCCAAGGCACGCTGTGCATACCCAGTGCTGAAATGTAAACAGTGTTGCCATTTCCTCTTTTTTTTTTGTTTAAAACCTGGTGCACGGTGGGTGCACCCATTTAGGCTATGTATATACTGCTCAGGCACATCTGACACACCCCTTTCCTTAGCTGTACTTAGCTAAGGGCAAACACGGGCCACAGAGCTCTAATGAGCTTACAGCAAGCATGACACCCCCTTCTGAAGTCATTCAGCTCTTACACTTGCACTGTTGTATTGCTGCACCTACACAGTTAGGTACAAACTGACACTTTGAACAAATCTGTGATTCAGTAAAACTCCCTTTATTGTATACCGCAGTGTGTAGGTCATTAGGTACTGCACTAACACAGACCCTTTCCCTTTGACAACTGGTGCTCCCTAGTATTGTTTACATTCTGCATGCCATTGACTATGATGGCAAAATGCAGAATTAACTTAAAATTGACTTTTCTCATTTTTTTTTTATTTTCGGCACAATCCCATTTGAACGCTGCTTTCCTATGCTTAACTGGCCGAGATTGGCCAAAAAAAAAGTTTAATTTTCATAATAATTAATCATTTTTCAATGCCATCAGTTGGCATGTCTAATGTACATAATACATGCTTTTCCATGAGCTGTCATGCCTCCATTTTGTCATTTGCAGAAATGTACTCAGTTATTTTCTGAATACATTTCTGCACCAACACTGTTCTAGCACGGAGACCTGGCAGCTTGGTGCATCACAAAATCACCTCATTTGCATGGTTTGCACCAGCAGATGAGGTGGTTTGCATATTTGCCAGTTTTCCATGCTAGAACAGTGTAGGACCACTCGTGCACATGAAAACGGCACTATCCTGAATCACTCGGCAGCCATTTTCCATGCCATGGAAATTTCAGCTTCCTGAATCCCTGGGTATGTCTTCATCATCTCCTCCTACTGCATCTTCAAAGAGCAAGTCATCAATTTTCTCTCCAAGGCTAAGAAAACAGCCTCCATGGGGCCAGATGGCATTCCGGGCTGCATTCTTAATATTCTTAAACAAGAGCTAGCTACTCTATTAGACACTCTATTCAACCACAGCTTGAGTACTGTCTTTGCCCCCACTGAATGAAATGCAGGGACTGTTATGCCGCTCCACAAGGGTGGCTCACAACAGACCTGGTAACTATAGGCCCATAAGTTTAACCAGCCTCAACTGTAAGGCAATGGAACGAATCATCATGGACTTCATAAATAAGGATATAGGTGACCTCCAAACTTTGGATCCATCCCAATTTGGTTTTGTCAAGGGCAGGTCATGCCTGCTAAACCTGGTGGACTTCTTCAAGAATGTGACCAGAGCCATAGATGAGGTCAAAGCCATGCAGACAGCCTATCTTGACTTGGCCAAGGCCTTTGACACTATCACACATTCGGGCATTATTGGCAAACTAACCCAGTTGAATATCAACCCCTATGTTGTCAGGTGGGTTGCAAACTGGCTCACAGATCGACAATACTCATTAAAAGTGGGAGACTTTATCTCTACCAGCAGACCTGTCACCTGGGGGTCCCACAAGGGTCAGTGCTGGGCTCCCTCTTGTTTGGCATATACTTCTCATAAGTCCAGGCCAAAACAGGGGGGCAGTGGCTAACCAAGTTTGCAGATGACTGCAAATTAGGTGTGATCATTGAAATCCTAGCGATGTCAGCGTACTTCAAAAGGGGCTTATACAGACCAATAATTGGTGCCAAAGCCATGGTCTTAAACTAAATGCTAAACATGCATCATCATTCCCTTCGGTAAAAACAATGCTCTTGCTGATTCTAAAATAAACAATAATAACTTAAGTACCAATTCAGTAGTGAAAGACCTGGGAACACAAGTTGACTGTGACCTCAACTTTGACCCCCATATGTCTACTGTGGTGAGTAAGGCATTCTACGTTACTCCCTGATTAGCAAATGCATCACATCAAGAGCAAAGGAGGTTATAACTCCCCTGGACTCGTCTGTCATCAGGCCTATAATTTAATATAATGCTCCCTTTGGTATGTACTATACCAGACACCTGCAGCAACTTGAGAGGCTTCAGAGATTTCTATCTAAGAAAATTCAGGGTTTCCAGCACATGAGACAGACTGAAGTTGCTGTCACTGTACTCAGTAACATATAGACTACTTAGAGGCGACTTATGTCTGGTCTACAGGGCTATCTCTGACCCAAATCTAATGGAAATGCTGCACATCTGTAAGTAAAATGTGACTATAGTCACCAGTTCCAGGGATCTCAATACAGCCTGCAACATAAATAGGACCTGCTGGAGCGACCGATACATCTCTCAGAGGTTGCCACTCCTCTGGAATAGGCTTCCAATCCATATCAAGCAGAGCACCTCCATGACCCTGTTTAAGTGCAACCTGGACAACTGGATGGGGAAATCATTTTCTGCATGGGATTGCTCTGGCTCCTCTCCTGGACATTGGCAGTCTTTTCTGGAAAACCTTGGGCATAGACGATATCTGTCATCTAGTATTATATTGGGATTTAACAGCTAGGCAAGTAAAGACCCTTGGGTCAGTAGCTAGTAACAGCCTATGAAACCTTTTTGATAGAGTGTGTTTCAAATTTGTAGGTTTGAATATTTTTTCATTAAGCAATGAAACAAAAGGTATGAACCAATTGTGGCAAAACTAGTCATTACTGAATATTTCAACCACAAAAGGCCATTCAAACTTCTATTACAATACACCAATATACTCAATCTCTGCAGAAGTAAAAGTCCTCTGAATAATTTCACATTAAAGCGATCTATAACTAAAGAAGAGGTTTCTGTTGGAAAACAACTTTACATTCCAGTGCCCATATTACATTAAAAAACGGTATGTTGGTAATATTGTAATAGGGAATGGCTGTCAAACCAGCAACAAGTTCATGTCATCCAAAGGAAGACACACTCAGAAGTACAGCAGCCGCAGCCCCCTTAAAGGGCACTGCAATATCAGCACTTCATCTGTATGAGGTAGGAGTAAAACCCACAGTCTTCTGCATCAAAGGCAAGAAGGCTACCTGTTGTCCCACTAACACTACTTTGTAGCACAAATATTGATGATGGCCATTTAAACAAAACAGCTACACATTGAAAACAGACAGAATGAAGAACAGTAAACTTCTCTTCCCTTGAAAAAGAACATTAATTGAAAATGTACAGACATTTAACATTCTTTGAAAATGCACAAAATCTCACCAGTGCTTGAAAATGCATAGAAACTCAAAATTCCCTGAAAATGTACCTGTTAGTTGGTGTTAAGGATTCAGGCTATAGTCTCCTGTAATCAAGGTACAGGGTTTGAGCTCGAATACAATAACTGGCCATTCATTCCTAACTGGAGCATTTCACACACACACACACACACACACACACACACACACACACACACACACACACACACACACACACATACACACACAAACACCTCCAACTAACCTGTTGCTCATTCATAAACCCTTTGCCATTCCTTGTTTGCAATCTCCACATGCTATGCTTGTTTGTTTCTCATCTGAAACGGAATGTTAAAATCCCCATAAAAAATCCAAACCCACGCTCCACACCAATGCTGTTTATATTCATGCACAGACACTACTAAGGACATAATCTGCATGCATCCTTAAATAAGAAATGTAACAGCACACATAATGCATTTAAAAAAAAAGAAGTATAAGTTTTGTGGCAGGTCCCTGGCCAGTGGGCCCTCCCCCTAGCCAGTGAGCCCTAGGCATCTGCCTAGGTTGCTTAATGCTGGATCCAGGTCTGCATAAGGGCCAGAAGCCAAGCACACAGCAAGCACAATACCTTGTGTAAGTATAACCCAGCACTGGAAGCATACATTAAACCAGCTGAGAGTGGGGGGAGGCATGGATTTGGCAGGGCATGATTAGTGGACTGGTTTCCTACAGTAATCTGAAGACTTTTTTTTGATCTTCACTTAAAGATCTGAGGGGGTGGGGCACAAGTGTTTGGGACCTGCATAGGGCAGTAGATGAGCCAGCTATGGCCCTGCCATCAATATGGTAAGATTAGGGAATGCCATCCACACCGGTTTGATTGTTGGGTGGCCAAAGTTATAGCTGGAGCACCACACACACACACACACACACACACACACACACACACACACACATATATATATATATATATATATATATATATATATATATATATATATATATATATATAGGTTTACCTTTGAAAGGTTGAAAATCAACCTACCGAATGGCCCTTTGTGGGAACTGGAATGACGAAAATCGTCATTCCAATTTGCACCGAAGTTTGAAAATCAACAAATCGAAAACCAGATTCGCTGATTTTCGAACTTCATTTCAAATAAAAAGCATAATGCAGGGGGACCCCCCACACACCCCCTACTTTATTATTCTATCTCAGAGGTCGCACTACAGTGGGGAAAGAGTCCACTTCCCGATCCCCACTATAGTGCACCTTGCACCAAATCTGCAATGAGCGAACGTTACTGTGCATTTGCTCATTGCACATTCAATGCATTCTATATTCGGCTTTCTGAAAACTTGAAAAAGTTCTTTCAGACTTTTGAAGTTCATCCATGTGCATTACGCACATGTAAAGGTAAACTTATATATATATATATATATATATATATATATATATATATATATATATATATATATAGAGAGAGAGAGAGAGATAGATATATACTGTTAAGTACCTACAATTGCAAACTGCTAATGGGTGGCATCTACAGATTCTGCTTCTGCACACTCCTGTTTCTCTGTCCATTACCCTAAGAGCTATAGCAGTGAATACACAACTGTACAGGATGTGGAGAGTGCACCTTACAAGGCACCAGGATGGGTTCACCAGCGTCATACACTATTGGTTTAAATGCTGAGACAAATATGAACGGGTATCCATGTTGCACTTAGACTTGTGACTCCCTTGTCATTGCTAGAGCTGTAGTCTAGCAGTGTATAAACTTTAATATGTACTGCCAGTTCTATGCCAAGTTCCGTAATTCAATGATAGCCATATGACTGCTTGGTGTGATTACTCTGTATGTGACTGGAGGCTTCAGTGGGGTTGTACAAGTATCACAGCACATTAAGGCATTGCCTCTTGGATTGTATGCACTGATGTATGTGGGTTCATAACACAAACAAGGTAAACAATGGTAGGCTGGTAGCAACCTTGCCCACCATGTTTCTCATTCCCAGGGATTGTGAACAAATATCTTAATATTACAAAGCTTGACAAAATTACCCTCTTAAAAATAATGTCAGGATCCCGAAGGTTTATCAAGTTCTTAATAATAAAGTATTCCTAACCTTTACAATTCAAAATCTTATATCTCAAAATGTTAATTTTCCTAAGAAATCTCAAAACAACAAAACAAACAAGCATGCTAGCTACTCAAGTAATTATCCTGATCAATTGCCAACTGGCAACAATTAACAAATTTCTACTAGTATTAAATAATAAAACTGTGATCATGCACAAATGTGACCAAATGGCAGCCTCTCAAATATCAAAGCCAACTCTCAGTTTCAAAACTACATTCTGAGTTGCCAGACATTTATATACAATCGTGATTACACACTTCAAAAAAATTTCACAACAGAGTCTTCCGCAGTATACATCAATGCTCATGCCCAAGGATACCGGCAATCTAAAACAGGTAGAGGCAGAAGCCATCCTACTTGATTTTAGCTGGTGGGCATGACTTCCTGATCAGGGCAGGGAGAAATAAATTCAAACTTTTTTTGTGTAAAGTCAAGCAATTTATAAGATACGGGCAATATGTAGGAATGAATTCTGCTACTGTTGTTCATGTTTGGTGTAACTGAAGAGCATAAAACAAACACAAGTGCTAGACTATGTAAAATATATATATATATATATATATATATATATATATATATATATATATATATATATATAAATTCTACTTGCTATTAACATGTTCAGAGTATGAGCTGGCTGTCACTTGGCAACTGTGTTTTGTTAATCAGAGGTTAGCGAAGTGACGATTTTATGTCCAGTAATGGAGAGCTGAGCAGCAGTTACTTCTTTTATGTTACTTCCAGTTCAATAAAGTAAGAAGTAGTGGCTGCAAATCTGGGAAAGTAAAGGAAAAGAAGTGCACATCCTGAAAACTAGGAAGTTTAAGTGAAGAGGATATGTAACGGTAGAATTTGGAGGGTGGCAGTAACAGGAACATGAAGTGAGCAGTGGTAGGGCAGGCTGAGAAGAAAACGATGAGAAGGTGCAAAAGAATGTAGTTAGATGACATGGGAGTACTGGCAGTAACATAGGATAATGGGAATAAAGAAAAAAGGGGTGAGAGAACTGGCGAAATGGTGCAAGGCTGTATTTTTGGCTTTGTTTAATGGAAGCACCGCATGCTCCTTTGCACCAGCACATGCAGCAAGAGGCCATGGCTCGGCTCTTTGCAATGTAGTTAAAGGGTGGATATGACCCCAGTGCTCTCACATCAGATGAATGACAGCTTCAAATCTGGGGCACAATATCTTGGAGTAAAGGATTCATTTGAGGGTAAATAATCCTTGAATTGTCAGTTTTTAACAATATTAGATTTCCATCTTCTTCTCGGGTGGCATTAGTTATTCATTTATTAGAATGCCACATCTGAGCAGTTGATGTTTGGTAGCAGAGGTAGAGGGATGCAGCTGACATCTGATATGATGATCTAAGGAACAGAGTACTCTGCAAAAACAGATGCATGAGGGTTTACATTGAAACTGTTTCCAAGGAGAGTCATTTCTTTGAATTATCATTGCTTTGCAGACTTTCAGTCAGTGGACATTTTGAACATCTATCTCTAAGACAAGGGACGTATATATGCTGGATGGAATTCCTTCACAAAAAAAGAAAAGAAATGGGACTTTTAGTGACTAGCATGAATTGTGGTGACACCATTTTTTATCATCTTTCACTGTTCTTCCCTGGGAACTCCACATTTGATACACTCATTCCTTTCCTTTTCTTATACTGAAAATCCTTTGTTAAAAACAAGAAAAATATCAAAGATTCAAGTACGCCAGGCAGTACTTTTGTAGAGTTGTATAAACCATCTAACTCACTGAAGTAAGATTTTTAGTGGGAGGTCAAAATATTACAGCATCAAAAGACACTTTACAGGCATGAAAGCCATCTTGTGCAGATGCCCTTAAACTGTATAACATCCCTGTGTCCATTTATTTAGAGAACTGAAGCAAGTGTGCCTCTGACAGTCACCTTATTCTTTTTAGTAATTGAAACTAACAGCTTATCTTACTAATCAGTGGATGCAGACCAGAATTATCTCAGGAAAGGATCAGTTATATACATTTACTTGCTTCATGCGTATCTGTGTTGCTTGTAATTCTAACCACAAATCAATCTCCCAATTAGACAGGAAGTACTGAAGCAGGGTTTCAGTGCTGCTGGTCTCATAACCAAAATGGAAACATTTGAAATAATGCCATTAAACACAGAACGGCATTCTGAGCAGTTTTGCATTGGCCCTGATAAAGCATCCCAAATACTTGGAAATTAAACTACTTAGAGCAAGGTATGTGCTTAGCAGACTACATTATCAAATGTTGTGTGGTGAGACTAGAACCCAAGTGCTGTGCTAATTAGGGCACTGGCTCTCTTTTGGTAATTTTATTTGCTATATTAGTGATTAACCTTCTTAAATGTATGCTTCTCATGGACAAGCTTCCATAACTTGACCTGATGGAATGGTCAGTAAAGGTCTTGAAACTGATGTTAAACATTTTGTAGAACTCTTGGTCATTGCAGCTCTTTAGATAAAAGTTATTTTTTCCTACTCAGAAAGGGTGACTAGGAGGAACTGACCTTTAACTCGATGCATTAGCTCTATATCCATTGCAAACCCTGACCTGTTAGAAGAAACTGAAACCTGGAAAGAGTTAATACTTCAGTTCCAAAGCTACACTAAGGAGCCTACACACAGGACTCCTTGAGAGTCATGCATCTGTGAACATCTATCTCTTTCATGAAAATGAATGTAAAATGCAAGAGGATAAGGAGCAGTGGGTTGGATTTTGGGCTCTCCTGCTTCACAGGTATACCCATTCACAATTCATTAGTCAAATTGGAGCAAATGTGAGCTCTATGGACTGACCTTCGGCAGGAAATCTTAAAACATCTGAAAGGGTAAATTCCCAAATTGTTTGCCAATATCCACAGTTATGAGCTATATTTGGGCATTATGTGCTTACTAAACAGCAATGTAGGATATCACAGCAGCAAACATGCAATTCTATAGTATGGGTCTGGTGATTATAAACAAGAAAATTACAGATCAAGACCTCTTCCTGATGTTCCATACAATACATACATCTAATAGAAAAGAGACACAGGCACTTATCACATACTGAATTTTCAGACAGTGTAGGGGATGCTCTTTCGGTTGAGATAAGAACAATTTTGAATATCCCAGCTATGGCTTTTATATGCTAAGTTAAGCCACAGATAGAACCCCCAAGTTAGACTAAACATTTTCCAGTCAATTTGATAATAGTTGTAGGTCTTTTCAGTCAGTTTAATGTTATTTATTTTAATGTTGTATTTTAATTCTCATCTCATTCATTGGAAAACTATTTCTTTATTTAAATATCTAGCAACAGGCACCTTTTATTTTGTCAGTAAGTTTTCCTGTTTGCTTTTTTTTTTTTACTCATTTCCCAGTCCTTTGTAACAATATGAGAACTGCGTTAATCCATTGATGTTATGATAACAATATGAGAACTGCGTTAATCCATTGATGTTATGATAACAATATAAGAACTGCGTTAATCCATTGATGTTATAACAATATGAGAACTGCGTTAATCCATTGATGTTATGATAACAATATGAGAACTGTGTTACTCCATTGATGTTATGATAACAATATGAGAACTGCGTTAATCCATTGATGTTATGATAATATGAGAACTGCGTTAATCCATTGATGTTATGATAACAATATGAGAACTCTGTTAATCCACTGATGTTATGATAACAATATGAGAACTGCGTTAATCCATGGATGTTATGATAACAATATGAGAACTGCGTTAATCCATTGACGTTATGATAACAATATGAGAACTGCATTAATCCATTGATGTTATGATAACAATATGAGAACTGCATTAATCCATTGATGTTATGATAATATGAGAACTGCGTTAATCCACTGATGTTATGATAACAATATGAGAACTGCGTTAATCCACTGATGTTATGATAACAATATGAGAACTGCGTTAATCCATGGATGTTATGATAACAATATGAGAACTGCGTTAATCCATTGATGTTATGATAACTATATGAGAACTGCATTAATCCACTGATGTTATGATAACAATATGAGAACTGCGTTACTCCACTGATGTTATGATAACAATATGAGAACTGCGTTAATCCATTGATGTTATAACAATATGAGAACTGCGTTAATCCACTGATGTTATGATAACAATATGAGAACTGCATTAATCCATTGATGTAATGATAACAATATGAGAACTGTGTTAATCCATTGATGTTATGATAATATGAGAACTGCATTAATCCATTGATGTTATGATAACAATATGAAAAATGCGTTAATCCATTGATGTTATGATAATATGAGAACTGCGTTAATCCATTGATGTTATGATAACAATATGAGAACTGCGTTAATCCATTGATGTTATGATAACAATATGAGAACTGCGTTAATCCATTGATGTTATGATAACAATATAAGAACTGCGTTAATCCATTGATGTTATGATAACATGAGAACTGCGTTAACACATTGATGTTATGATAACAATATGAGAACTGTGTTAATCCACTGATGTTATGATAACAATATGAGAACTGTGTTAATCCATTGATGTTATCATAACAATATGAGAACTGCGTTAATCCATTGATGTTATGATAACAATATGAGAACTGCATTAATCCATTGATGTTACGATAATATGAGAACTGCGTAAATCCACTGATGTTATGATAACAATATGAGAACTACGTTAATCCATTGATGTTATAACAATATGAGAACTGCATTACTCCATTGATGTTATGATAACAATATGAGAACTGCGTTAATCCATTGATGTTATGATAACAATATGAGAACTGCGTTAATCCATGGATGTTATGATAACAATATGAGAACTGCGTTAATCCATTGATGTTATGATAACTATATGAGAACTGCATTAATCCATTGATGTTATGATAACAATATGAGAACTGCGTTACTCCACTGATGTTATGATAACAATATGAGAACTGCATTAATCCATTGATGTTCTGATACTATGAGAACTGCGTTAATCCACTGATGTTATGATAACAATATAAGAACTGTGTTAATCCATTGATGTTATGATAACAATATGAAAACTGTGTTAATCCATTGATGTTATGATAACAATATGAGAACTACGTTAATCCATTGATGTTATGATAACAATATGAGAACTGCGTTAATCCATTGATGTTATGATAATATGAGAACTGCGTTAGTCCACTGATGTTATGATAACAATATTAGAACTGCGTTAATCCATTGATGTTATAACAATATGAGAACTGCGTTAATCCACTGATGTTATGATAACAATATGAGAACTGCGTTAATCCACTGATGTTATAACAATATGAGAACTGCATTAATCCATTGATGTTATGATAATAATATGAGAACTGCGTTAATCCACTGATGTTATGATAACAATATGAGAACTGCGTTAATCCATTGATGTTATGATAACAATATGAAAAATGCGTTAATCCATTGATGTTATGATAACAATATGAGAACTGCATTAATCCATTGATGTTATGATAATATGAGAACTGCGTTAATCCATTGATGTTATAATAACAATATGAGAACTGCATTAATCCACTGATGTTATGATAACAATATGAGAACTGCGTTAATCCATTGATGTTATGATAACAATATGAGAACTGCGTTAATCCATTGATGTTATGATAATATGAGAACTGCGTTAATCCATTGATATTATGATAACAATATGAGAACTGCGTTAATCCATTGATGTTATGATAACAATATGAGAACTGCGTTAATCCATTGATGTTATGATAACAATATGAGAACTGCGTTAATCCATTGATGTTATGATAACAATATGAGAACTGAGTTAATCCATTGATGTTATGATAACAATATGAGAACTCCGTTAATCCATTGATGTTATGATAACAATATGAGAAATGCGTTAATCCATTGATGTTATGATAACAATATGAGAACTGCGTTAATCCATTGATGTTATGATAACAATAAAGGAACTGTGTTAATCCATTGATGTGATGATAATATGAGAACTGCATTAATCCATTGATGTTATAATAACAATATGAGAACTGCGTTAATCCACTGATGTTATGATAACAATATGAGAACTGCGTTAATCCACTGATGCTATGATAACAATATGAGAACTACGTTAATCCATTGATGTTATGATAACAATATGAGAACTGCGTTAATCCATTGATGTTATGATAACAATATGAGAACTGCATTAATCCATTGATGTTATGATAACAAAATGAGAACTGCATTTATCCATTGATGCTATGATAACAATATGAGAACTGCATTAATCCATTGATGTTTTGATAACGATATGAGAACTGTGTTAATCCATTTATGTTATGATAACAATATGAGAACTGTGTTAATCCATTGATGTTATGATAGCTTTCCAGCCCTTTGAACTAGTAGCTGATTATTCTGAAATTCACTCAACTGGGGCTGTAAAATATTATATGGTAGGGAGATGAAGGCTTTGCTTTTTACATGCCTTAGTCTAAAGTGCTCTACCAAGGAAATGGTGTTTTGATGCCACTAAAAAGTGAAATGTAACTATGAGATGGGTTTGTCTTGTCTTATAATAGTATTTTTGATTTTGGAATTTGATCTCAAGCTTTTAAACAGTGCACACCCTATTATAGCTTTGTCTGGGTCTATACGTTTTTAGGTAAAACTTATCTAAATCAAGGCATGCATTGTTTCTGACTTGTTTTATTTAGTTGACCAGGTTGAATGAGAACTTCAGAACCTATTTGTCTGCATGCTTGTCTCCAGCTCTCCAGGTCTCCATGTTATCTACAGTCCTAGCCATAGTGGTATTAGTGGTGGTATAATCATTTGTTTTTCATCTATGATTGAGATGTCCCATCTAAATGCTAAAAAGGGACAACACTTTAGACTATATCCTGGATACAAAAGTGAACTGCAGATTTGTCTTGGTTAAACATCCACCTGGTTGTCTTAGGGGGGGTTCTGCAAGAGATTTGATATTTCCTCATCTGCCTTCAGCATAATCACCCGTGATGTTTTGTCTTTTTGGCTTTAGTGCCTAAGTCAATGATCAGTGTAATCGTTGGGATGCGTCTGTGGTGCCTTGCAGTTATCTCTATTTGGATGGACCTGACTTTTGCTGGATAGAGCATAGTTATGTTGAGCATTAGTGAGACCCAAATTTGGAGTAATCTGCTTGTTTGATGTTCTATTCACTCAAACAGGACCCGTGGTCTGCACAACTGGTTAATTCTTACATGGAACCCCTTAGTCTAGTGATTTTCTGTACTGCTTGGTCATCCTTTAGAATTGGAAGTTTTCTTAATATCTTAAAGGAGATCTTGATTCTTCCTATTCTTAATACAGTAACCCAAGATCCAGGGAAGTTGGAAATTACCACCAAATTATTAAGAAATAATTTTATGTTCAGATATATTCTTATTTAACTGCTTGTCATGTCTTATATCCTTGGCAGGTATTTTGAGATCAAGTCAGAGAAATGAGACCGCCCTCCTTAAGGTTCTTATAATGTCCTTGTAGTAAAAGATCAATGCATGTACTCCACCTTGGTCTTCCGGTCTTCCTTTGCATCTCTATGGCTTTTATTACCAGTGATTATTGAAATGTTGACAGAGTACCTTTGAACTCATTGTTTTTCTCCAATGTAGTCAGACACTTTCTGCCTTACTTTTTGGGTCAGACTCAATGAGTCGCTTTTGTAATTAATACTTCCATTAGCTACCACTGACCATTGAGGTTCCTGAGTACCCATCATAGACCCATTTTTTATGTAGTGTTCATGTTACTGCCATTGTAGGTAATTTTCATTTCTTTTTAAAACAATTCTAATATAGATTGTATTATAGTGCGATATTCATTCACTAATTTTATTTCTTTTTTTTCTTGAAAACGAAGGGGTCATGATTTGAAATTAGCTGTTCCTCCAAGTTACCTGTTGCACATATAATAACTGCAATGGATTCTCTAAATACCTATGATCTCAAGATCCTACTGCCTCAAGGATTGCTAGTGTCATGTACTCTTTGTAATGCATCTTAAGGATCTGATACTTTAGGCTGATTGATATTTGTAATATTATACCTACAACGTCAGATGGCATCATTGACAGCTGTACTTGTCAACATAAAATATCCTTATTAACACTGAAAAATTTTTTAGAATGGCTTGAGGATTACAAACATAATGATGTTATGGCAACTGATTATAGTTTACTAAATAATGAAGAGATGATTCATAATACTATTAATAATGAGTTAGATCACATATCAGGTGAGTGTAAGTAAAATCACAGTGTCACAAACAAAACATAAACAATTAGATACCCATTGAGAAGAGATAGCCTAGTACGAACCTATGAACCTATGAACCTATATGGCAAAAGCTGTCAAATAAAAAAAATACCAGGGAGGAAAAGTACATTACCTGTCACTTCCACTAGGGTCAGTAAACAAAAAAATATATATATATATATATATATATATATATATATATATATACTCTGATAATAGTGAGGATCTTCCAAATACACTTAGCAAATTCAGTGACAACATTTGCAACATTCAATAGTTAATTGGGTATAATGAAGAAAAGGAGTCAGGAAATGTTAACGGAGAAATAAAAAATCTGTACCTGACTGTGATTATGATGAGAGGATTAAGTCACGTAATAGTTAACAAACCACTGGACATAGTAGAAACACAAAATGTAGAACTACCTTTGATTGACTCTACCTTGGCTAACATACAAGTTTTAAAGAGTTCTGGTACTCTAACAATGGTACTTGAATCTAATATAGCAGCCACAGATTACAATAAGGAAAACTAATGCAGCTTATTAAATCCTCTATAGCACTATCTCTCTCCACTTCCTCCTTCCTCTTATTCAACCTCCATTCCCTACACAGCCCTTCACTTCCAAGACTCTCTTCCTCCCTTCTGCAACCTCAGACTAGCCCCTCTCCCCCTTCTGCCCTTCACTAAACTAACACATCACTATCACTCTCCCCCTTCTGCTCTTCACTAGACTAACACATCACTATCACTCCCCCCTCTCCCCCCACTGCCCCTCCCTAGACTAACACCTCACTATCACTCTCCCCCCTCTCCCCTTCACCAGTCTAACACATCACTATCACTCCCCCCTCTCCCCCTACTGCCCTTCACTAGACTAACACATCACTATCACTCTCCCCTCTCCCCTTCTGCTTTTAACTAGACTAACACATCACTATGACTCTCGCCTGTCCCCCTTCTAATGTTCACTAGACTAACACATCACTATCACTCCCCCTCTCCCCCTACTGCCCTTCACTAAACTAACACATCACTATCACTCCCCCCTCTCCCCCTACTGCCCTTCACTAAACTAACACATCACTATCACTCTCCCCTTCTGCTCTTCACTAGACTAACACACCACTATCACTCCCCCCTCTCGCCCTACTGCCCTACACTAGACTAACACATCACTATCACTCTCCCCCTTCTGCTCTTCACTAAACTAACACATCACTATCACTCCCCCCTCTCCCCCTACTGCCCTTCACTAGACTAACACATCACTATCACTCTCCCCCTTCTGCTGTTCACTAAACTAACACATCACTATCACTCCCCCCTTTCCCCCTACTGCCCTTCACTAGACTAACACATCACTATCACTCTCCCCCTTCTGCTGTTCACTAAACTAACACATCACTATCACTCCCCTCTCCCCTACTGCCTTCACTAGACTAACACATCACTATCACTCTCCCCTTCTGCTGTTCACTAGACTAGCATCACTATCACTCCCCTTTCCCCTACTGCCCTTCACTAGACTAACACATCACTATCACTCTCCCCTTCTGCTGTTCACTAAACTAACACATCACTATCCTCCCCTCTCCCCTACTGCCCTTCACTAGACTAACACATCACTATCACTCTCCCCCTTCTGCTGTTCACTAAACTAACACATCACTATCACTCCCCTCTCCCCTACTGCCCTTCACTAGACTAACACATCACTATCACTCTCCCCCTTCTGCTGTTCACTAGACTAATGCATCACTATCACTCTCCCCTCACCCCTTCCGCACTACACTAAACTAACACATCACTATCACTCCCCCCTCTCCCCTACTGCCCTTCACTAGACTAACACATCATCATCACTCTCCCTCTCCCTTCCACTACACTAAACTAACACATCACTATCACTCCCCCCTCTCCCCCTACTGCCCTTCACTAGACTAACACATCACTATCACTCTCCCCCTTCTGCTGTTCACTAGACTAACGCATCACTATCACTCCCCCTCTCCCCTTCTGCTTTTAACTAGACTAACACATCACTATGACTCTCCCCTCTCCCCATTCTAATGTTCACTAGACTAACACATCACTATCACTCTCCCCTCTCCCCTTCCGCACTACACTAAACTAACACATCACTATCACTCTCCCCCTTCTGCTGTTCACTAGACTAACGCATCACTATCACTATCCCCTCTCCCCTTCTGCTTTTAACTAGACTAACACATCACTATGACTCTCCCCTCTCCCCATTCTAATGTTCACTAGACTAACACATCACTATCACTCTCCCCTTCCGCTCTACACTAGACTAACATATCACTATCACTCTCCCCTCCCCTTTCTAATGTTCACTCGACTAATGCATCACTATCACTCTCCCCTTTCCCCCTTCTAATGTTCACTAGACTAACACATCACTATCACTCTCCACTCTCCCCTTCCGCTCTACACTAGACTAACACATCACTATCACTCTCCCCCTTCTAATGTTCAATAGACTAAAATATCACTAGCACTCTCCCATGACTGCATAGCATTTCATGACGGAAACAATAATCAGTTTTACCAGCACCAACTGTTTGCATATGTCTTTGCAAACTGATAAACCTTTGTAAACTTCATTGCTACAGTAATCTATTGTTTGTGGTACCATCAACCAATTGTAATTCCACTTTGATCATATCTATTATACTTATACTGAATGCTCTGTGTTATCACTGCACTTTAAAAAGATAGATAAGTGTCATTCACTGTAGTCTATCAATATACTTTGGAGCTTTTCTCACCAGGCATCTGCTGAAAAGGATTGCTACCCAGATGAAACGTCCCTGTAAGCAAATGTAAAATAAATAAATAATATATTCAGATAGTTCTAACAAAAACATAGTGTACTGCCTCATGCTAATATAATACATAAACAGATGAGAAACTCTACTAGTGTAATTGTTAATAACAAAGATGAATAAGAAAAGGAGGAGGAAAGAGACTGTTGGATTATGTCAAATGAAATTAAACAAACATGGAAGTAAATTAAATAGAGAAGATCTTGAATGATCCTCAAATTGCTTGGTAGGAACTAAAATATCAGTGCACCTACCTGTTAGTTAACTTACTGAGAATGATGATGGTGCCCCCTTACTAACCTGTGTGCAAACTCTAACAAATTTGTAAACATATTCATAATAGGAGATTCATATCTTTCATTGCAGGACAGGTTACTCAAAGAATTGATAAAGAAAAGATTGCAGTCTCAAGTCTGAGTGGTTTGCAAATAGTGGATTTAGAGCACCAATTAATTCACTTGGCTTGTGATCCAAATAAATCTTCACACAGGCATACGTTAGAAGGTAAAATGATTGGAGTAGTTATTCACTGCAACATATGAGGGATACAACATCCAACAGAGTAAAAGTTTGTAAGGATCTAAACATCAAAATAGCTTTCTTTGAAATTCATCCTTCTCCAATACTAAATTACTATGTGTGCACCAAATCATTTAACACATGGCTAAAAAGACAACAATATCGGAAAGGAATTATTTTGCAATGATAGATTGTACTTTAGTGGAAAAAGTCAATATTTCCTCTCAAAGAAAATTAAAATTCTTAATTTTTTAGAGGGTGCTCAAACAGAAGGCAAAAGTCATCCATAGTAGAAACATCCAATAGTGAAGTGGAAATAAAGTTTGTTCTACTATGCTAATGCCCAAAATATACTAAAAAGGGGTTGAAGTATGCTATTATTAGTTGATGAATCGATTAGTTCCTACTTAGAGAAAAAGTCTGAAGACTCAGAAATGATGAGTGACCATCAGCAATGTTCACCCCTGGTCAGGGTGCACAGTTGTGGTAGACTATGCATCCAAGCCTTATTTCAGAACATGTAATATTCATAGAGGATCCGGATAGTATAGGTGACACAATGCCTACAATTGTGATTTTAATTATCCAAATATAAAATGGAACACAGGCAGCTATAAACAACTGTATGAGGCAAGCTTCATCGATTTCATTAACTCACATCAATTGACATTATTGATCTGATTAGCAATGAGCAAATAATTAATAATTTTTGAATTTACATCCCACAGTACTTCTGATCATGATTTGTTTGGTTTAATATAGTGTAAAGTAAATATAAGAAAAAGAACTTATAATGATACGAGTAAGCAGATCTGATTCATGACCTAGAGTCATTTTCTTAGAAACAGGAGACTGATCTAGGTAAACTTCATAAAGGTTGGGAATATTTACAGAACACTTTTAGAGTCTACTTATATAGAGTCAGAAAAATTGAAATCAAGCATGGAAGAAATACAAAAAACATGGTGGGGTAACAGAATGAGGAAGTTGTCCAAAAAAAGGAACAAAATTTATAAATTCTAAGCTGCATTGGAACATGCATTATAAGGACATATTACAAGAGAATTCAAAGAAATACTTGGAGAAAAAAGACATTTTGAAAAAAAAAAATAATCTTACAACAAAATTACAACAAAGATTTCTATAAGCATGTTGATTCTCAGAAAAGCTGTTAATATATTTATTATTTTTTTCATATATTGGCAAGGCTAATGATGCACTGATGAATTGTGTCTTTCACTGTGAGTCAGGAGAGTGTCTCTCTTGGAAGTGGATGTTAGGAGTATATCCTATGGCTCCTGTTGGCATATCTGGGCAATTATGGATGCCTAAGTCTCCCCTCACAACAATGTTTAAACCATTTCAATTAGAAGACTTGTACCAGAAGAAAAGACTTGGTCCTATATGGTTCCTATTTATAAGGGTGGTGACAGAAATTATTTCTAGCTACTGTTCCATCAGGCTAACATCAATAATTAGCAAATGATTTGAATGCTGCTTACTATTACATGTAATTAGAAGTAACAAAATATGTTCCTTGTGCTAACAATATTCAACATGGATTTTTAAGAGGGAATTCAGCCTTGCCCTGTCGAGTAAACTTTTAAGGCAGGATATGTAGATTAATGGATCCTAGTATCAGTTGCACTGTTGTATATTTACATGTGTTTAATGCTTTCTAGACAATGTCTCATGAGCAGGTACTTGATTAATTATACAATCTTAAGATAAATCATTACATCATTTGCTGGACTGAGTGATGGTTAACTACCAGGGTACATTCAGTGGCAATAATGTTTGCTGTGTCAGCATGGAGGAATATTGCAGCTGCTGTTCCTTAGTGCATGTTCTCAGGCCCTTAATCTTATATTTTCTGATTTTTCTGATGTCAGCTAAATTCTGTCTGTGTAAGTGTATGGATGATCAGAAAACTGGAGAACAAATACAAGATAATACAGACCTAATCTACTTAAATGTCTATCTAGAACAAGTAAATAATTGTTTAAAGTCAAGGGACTGATGTTCTATATAAATACATATAAAACGTTCACATTTGGAACAACTATGGTTGTATCCATTAGCTTAGGATGTGTGAAATTATCAAACTGTGATTATGTAAAAGCCAGGAACCAACATTTCTAAAGGGATAACTATAACGAACATATAATCGATATTAGAAATGTAGGATCAATATTAACTGCAATAACATCAAGGGATAAAGATTTGATAAGTGTTCTTTTTAAGTCAAGGGTAAGATCTATCGTTGAGTATAATCATGAGTATGATGGAGGTGTGTCTATTAGGAAGTGGACAAAGGTGGTTTATCAGAAAGATAAGTGGCTGTAAAACCTGAAATATTATTTGAGATTGAAAACATTAAACTTACATAGCATAGCCAATAGATACTTAAGAGGCAAGCTGTTTATAGCCTTCATGGCTCTGAGTAACTTAATATTAACTGCAAAACAGGAACTCCTGCTCGGTAGGCAAATGCACGGCTCAAAACAAAAACTGTTGAAGCAAAAAAGAAGAGAGCCAGCATACAGTGACCTGAAGCAAATTTATTGGTAATAAACCATAAAAAACAACAAAAGAATCAGACCGGTTTCGGCCAGATCAAATCACAGCCTTCATCAGTGTAAAGAAAAAACATCAATTGTTGAGCCTTAAGTATACCCATCTGAAATCTCATTGGTTGAGTCTAAAAATATTCATTCAAACCAGGTGGAAATAATCCACCCAGTTTCACAATCCATTTTTTCTCTTTGGTATTTAAAATAGAATGCCACCCTGTCTTATTAGATCTATTACCCTGTATTTTGTCAATAATCATAAACGAAAACTTGGCAGTTTTATGGACCAGATAATGTTTATAAAGTGCATTATTAGCCTTCTTGTTTTTGATATTACTGATGTGCTCAGAAATTCTAATTCTGAATGGACGAGAGGTTTGACCAACATAAAATGAGCCACACTGACATGTGGCCAAATACACCACCCAGTCAGTACTACAGTTAGCGAAAAAATATA
The DNA here is from genome assembly GCF_019279795.1 of Protopterus annectens. Lineage (NCBI taxonomy): Eukaryota > Metazoa > Chordata > Ceratodontiformes > Protopteridae > Protopterus > Protopterus annectens. The sequence continues at coordinate 570,005,329 of NC_056725.1, forward strand.
AATCATAAACCAATGAACAATTTCTGCTAGAAAACTGTTTAGATTTGTTCACTTTATCACAATTGGTGCAATGGCCACATGGAAAGCAACCTGTCAATGGATCACCTGTCAAGGTAGTCTGCAAATATTGTGGTTGTCGATCCATAGCACCATGTTTGTAATGATTAAAACAGGAAACAAGGTTTATCCCTTTACGAAATGAAAATAGACATCTATCAGGTAACATATTTGCTTATTCATGGTCACATTGCAATATATTCCAATGCCTGTGTATAATCTGTATTAAATGGTCAGTATTCCTGGCATAGGTAGTGGTAAACCTAAGGGGTGCAGTGTTAGTACTAGTTTGGTCCTTGTAAGTCAATAAATTTTGCCTATCTAAGGAATTTACCAGATTGCTGGCTCTTAATACATGACCCATGCGATATCCCCTGGATCTGAATCTGTCAATAAGATCCTTCCGCTGTGATTGAAATGAAGAATCATGAGAACAGATTAGCTTCATCCGAATAAATTGTGATTTGGGGATATTGCGTGCAACATGTGGCGGGTGAAAACTCGAGGCATGAAGGATGGTGTTATACTCAGGATGCTTCCTAAATATTTCTGTACCTAAACTATGGTCAGATAATCTAGTAATTAGAACATCAAGAAAAGTGATTGTGTTCATATCATAATGAACAGTAAATTGTAGGCCACAATTCAAATAAGATATAAAATCATGTAAGCCCTGTACATCACCTTTCCACACCATCCAAACATCGCCCAAGTAACGTCTCCAGATGTCAATATATTCCAAGAATAAATTGTTATGGCAATCATAGATGACATGTTTTTCAACAAAGGCTATAAATAGATCCACATATATAGGGGCAAACAAAGCCCTCATAGCGTTGCCTTTCATTTGCCAATAACAATTATTCTGATAAAAGAAGACGTTACTTGTAAGAACAAATTTAGCTAAATTAACCAAAAAAGAATTGAAATTCAGTTGGTATAAGCCCGCCACATCCAGCCAATAGGCCAAAGACTCCAAACCTGCCTGATGTGGAATATTTGTATATAAAGAACTGACATCAAGAGTACACATCAACCAATCTGGCTCCAACTGGCTATCTGAGATAATTTGTAAAAAGTCGGTGGTATCATGTAGTCGTGACCGTATCAGACTGAGTAAGGGCTTCAGATGTTTGGTGAGATATAGTGACAGAGGTTCCGTAATATACCCTCTCCCTGAAACAATAGGTCTACCAGGCGGATTGATGGGGTTCTTGTGGACTTTGGGTAAAAAATAAATATATTGGGTTGCTGAATCCTGAACCATAAGCTGTTGTAAAATATCATTAGTAATAATAACTTCATCCCTGGCCCAAAATAAGAACTCCTCGATTTGTTTTTTAAACCTAAAAGTTGGTTTGATGGTCATTAGAGAGTAATATCTCTGATCCAACAGTTGTCTGTTAGCCTCTTTGTCATAATCACACCAGTTTAGGATAACTACAGCCCCACCTTTATCAGCAGAAATAATAACGATATTTTTATTGTTCTGCAGTTCCAAAATAGCTTCTTTTTCAGCCAAAGAAATATTATTAGATTTAAAACGTACATCAGATCTAGAAAAATGAAAATCTTTGAGAATACTATTTTGAAACTGATGTACCAATGGATGCATAGGTGGGTTGAAAGAAGATTTGTGATATACAAATCTATCTCCACTATAGTTTTCAGTATCCTTTTGGGGGATGGTGAGCCTGATACTGACTGTAGTTCATTATCAGTACATGATGAAATATCCTCAGTTGAAGAGCCAGAAATATTTTTAGACTCAACCAATCAGATTTCAGATGGGTATACTTAAGGCTCAACAATTGATGTTTTTTCTTTACACTGATGAAGGCTGTGATTTGATCTGGCTGAAACCGGTCTGATTCTTTTGTTGTTTTTTATGGTTTATTGCCAATAAATTTGCTTCAGGTCACTGTATGCTGGCTCTCTTCTTTTTTGCTTCAACAGTTTTTGTTTTGAGCCGTGCATTTGCCTACCGAGCAGGAGTTCCTGGTTTGCAGTTACGCTTCCTCCTTCTTCCTGCTGGGGGCCTGTGATCCTGTTACTGACTGTCAGTAATTTCTGCGGTCCTATACCCATCTATATTTTAGTTTTGTATATACATATCTTTTGTATTTGCATTGGTTTTGCTCAATTGGATATTGGAAGTACTGCACAAACCATGGTATGGTTTTATATTCTCTCTGGTTTGTCATTTGGACTAATGGATTAACCATCAGTTAGCGTCACCCATCTTCATTCAGCGTGTTCCATCCACGTGGATTTTTGTCGAGTGGGTAGGAGACAATAGCATTTTCAGCTGCTACGTTGGTCATTTTTGCCTTCACGCTTCAGTTTTTTACCATTTGTGAGTTTTCCTGACGCCTTGGAAGGGGTATTCAGCATTTTTGGCCACCTATCAATGTCTTTTGGTCATGCTCACAATTTAAGTCTGTGAACACAGGTACTGTTTTCTTTCATTTTTATTTTTCCACTGCAAGGAAGAAGTGGTTACATCAGTACCTGGACTTGTTTTTACCATCATATTATTGTGGACATATTGTGGACATATTTACTCAATAATTTATACAATTATTGGTTGGAGTTGGGTGGTTCAGGTGTTTGGACTAAATCAGAAACATATATACAGCGACCCGCAAAGGTTCTTTTTTGTTTTTGTATGTGTCTAACAGTACTTTCTGGCTTTCTGGTCTATATCACTAGGATCGGTTTTGTTAAATTTCAAATTTTGGGGTTTGTCAACAGAGTGGGAATTATTCATTTTATTTTGCCATATTGTGGACTTTTTAGCTATTAGGATCAAGCGACCTATCTGAGTGGATCGCAAACTTTTTTTATCTGGACCAGTGGCTCAATATGGGAAGGTTAATGTTCACAATATGAGTCAGTGAACACAGGTACTGTTTTCCTTCATTCTTATTGTCGTCGCAAGGAAGAAGTGGTTACATCAGCTTTTTGGACTTGTTTTCACCATCGTAATATTGTGCAATCATTTATCTAATATTCATAACATTACTGTTTGTGGTTGAAGGGCTCATGTGTTTTGGATTTAATTCCAAATGATATTATGCTTTGGCTTTATTTTTTATATCTGTTTAAAACATTTTTTTCTGTCATGATGCATTTTTTGTACTAAGTTTTGTCATTAATATTAAGCGACTTTGGTTAAGGATTGTAGATTTTCCTTTTTTTGGGATTAGTTGCTCAACACCTGACATTTAATGTATACAACTTGGGCCAGTGAACATAGGTATTATTCCCTTATTCTCATTTTGAGGTTGATTTGGTGACATTAGCTTTGAGTATTAATCTCTGCCTGTGGCTGAGTGGTTCTTTTTTGGACAAACTTCTAGAAACATATACATCATGTTTTGGTAAGTCTGTTTATAAGGGCTATCCTATTCCTTAATTGTCCAAGACCAATTTTGGTCCAATATTTCACGAGATTGAACCTTGGTATGTTCACCCTTTAGTCTGACTTTTCAGTCTGGTTTTTTCTATGTATAAGTATCAATATATGTTATATAATATCTAGTATACATAGTGTTATACAGGGTCATTGAATTTCTTATTGTTATTCAGTTATTAAGTATACATCACATTGGGATATTATATATCCCTTATATTTTGATTTTCTCTTGGTTTACATATATGGTGACCTTCAATTTGGGGGATTTATACACTTGCTAGCCTGGTTTATATAGACCAAAATATATTGGTCTTTATATATTACATTTCATTATACTGTTTTTTTTTTTACCATATCTGTTTTTCTTAGTTTTTTAGAGCCAGGTTGTTGTTATATTGGCCCATTGGTCAGTTATTTTCCTGTCTCAGCATCATCCTTTGCCAGATTGCCTTAGCCACATTCTTGTTCAAACCATTTCTTGCTTGTGCACAAATTATTCTATGAATGTATAATAGGGGCGCAGCCTTAACCTATGAAAAATTATTTTTTAGGTCTTTTATTCAGTAGTTTTGAGCTGTGATTGTCCCTTTAATATTCTTATCAAAATTATGCTAGCTGACGTAGTTATACACTATTATTGTCAGCATTTTGAATCATGGATCTTTCCACTTTGGTTACAGGATTATCTGCTGATAGGGAGGACTTTAGAGCTTTTGGCTTGGGTTCCATTTTACAGGAAAACACCAGTACTATGGATCAACCGGATTCAGAATCAATTTGTGCACTAGCATTTGAACAGTTACATAAACACCTTAGATCACTTAGATCAAATATATGGCATTCTAAATTGTTCAAGGCTTACTTGGCCAAAGGGATTACCCCTAGAGGTTTGAGAATACGTATCCAACCCCATGTTGGGGTTGCTGACCAGGAACTAACTGACCAATGGTCCTCAATACAACAGCAGGCTACTATGTCCTTTGTGGATGCTTTATCCAAGTTCTATGATCGTGTTATTGACAAAGAAATAGATACGGTCACCAAGCTAGTAGGTGATGTAAAACCCTTTGAAGGTGAAACCTTCTTTAATAAACAACTCAATAAGGTAGCGACAGACCTCAACATTTTAGAGGAACAACTATGCACTAGAAAAATCAAAAAATTTCAAAGAGATCAAGGTGATTACCAGAGTGCTAATCCTTTTTTAAATTATACAAAACATGTTAGATTTACATCTAATTCTACAAGGACTCCCAAAAGAAAAAGACCTTGCTCTATCCTTAGGAAATCAAGCCCAGTTTCTGGCTCTTCAACTGAGGATATTTCATCATGTACTGATAATGAACTACAGTCAGTATCAGGCTCACCGTCCCCCAAAAGGACACCGGGGCCAATCCCTTTAGGCCCAGATACCAGCGTGGGGGGAGGAAACATAGGAAGTATAAACAATATACAAACTCTGTTGAAAATGGTCATGCAGAAATAAATGCTAATGCAAATATTAATGTTTTAAATTTGTCAGACTTTGTTTTATCACCTATCCACCTGTCAGTATTGAATAAAGGACTTTCTTTTGTACCTGGTTTCATGGTTTCTGAGGATATATTGGCTCAGGATGTGGTATCATTTTGTAGAAATCTTAATCTTAAATTGTTTTTTGGTGATACTGAAAACTATAGTGGAGATAGATTTGTATATCACAAATCTTCTTTTAACCCACCTATGCATCCATTGGTACATCAGTTTCAAAATAGTATTCTCAAAGATCTTCATTTTTCTAGATCTGATGTACGTTTTAAATCTAATAATATTTCTTTGGCTGAAAAAGAAGCTATTTTGGAACTGCAGAACAATACAAATATTGTTATTATTTCTGCTGATAAAGGTGGGGCTGTAGTTATCCTAAACTGGTGTGATTATGACAAAGAGGCTAACAGACAACTGTAGGATCAGAGATATTACTCTCCAATGACCATTAATCCAACTTTTAGGTTTAAAAAACAAATCGAGGAGTTCTTGTTTTGGGCCAATGATGAAGCTATTATTACTAATGATATTTTACAACAGCTTATGGTTCAGGATTCAGCAACCCAATATATTTATTTTTTACCCAAAGTCCACAAGAACCCCATCAATCTGCCTGGTAGACCTATTGTTTCAGGTAGAGGGTATATTATGGAACCTCTGTCACTATATCTCACCAAACATCTGAAGCCCTTACTCAGTCTGATATGGTCATGACTACATGATACCACCAACTTTTTACAAATTATCTCAGATAGCCAGTTGGAGCCAGATTGGTTGATGTGTACTCTTGATGTCAGTTCTTTATATACCAATATTCCACATCAGGCGGGTTTGGAGTCTTTGGCCTATTGGCTGGATGTGGCGGGCTTATACCAACTGAATTTCAATTCTTTTTTGGGTAATTTAGCTAAATTTGTTCTTACAAG